>NW_028270180.1:46800503-47103533 GCF_037043375.1 Chiloscyllium plagiosum
CAAACCCTTCCTACTCATGTAACTATTGAGGTGCGTTTATTTTTTGTTTGGCGTATTTGTACCAGACTCCACCATTTTCTCTGACCGCTAGTCCCATACAATTACCTCCCTCTGCGTGAAAATGTTGCCCCTTAGATCCCTTTTAAATGTTTCCCTAAATCTCTGGCCTCTAATTCTCGACTAGCCCTACCCCAGGGATAAGAACTTATCTACTTATCCAGTCCACGCACCTCATGATTTTATGAATATCTACAAGTGCATCCCTCAGCCTCTGACTCTCCAGGAAAAGCAACCACAGCATAGTCATCCTCTCCCTATAGCTCAACCATTCAACACTGACAACATCCTTCCAAATCTTTTTGGAACTCTTTCAACGTTTGCTCATCATTTCTACAGGAGGTAGACTGGAGTTGCACACAATGTTACAATGCAGTCAAACTTACGTCCTGTACTGCCGCAAAACGACCACTTTACTCTATACTCACTGCACTGCCGCAAGATAATCTATTTATTCTATACTTACTGCCCTGACCATTCAAAGAAAGCATCGGAATGACTTCCCTGCATTTAAAGTCCGACATCATCAGTGTCAGCTACAATTATCTGAAGTGCAATCGGCTTGAGACAAGAACAGAGTAGACATCAGGAAAAGGGAAAGTCATTGACGGTTTGTCAGAGGTGACGGTGGCCAAGTGGAGCCAAGCTCAATGTTGCTGCTGAAGACGGGTTTTCCTGTTTAAATTGGTACACTCATCACTCCGAATAGATCAGCTACAATGACTGTCCATTGTGTGTTGCACTTTGCAAATCTTAGGAGGAAAGTGAGGACTGCAGATCCGAGAGATCAAAATCAAAAGTGTGGCTCTGAAAAGGTGCAGCAGGTCAGGCAGCATCCGAGTATCAGGAGAGTCGACTTTTCAGTCATAAGCCTTCATCACGAATAAAGCTTGTGGGCAGGGGAGCTGGGAGATAATTGGGAGACGAGTGGGACTGTGGGAAAGATAGCTGAGAATGCAGAAAGTAGATGAGGGTTCGGGAGAAAGTGATGGATGGAGAGGAGGGTGGAGCAGATAGACGTGAAAGATGATGAACAGGTGAAAACGGCGGTGTCGAGTTGGAGGGTGGGGATAAGTTGCAGGGAATGGAATTGAGAAAACAGGTGAAATCTACATTAATCCCATGGGGTTGCAGGATGGAGCAGCGGAAGATGAGGCTTCTTTTGTCCAAGTGTCAGGTAGTTAGTGTTTGGCGATGGAGTAGGCACAAACTCTTCATGTCCTTGTTGGAGTGGAAAGGGAATTTGAATTGATCAGTAACAGGGTGGTATGGTTGGTGCAGGTGTCCCAGAGTTTTCCCTGTAACGATCCACAATTTGGTGTTCTGTTTGCCGACGTAGGGGAGGCCAAATCGTGATCAACAAATGCTATCTACTCGATCCGTTGCACTGGTAGGGGTCTGCCAGGCCTGATCCCCTTGCAGCATCTACATCATCTGCAATCCTCACTTTTTCCTAGATGATCCCCTTGTAACCACGTCTCTGTGATACACACAATAATAACATATATGCCACTTTCAAACTGTTCTTCAAACTCGTTTACCTTTTTTCGTATACTGTCTGTTTAGGTACAACACCCTCACGCATGCCGTGACTGCTCCTCTTCTCAGAATTGTACCCTGAATTGCTGTTCTGGAAATAGATTCCTTACCCTTTCCATAGTTACTGTCCTATTGCTTGTCGTGGAAACCTTAACCCGTGCAAAGCCCTCCACTTATTGAAGTTTTTCACATAATTTTCGATGCAATTGAAACCAACACCCATTGTTCACTTTACTGGGCTATAAACCGACCCCAGTTATCAAATTCTCAAGTTCTTTGGTCGCAACATCATGCAGGTGGAAACTTCCCCATCCCAACATTTGCATCCGTCGTCAGTTCTGACCCCAATATCTAAAGAAATAACATGCATTTCTCCCACACCAGTCTTTCAATCACTCATTTCCCTCACTAATCTTGCTGACCTTGTGCTGATTTATTTATGGATCCCGAGGTGATACCGATTTTTATCTGTTTGCTAATTTAGCAAAAACTAAATTCCAACAGCAGAAACTCGTTACTCTTTCTACCAATGTCAACAACGGTATCGTTCCTGTCCCAAACCAAGTTCCTCTGCAGCCCAGAAGAATATCCTAAAACCGGGCTTCAGGCAGGCAACACAGCCATCGGGACATTTGATTTAGGCAATGGGAAAAAGTTTCTGTTTCCTGGCATCTGCTATCCTCGATTATACCGACATTTTTCTTCAATCCATCCTCTTGAATCTCCCACTCTACCACATTTGTGCCCTCAGTTTGTTCATCCTCCAAACAGCCAACGTTCTCACAGCCACGAAGAAAGCTGGGTAACCGTTCGAAGGGCGGGAAACAGTCAGTGCATGGATCTCCTATGGTCTTTCCGATGAAAACAAAAACAAGAATACCGTTTTGGTTAGTGTTCGGGGACGACTTATCAGGGGCATGCAGTAAGTCGCAGGGCTCTGGACAGAGTCTGCCCCTATTGCATAGAAACGAAGGTGGGAAAGGAGGAGAGTTTTAGTAATTGGGGACACAATAGTGAGCGGGCCAGTGAGAAGGTTTGTTTGGGAGGAACGAGACTTCTGCTTTGTGTGTTGCGTCTGGTGCAATGGTCCGTGTTGTCTCAGATCGTGTCTTTGCGGTCCTCAGGTGTGAAAGTGACCAGCTCCAAATCGGTTCCATGTCAGTACGAAAGACATAGGTTGAAAGAGGGATATGAATATAAGGCAGAATTTCAGAGAGCTCGGTTGCATGCTCAGAGCTAAAACAAACAGTGCTGTTATCTTTGTATTCTAACCCACGCCACCTGATCGTGAGGGAAGGAATATGGAGATATATAAATTGAAAACGTCGCTAAAGGGATGGTGCAGCACAGAATGCTTCTGGAACACGGATAATTGGGGATCATTCTGCGGAAGGTGGGAACTCCACAAACAGGACGGACATCTCTTGAAACAAAGGCGTATGATTGTCCTGGGTGGGAAATTTGCTGGTGGTTTTCGGATAAACGAGCTCAGCAGGGGAATGGGCTCCTGAGGTGTCGTTCGAGTGCAAACGAGGATGAGAGTAGGCAGGGCATGGAGAGGAATTCACGGTGATTATAATGTGCTGACTGACAGCAAGCTGGTTAAAGGTGTGCCTGCTTCAAAGCCAGAACAAACCGAAATCAGGTGTGTAAACTTGCAGCATGGATAGGTAACCGGGACTTCGATGATGTGGCCAATTCGGGGACATGGATAGAAAGGGTCAGGAATCGGAGTTACAGTTTCCAGGATTTGGACTCTTCATTGAGAACAGGGGAGGTCTTGAAATATGGGGAGGTGTGGCTTTCTTAAGTCAAGGACAGCATAACGGTATCTGAAAGCAATCTTGACAAGGATAAGTCTACTGAGGTGGTATGGGATAAGGTAAGGAACAGGACAGTCGAGGCCACACCGCTGGAAATTTTCTTTAGACTTCCACAGATTTCCAGGGATGCGGAGGAGAGGTTCAGCCAAACGATTCTGGGTAGGAGTGAAAGGAACAGTTTGGTCATTCTGGGGACTCTAACGTCCTCAGATTGAATGGAAATGTGAAACCTCTGGTACGTCAGATGGATCATTTTTAGTCTCAGGTGTGGAGGAGGGTTTACTGACACAGTATGTCGAAGAACCGACAAGAGGGGCGGCTACACTGGATCTGGTACTTAATAATGTACCAGACTAGATGTTTGAGTTAGTGTTAGACGAGCACTTTGGAGAAAGTGGCCATAATTCAATTGCGGTTAGTTTAGCAATAGAAATCAATAGGTACATACCACAGGGCAAGAGTAATAGATGAGGGAAGGGCAACTATAATGCGATTAGGTAGGACTTCGGATGCAAAATTAAGTGGATGGGACAATCGAAATGCGGCACTGGTTCAAGAAACATATAATGTGTGCCCTTGATAGTTATGCCCCTATAAGGCAGGGAGAAAGTGATAATGTATGGGAACTATTTCTTACTAAATCAGTTACATGTCTTGTTCAGCAGAAGAAGGAGGCTTATATGACGTTGAGACGAGATGGTTCATATGAGGCGATGGAGTGTTGCAGATTGGCTTTTAAGTCTTTGAAGACAGACATAAGAGGAACAATGAGATCAGGTGAGCAGTCTTTGCCTGGTACAATAACGGAGATCCCGAAAGCTTTCTATAGGTATTTGAGTAATAAAAGAATGACTATGGTTGGGATAGGGCCAGTCAAAGACAGAATTGAGAAGTTTTGTGTGTACACTTTGGAGACTGGAGACGTGCTAAACGAACATTCCCCAACTGTTTTCACTCAGGAAAAAAGAGAATATTGTAGTGTGGAAAAGTGTGATGTGGGATATTAAACTAGAAAGGATCGAGTTGAGTAAGGAGCAGGTGTTAACAATTCTAGAAGTAGTGGATGTAGACAGTCCCCTGGGCCAGATGGGATTGATCTGAGGATTCTGAGAGAAGCTGGGGGAGACGTTATAGACTTTAGTGTTGCTCTTTGAGCAGTCATTGTTTATATTTTGAGGACAGGCTGATAGATTGCGTTCTGTTCTCATGGGAAAGAAGAAGGCTAAAATGGATTTGATAGAGATATAAAAGATGATCAGAGGATGATATAGGGTAGACAGTGAAAGTAGTTTTCCTAAGATGATGACGTCAGACTGCATGAGGGTGAATAACTACAAACTGAGAGTTGATAGATTTAAGACAGATGTCAGACGCAGGCTCTTAACTCAGAGAGTGAAGGACTTGGAATGCCCTGCCTGCCACGGTATTTAACTCAGCCACATTACGGAAATTTAAATAATCCTTGGGTAAGTACATGGATGATGATGAGACTGTGTAGGGGGCTGAGGTTAGATTAGTTCAAAGGTCGGCGCAACATTGAGGGCCGAAGCGCGTGTTCTGCGCTGCATTGTGTTCCACATTCGATGACACGAATGTCGGTGGAGTCGTGTACAGTGTGGAAGAATGATGCAGGTTGCAGGGGGACTTGGATAAACTGCAGGTTTGGACTGAAGGGTGGCAAATGGAGTTCAATGCTGATAAATCTGAGTGACCCACTTTGGGAAGAAAAACAGGAAGGCAGAATATTGGGTCAATGAAAATATTCTTGGTAGTGTTGGTGTACAGAGTAATTTTGGAGTCTATGTACATAGATCCCTGAAGCTTGGCATACAGGTCGATAGTGCTGATAAGAAGGCATATAACGTGTTAGGTTTTATTGGTAGATATATTGAGTTCTGGATCCATAATGTCATTCAGCAACTCTACAAAACGCTAATGCGGCCACACGTGGAATATTGTGCATACTTCTGAACCCGCATTACAGGAAGGATGTGGAAGCATTGGAAAATGTGCAGAAGAGATTTCCCAGGATGTTGCCTGATCTGGAGGGAAAATCTATGGGGAAAGTCTGAGAGACTTGATTGTGTTCTCACTGGAGAGAAGAAGGCTCAGAGGGAATTTGTTAGAAGCATACAAGATGACGTGAAGATTAAGTAGGAAAGAAAGTGATCAACTTTTTTACGAGGATGATGACGTCAGCTAGTACGAGAGGGCACAGTTGCAAATTGACCAGTGAGAGACTTCAGGCACTTGTCAGCCGCAAGTTCATTACTCAGAGAATTGTAAGTGCGTGGAATGACCTGCCTGCTAATGTAGTCAACTCAGCCACATTAGGGGCATTTGGGCAATCCTTGGATAAGCATATTGACAATGCTGGGATAGTGTAGGAGGATGAGCAGGGATCAGTTCACAAGTCGGAGCAACATTGAGGGCCGAAGGGCTTGTTCTGCACTGTAATGTTCCATTTGCTATGTTAATCACACAGGGAGCAAGTACCTCAAACCTGTTAAGCTGAAGGGCTGAGACACCTTCAGTACTACCCACTGCTTCGCTCTATCAGCCTCACTCACAGTCACACCCTTCTGACCCTGACCACTGACTGATTTGAAATAGTTAATCTGCGGAGTGTGACTGTCTCCTCTGCAATAAAAACTGGCTATCTCGGATTTAAAGGTAACAAATCATTCACTTTACACTGCTGAATGTCCAAAAGAGCTCCAAACATCTGATAAACTCAGTGTGTTGAAGTCATTCTGAACATGCACCTTGAGTGGTCTAATCCTAATTCTTAGATAAGGAATCATATTAAGTCACCAATATTTTGGTGTATAGCTTAACGTGCTGACGAAATGCACCATAGAGTCTGAGGTGTAAAAATGTTCTGTAAGAGTCTGAAGCCTGGGTGTCAGCAATTTTAAGCTTCAGATTGCAGTTACTGAAGTAGCAATTCTCCTCTATCAGTTTTACTGTACCAAAATACAGGCTGAGACTTCTATTCTGGAGAAATGGCGACAGGTTGATCGCAGTCCCAGCAAACTCATCCATGTCACGAGGAAACGACCTTTTCTGTTATTACATTCAAAGCAATTCTGCAATCTATCTGTCATTTCCTTAGTTTCAATTGTCATCAAACTTCTGTCTTTATTAGAAACACGGACAAACCTCGCCTTATGGAGTCTCTCTCTACTGAAATCAGGCTAGATTTAAAACACTGCTTTAAGTATTGGTCTAGAATTTCAGGCTCTGGCCTAAACTTCCAATGGGCATCCATCTTGCCAGCATTGTTTCTCACCAAGTTAAACTTTATGCAGAAGTGACCACAAAAATCATTAACCAACATCTGGAATAAATGCTCGAAAACCTACCTGAGGGATTTCGGGTGCTGGGTTTTCCCTTTTAAGTAGAAGGAAGGCAGGTTTGCCTCCAGTCTGTTTAATGTAGAGATATGTCCCGATGTGAACTGAACAATCAATGCTTCCCGTTGCAGGCCTGCCTGAACCTCAGGGACGTTTATTTCATAAACTGTCCCTGGGGCTTCCAGCTTCAGCGTGACCTCATAGGGCATGAGCTGGCCCCTGGGACATGGATATGGTTGGTCACGGGTCACGTGGTACTGGACCATTCAATGGAATGTTTTTCCAACGACAGGAATAATACAGCTGTACATGTCACTCATAACTGATTCCGGGACTGGCGTACGGGTCATCAACTGTTCTGATGGGATATTTTTATTTCTGATATACATGATGAATTTCCTTGGTGAATTTCAAGAACTATTGTGCCTAAGTAGCCAAATGTACTGGTCAATATCGGGAAAATGTTAACGAAACGTAGTCCGCATCTATTTTACCTGTCACACATTCTTTGTCTCTCGTGGTCTCGGTTGTTGTCTCTGCCCTGAATCCACCCTGTGACGTACAGACTCGAATCAGTCACCCCAGAGACAAGTTTTGAGCCGAATCAATGAGGCAGGAGGGGCATGGCCGAGGAAAGAGAGGTTGAAACAATGAAATGCAGAAGGGGGGAATATGTGAGTGTGAGAGTGAAAAAAAAGACAGACAGGCAGAAGGAGGCGTTGTTTGGAGAGGCAGAGGAGTAGAGATCGATCGAGACAGTAAAGGCATTAATCTTTGGCCTGTGTTGCTAGTCATAACGTAAAATTGTCGCAGAAAAATAGCGTTACTTTATGGAGCACAGTAATAAGTGTGTGGATGTGTGCTTGTGCCACATCTGACTGCAGACCGGAAAGCTGCCTGTTCGAATCACGTCAGGCTCGTGGTGCGTTGCGGATGTTTCCCTCCCTGAGTTTTCCATGTCAACAAACGTGCTGTGTGCGGATATTCATTGGTCAAAATGTTCTTTCCAGCTCCTTTGGATCACACGAGAAGTGTTGCTGTCAGTTTTATTTGTGAATACTATTTCAGGGAGTTGGAATGCCCATCGTTTTGGTGAATGCTCACTTCAACCAGTGTGAGAATTAATAAAAAAACAAACTGTTCAGCGTGGGGTATAAACACACAACCGCCTCCCTCTGGGTAGACGCTTCGTTCAGTTGGTGACAGTGTAGTGTTTAGTTTTATATACTGATATTTTATTACATAATTTATGGACACCCAATTTTATGTTTCAGAAAGCATTGTTTCCCAGCAACAGCAAATATTTCCACTCACTGGGCACAGTAAAAGTAATCTTTATTCAACAGAAGGGTCAGTAGTCTGACGGCTTTCTCCCAAAGAAACTGAAACGTATAAATAGAAAGCAGGAATTTTCTGCATTGCTTCGTATGAGGTTCACTGAAGATGTTATCGAGTAAGTTAACGAAATGTCTGGAAATGAGCCTTCCAGCTCAGCGAGCAAATCTACATCCAAAAAGGATTTCTCCATGTTAACGGTGAGACTGAATGTCACACTGTGTTGGTAAAATCCAATTGCAGACATTGTTTTGGTTCAGTCTTATATTTGTTAAATTTAATCGGCTGGGAGGACGCCGCTGTGTGAATCAGAGAGGGAAATTACAGCAGGGCGTGAAACACATCACAACTGACATTTTTTTTTTTACAATTTCACGACTTTATTCCCATCTCAGTGAAGAGAGGTTGCATCATTTAGATCATAGCAGACTAACGGAGAACAAAAGAATGGTATTAAGGCATTCACAGGCATATCACCTCCCCTGTGCACATCTCAGCTACTTACTGGAAGCACAGCCAATTGTATTGCTCGCGGAATTGCCACACAGGAGGAGACGGCTTTGATACACTGACCGCGGGGTTGCACACCTTTTAGCTCCAAATGCGCCACTCCGCTCACCTGGGCTTAATAACTGCAAAGAAAGCTCCCAGTCATTAAGAGTAATACTTAGTTTTCCATCTTCATGTCGCATGTAACTGTGAGAATGTAGTCATAATTCCTTCATTGATTTTGGGTAGAATATATGCGTTGTCAAATGTCCCACATTCTGTAGTACCAAATGCGATTTCATTCAGAATCACAAAGTGTGTCACAGCGCAGAAGGAGGCTGGGCAGCCAACCTTGTAACTGCTGTCATATTATTGCTCTCTCCATGTAACTCTGAACATTGTTCCTTTTGAGGTTGACATTGAATTCCATTTTGCATCCTTGGAGTCTCACTCCTTGTCAATCTCAGACAGTGAGTTACGGACAGGCACCACTCCCTTTGCGAACACATTTTTCCTCGTGTCATTTATAATTATTTTCCTCGTGAATTTCCATTTCTGCCAAGTCGGTCTGGATCGTTTCTGGCATTGGAGAATTTTCACGTCATTATTTTCTCTGTCGAGAACATTCTTGACATAGAAAAGGTCAAGCAGATTAAAATAGTGGAGGGCTGGAGTACCACAGCTGTT
This sequence comes from Chiloscyllium plagiosum, assembly GCF_037043375.1. Lineage (NCBI taxonomy): Eukaryota > Metazoa > Chordata > Chondrichthyes > Orectolobiformes > Hemiscylliidae > Chiloscyllium > Chiloscyllium plagiosum. Next base: position 46,809,790 of record NW_028270180.1, read on the forward strand.
CAGGCAACGTCGGGAGCAGGAATATCGACATTTCAGACATTAGCCCTTCATCAGGAATGGGGCGGGTGGGGGTGGAACGGGATTGAGAGACAAATTGGAAGGTGCGTGGGCCTCGAGTAAGAGTGAAGTTGGGACCAAGGAACTGGAAAGTCAATCAGTAGATACAGGTTGAGGGGAGACAGTGATAGGTCAGAGCAGATTGTAGAAACGATAGGTGGGGGAAGGAAGATGGACAGGTAGGTCAGTTCAAGAGGGCGGTGCCGATTTGGAGGTTTTGACCTGCGATGGGGGGAGGGGAGGGGAGATGAAGAAACTGGAAAAGTTAATGTTGATGCCGAGTTGTTGGATGGTCCCAAAGAGATGGTTGAGGTGGTCTTCCTCCACTCATCGTGCAACTTGTATTTGATGGTGGAGGAGGCCCACGACTTGCATGCCCTGACAGAATGGGAGCGGAAGATGAAATAGTCGACTCCAGTACGGTGGATTGCTTGCTGCGTGTTTTCCAGACATATCCTCTGCAAAGCTCTGCATAATAGCATCATGTCTCCCCAAAGTCAAGGAGACCACGTTGAGAACAACGGACACAGTAGAACAGATGTTGGCATATGCAGTAAACTCTGACGGATGTGGAAGGTACCTATGGGGCGATGCACAGAGATGAGGGAGGTGCTGAGTGTGCAGGCTATTCCACCTCTTGCCGTGGTAATGGAAGCCCAGCTTTCAGCTTTTTGTTCTCCAGGACTTGACCCAATTTTCCAATTTATCTTCACAACTGACATTGAACATACACTACACCATTCACTTCAACATGTTCAGCGCTGTCGCCAATCACTTCACTTCCCCACTTACTGAAGTTTCACGTGCAGACCTGAACAATAATGCAGCTGAAAGATTCATTTAGAGTCGGATTGACACCGCGAACAATCCGAAACACATGTTTCAACTTTCAAAGTGCTTCCCTTTGTCGCATTTACTGCAATGCTCGATCTTGCCCATCCTGACTTCAGGCTGTCCGACGTCATTTAGAGAATCTACTTTTTGAGATTATCGAGTGAACATTTTTCCGGAAGTGCAGACAGGACACATGGATCCTTCCGGAATTTGAACGGTATATCTAAACCACTGAAAACTCGATAGAAAAATACATCCCTTGAGCAGTGAGCCACAGCCTGGTTGCACTGCCCACTCTGCCAGAAGCTGATTTTTTCTCAGTTTAAATTCCATTCCATATTGCTCCAGAATTCCAAACATCAAAGTGTTTCCAGAGTATCTGCTTCCCATTCTGTCTCCCTGCTCCCTGATGCTGCTGTTTGTCTCATAAAAAGGAACCGGGCTGTCTCCACTGGTGGACAACTTTGGTTCTATGTGTAAACTGTGCTGGGTGAGGGCAGACTCTATTCGCTCTTCTGCTCAGTGTCAATCACTTGCGACGGAAGGAGTCAATTACACGGCGGGAAGTTTGCAACTTGATTTGTGGATTTTCTCCAAATGTCTCTTATCTGAGAAATAGAAAGATGCTGAGCTGGCGGGAAAGGGATAAACTGACACTGAAGATTCTTCCTTCTGGTAAATAATATGAGTTCTCTTGAATGCAGTCTGTGTGGTGTTCAGAATTCTTCTCGCAGCAATCCTGCCGAATGTCCAATGCAAAACTGGCGTCCATTGCTTTTCTGCGATATCTGAGCCACCACTGTCGCAGGTCAAGAGGATCCAAGAGAAATGTTCACTCACTGACAGTCATCAAAACGGCCCGGAGCTGCGTTGCTGCTGACAGCCCAGCGCAGAATATAGAATTAAAAATGAGCCATTGTATTACCCTCTTTCCCAGCGATAGGGCGAGGGACGGCTTAAACACGTGGCGTAATTCCCACGCAGACAGAAGCCGGACAGTCCATCCAGTCCATGGCGAATCTATGCCACGTGAATCTCTCTGAGACTATTCATAATCGGTTACACATGTCCTAACATTGAGGAAATATGTCTGTGTGGTGATGCTGTCTCCCACATGCTGATTGTCTTGCCATTCATGTCTCAACCAGCAATGGATAACGCGCCTGAGGACGTGTCAGAAGAGTGTCGGTTCGACTCGTAACTGGTTCGAGAGCAATGCAGGTTTTTATTAAACTGACAAACCAATCGTGCCCTTTGATTTGAAGCCGAGTCGACGTTTGAATTCCTGATCTGCAGAAATATTCAGTCAATGCCCCAACATCATCAGAGGAGTGGAAGCAGAAATAGTTAAACACACTGCTCATGGGTAATTTTCTATTTCCATAACACACTGACCCAAACACTGCTCCTCCTTGAAATGGCAAGGAAATGAAATGAGTAGCCAAGTTGCAGCTTTGAGACTATTTAGAAACTCCTTGTGAAGCGGTTTCACGGCAAAATGAAGAATGAACTGTCGGATTGATCAGGGATTTCCGAGGCACTTTCCCCTTCTTAAACATGATGAAAGATTGTCTCTGATGTTCTCGAGGACATTAATTCATCTGAGGCATTGAACCGACTAATGTAACAGATGCTCCACTTTTGTTGTTGGTGCTGCTGGGAGTAAAATAAAATCCGGTCTCCCTGGCTAGGAATCGAAACCCGACCAAAGTGGTGAAAACACTGAATCCTGCCCATTACATACTGCCCAGCAAATATGACTTCAAGAATCAAGCACATGGCTGGAATGACAACTCTCAAGCCCTTTGTAAGTGCTCTTGTCAGAAACAACAACTTGATTATCCTCATCTGACTTTCCATTACTAGGCCTTGTATGGCTAAGCATCACAAAATCTCATCGAAATACCAGTGAAGGTTATGCGGGTGTCTGCTTCTCTGACCCTTCCACAGAGTGAGATCCAGATTGAAATACCCGTTGGCTGTTTATGTTTTACTGCATATCTCTACAACTCTTTCCGCCTTTTACCTTAAATCTATCTCCCGCGGTGATCGATCAAAAGTAAACATTTCTTTCAGTCTACCCCACGCATGCCCTCATTATTTTATATCTCAATCATGCCTTTACAAAATCTACTCTTCTGTAAGAAAAATAACCCCAGTCTGTCCATTCTCTCTTCACAACTCAAAATCTTCAATCAGCCAATATCCTGTTGAATCTCTTCTGCACCGTTCCCAGTGCTACAATATCCCTGATTTAATGTGAATTGCAGAACTGCATACAATACTCAGACGACGGCGGAATGAACAAATGGAATAAATGACGCAGAAAGCTACACAAAATGATCATTTGCAATGAATTCCCTTTTGCTCATTACTGCGCTGCATCATCTTCCTGAGCCTGATGCGCCAATAATTTCTGGTCTACGTCAGTAAATGCTGCGAAATGATGATTAATCTCACAACCACAGAAGCTGAATGTATCGACTGGTTTGAAGGTCCCGATGCTGGTTAGAGGCACGTTCACCCAGCTACAGCACCACAGCAACATGGATTGCACGGTGTAATGTAAGTATTAGATTGTGGAAAGCATCAGTGAAATCGCAGGAGCAGCGTAAAGGTTGGTTAGTGATTGTTGAGGGAGAGAAATCTCCGAGGAAGGAGGGTTTGAATCCTGATATCTGAAACTCTGAGATGGCAGAAAGCGGGTGTTTGAAGGCGCGAAATCATCGCCTCGAAGCGTATTTTCATGGCGTATGTTACTGATTCCTACCCCCATTTGCGAAGCACGGAGCAGCAGGAATTATTGCAATATTAAGCTGGGAGCTCCAACCTCACCTGCAGCAGTTTTTACTGACATTGAGAAGGGATCATTGGGACATCAGGCATTACGTAGCATACAACGTGAAAGAAGTATTTTGCCATAACTCAGACTGACGCTGAACTTGCGGTAGCCACAAGGCAAAGCACATTTCCCGTGCCACATGTAAAACTACTATTCAAAAGCAGTAAGGATAGTGACAGAGGATATATCAGGAACAGCTTAACAGGCACAACAGAAATAGCTGCCAAAACAGTGTCTGAGATGTGAGTACTCAGGGTGGGGTGAATTTTTAACTTCGAGTTGTTGAATGCTGAGACTGATGAATTTCTACAAAACTTCAAAGGCTTAGGGGATACTGCAGGGTATTGTTGAAATGTATTTTCCAATAGGAATGTAGTTTAACATCGGTTTTCTTCTCCAATTTGCTCACAAAATCAAGTAAGCACTGCTGCGAAATATCATGTAATCCCAGTTCACAGGTCCAGAGTCAGAGAAACTGAGTGATTCAGTCCCGAAGATCCAAGTGGAAATTGTGATGGGGAAAAACACGCACCTGTGGCAACAGTGATGTAATCGATGAGGGCGAGGTCCATCTATGACGGTACAGAGGTGCGTGAAATACCGAGGCTGGAAGCTCTAACGACACCTGGAGCAGCTTCTATTGTTGTGGAGCAGGGAGCATTGTGACACGTGGCTGGGGGTTTTAGCCTCACGTGGAGCAATTTCTTTTGACATGGAGCAGCAGGGATTATTGTAATATCAGGGTGGGAGTTCCAACCTCACCTTCAGCAGTTTCTATTGACATTGAGAAGGGAACATTGGGACAACAGGCTGTGAGGTCCAACCGCACCGGGTCCAGCTCCTGTTCACAGAGAGCAGGGAGCATTTTGACATCTGGCTGAGGGAAAGGATGCTAAGCTATTTTAATCTGAAGTGAAATAGACCTTAGCAGTGCACATCTTTGAAGATTGAGGGAATATGTTTCCCAAGGTATATGTATCTATTGTAAAGAGAAATACTACCAAGTTTCAACTCGTGGATGTGTTCAATGATTATCACTGCACCCTACCAGAGGCATGGATCGGGTTTCATTCCAGCACCGAACGATTGTCTCTGTGAAGTTTGAGCATACTCGTCGAATATGCGTGGGTTTCCTCCTGGTTCTATGATTTTCTCTCTCTATTCAAATATTGTCAGTTGTATTGGCTATGCAAAAATTGCTGATACTGATAGGTGTATTTGTCAGAGGACGTTGAGTCTTCTGGGTTACTCTTTGAACTGTCGGTGGGCACTTGTTAGGCCAAATGCCTGTTTCCACTCTGTAGGAAATCTAATCTGTGCAAAGAGAAACGGAGGCAATGTTTTCTCCCTGTGGCCTTTCACACTGCACTGATCTAAAGAAGCGAATTTTAGCTCGTTTCATATTAATCAATTTCCTGCGAAAACTCACAGGTCGTTAAAGTACTCGAAAGCTCCGAAAATTAAGGGGAACATCCATTGTTGTGATTACACTCGAGTTTATCTTGAGTTAACGACGAAACGGAGGAAACTGGAGTTTAAATTTATCAGATCAGCAGTGATCCCATTGAATGTTTGATCTGACACAGAGTGAATGCCAGCAACATCAGGACAGATGTGTTTTCTTTGCGAAACTCGCTGCTTCAAAACGTTGAGGACATTGGCGTGAAGCATTGACGGTGATTATCTTTGCTAGTTGTTTAACTTGTGAACATGAAAGCTCTTGTTCATATCCGTGTTGACAACACTAATTTGCAGCATGCACGCCCAAAGTATGCTCGGGGCCAGTGGCGCAATGGGTAACGTGCCTGACTACGAATCAACAGCAAGGCTTGTAGGCTTTTGCCAAGATGTTTCCAGTGGCGCAATGGGTAATGAGCCTATCTACAGATTGGGCAATTGCAGGTTCGAATACTGCTGGTCTCAGCAGCAAGGGCTTTCGGCTCTCACAAGCTTATGAAGTGTTGTTGTGAAACTGAGATAAGAATTCAATTCGAGATAGGCAAAAGCAAAAATCCTTTCCATAAAAGTCCCTGAGGATATCCGATTCAATGTCCCAGAGTCATTACAGAGGAGGAAGCTGGATTAGTCTCAAACGCTGCTCACGCACAACTTTCCAGTCCCAGCCATCCAATTGCTGTGGCTGCAGGGAATGGCAATGAAACGAAAAGAATACCCAATCTCAGGTTTTAAAATCTTCAGAAATTCACTGGGAAGCGGAATCTGAGGAGAATTATGGTTGACCTGACCGACGGAGCAGGGATTATCGAGGCATCTGCCCCTTCTGTCAGAGGCCAGTACATTGACTCTGATGTTCTCGGGGCGATTAATTGATCCGAGGCTTTGCAAGGAATCATGTCACAGATGCTGTGCGTTTGCTGTTGCCGTTGTCAGGAACAATAAAGTTCTCATTCGCTGGCAGGGAATCGAAGACGGGACGCGGTGGTAAAAGTGCAAAATCCGAACCAATAGATCACCAAGGATGCCTGTAGAACGGGGTTGTACTGTTTGGTAATCAGCCATCAATCTCCTCTAGTGCTCTTGTCAGAATCAACGGCTTGCAGATCCTCATCCCATTTTCCAGCATTTCTTTTTGCCTTTACATCAAAAGTTCACATCTGAATACTTTTGTAGGTTATGTGGGTTCCTGCCCCTGCGAACCCTGACAGTGAGTTCCCGATTCGCTGGTCTCTGATGGTTAATTTAATTCAGTGAATGGCTTTTAAAGAGTTGCCTGGCCTTGATAAGAGATGTGATTGTAGCTTGTTAGTGTTGTCCACTTGCCAATGTTAGGAGAATGAGCGATTTTAAATAACAGGTCATAAGTTTGGCACCCCCATTACATAATCTTCCATTGAATATCTGTTTTCGGAGCCGAACATGGACTTTTCATTCCACTGTCAGTGTAAACATATTCGAAGCGAGTTTATCTGCTGTTCTGAATATTAATGCCTTTGTTGCTGGTACAAAGTGACAATTAGGAGTCAATGAGAGACACGTTTGTAGATGTGATTTAAAGTTGCCTGGGCGGGGGCACTTTAAATTTGACCGCTTCTGCTCATGTCCTGACACCAATAACTGACTCAATCACAGAATTAGAACGGCCAAATGTTACATGAATCAAAAGAAACTGATCCATATCAACGAACGGATTGGATTCGTATCTAATTTGCCGCCCCCTCCCCCCCCCCCACCGGATGTGAGAATGGGGTACTTATGTGTGCGATCACAGGTGATCAGGGCAGAGAACAGACAAAATTAGGGATTTCAAGGAATGGTGGAGATCTATCCACCATTGTCAGAGAGGAGCTCACTACCTTACCAATGTCCCTGTCCAACTAACATTGAATCTCTGCAGGCAGGGAACATTAATGAGAATTAGTACGATGTGAAAAATCAAAGTGTTCCCATGGAAAACGGAAATATATTAACAGACAGCGGTCATAGATTTTACTGTGAGACCTAAGAGGAGGAAATGAGAATGATAGTGATGGAGCTCACATCCAAAATAATATGAGGTTACTCCGACCTCTCTATCAGTAACATCCACGATCCTTACCCTAACTGAAAGAAGGATGCCCTGGGTAACGCTGAGAAATTTCCTTATATTTGAATCAATTCGCTGCTGAGGCAGGCTGGTCTTTGCAAACATCAAACAATCACAGAATTGGTTTCAGGGAAAACATACAAATTTTGGAAGCAAGTGAATTTATGGCTGCGTAACTGACTCTTAATCTTTCCATCGTCTGTTCATTGGAACACCAACTCAGTTTCTATGTACGATTGCAATTTTATACCAATAGGCTGTCACGGTGGTTTGCACTGCTGCCTTACAACGCCAAGGATCTGGGTTCAACCTCGGTCTTGGGTGATAGTCTGTGTGGAATTTTCACAATCTCCACTTGAGTGTGCGTATTTCCTCCTACAGTTAAAATGTGTGCTGGTGAAGTGGATTGCCCACAGTGTTCAGGTTTATATTGACTGGTCTTAGAAAGTGCGCTGTTGGTGGGGAGAGGGGTGACTCTCGTATGAATGCTGTGCAGTAAGTTGGTGTGGACATTATAAGCCGAATGGCCCATTTACCCACATCGGGAATCAATAATGCTAATGTTAGTAAACTTGTCACATCAACACATTGAGAGGTAGCGTGCAGTTGCTGATGAAACGCGGGGCTCTTTCAGATCTCAGTATAGTGTCTTGTTTAATTTTCCCATCAGCAAATACTCTCTTTCTAATCAATTAGAAAAAAATGCACAAACTTCAGCTCTGCCAAATATAGAACAGGGATTTTGCCAGGGAAACCAGTTCGTGTCAAAAGTTTTTGCTTTCTGTTAACCTCAAAGTTATAAATCTGTTTCCCAGATTCTTCCTCGCGCTTCCACAAAATCGAAATTCTGGTACGGATAATTTATTTATGAATCTTTTTTTTTAAAAAATTGCATCTGGAATCAGTGATGTGCTTGATAATTCAAGTTAGTCAATGATTCTCTCAAATAATTAATCACAGCATTGTTCAGCAACCAGACTGAATATGAAATATTAGTGCCATGTTCTTGAGTGATTGTGTGGAGATTCGATGAGTAATTTTGAATCACAGAATTGTTCAGGTACAGAGGAGGTCATTCAACCCTTTGGGTCAACACGATTCCCCGAATATGCTTTCTGATTTTGTGTCATTACCCTGACTTCTCCCGCTGTAATCCTGTAATTTTCCCTATAAAATAATGTTTTACTGTCCTTCACTGGAAAAGCCCAAACTACAGATCCATAAAAAGTTCAAATTCTAACTATGACATTGTGTGAAGTTTATTTCTTGCATCACATTTTCTTCTTTTGTTTTTTTTTTTAAATTCTCCACTCTTCCTCTCAAAGCTTTTCCGAGTGGGAACACTTTCTCACCATCACTTTTGTACTGTACCCATATGATTTTGAAAAATTGTTTTGAATTTCCTGTCTGCCTTCTCCAATTTAACGTCATGGCTGAAATGTTTAACTACCGGAGACTGTTGTTTCAATGTGATTTCTCTCAACCTGCCAGTTTTCCCTTCGTTCCTGTTCTTCCGCTTGTACTCAACTGCATTTTAAATCCATCTCGAGAGCCATCTTGCTTTCTGCTTCACTTCATGCTGATTAGTTAACTCTAATAAATACTGAGATGATTTAAGGCAGTGTTTCTAATTTTCAATACTGTCCACAGTCCCTCTCCCTTGTAACTCGACGAGATTCAGCTCGGAATGTTCACACTGTGCTTGTTACTGCAGGAAACTATGTAGCCGACGCAAATACAAAGTAATAAACAGTCTTATTTAGACTTCTAGGCCAACATTGGGTATTTCTGACATTCCCAGTGTTAGTAAGCCTCCTGTTCCAGCCAGTATGGCACCAGGCCGTGGTTTGTGTCTGCACCAACACTTCACATAATACTGCACATGTCCGCTAAACAGGTGATTGACAGCGGCTCCTGTCCATTAAGAGTAGGGGGCGGAAAGATTAATCCATCAAACGCAGAGCGAACGAGGATGAGGCTAGTGCCAGCGTAGACAGGTAAGGGAGATATTAACTCGGTCCTTACTGTTAACAAGCCAGAGTGGAAATGAGCTACTGATCTCAAATTTTGTCTCTTTCATGGGGCAGACGGGGGCGCCCAGGACAATCCGTGCACAAGGTAAGACGGAAACATTTTAGTAATCTCCAGGCAGAAGCGTGAAATCATGGAGACCCTGGACGATTCTATACTAGTTCCCCCACCCCAAATGTCCCCAGCATTGATATATCGGAATAGCAGGCGGACATTTGGACCTTCACGTCTGTCTTTCCCTTCGATATAATGATTGATGGTCATCATACTCAATGCCCTGCTCCAGCTTTCACAACAGCGCATTGGAACCACGACATTCATATTAATACAGGTTAATAAAAATGCCCAGTTGTGACCAGTCCACAAAAGCAGGACAAATCCAACCCTTAGTCCAGTCAATAAATGCTCAACCATCAGCAAGGTGATGGCAGTGAGTAATAACTGTGCTTTCAGGTTGTACTCAGTCAACAATAAGCTGCTGTCTGATACTGCGTGTTCCATCAGAGGCACTTAGCTTTTGTCCTCATAACAGAAATAGTCCAAAATAGATAGAATACTGCACTCACAAGGCAAGGTGAGACTGACTGCCCTTGAAATTAAGGGTGCGTCCGAATGACGAAGTCATTGAAGAGCTTTTGCAAAACTGGAGTCAGTTGGAATCAAAGGAAACATTGTTACAACGAGGACGTGGAATCCCTCATTAATTAATAGCAAACATTCGGAAAACCTCTCCTCAAATCGTAATCTATTCCAACACTTAAAGAAAAACAACTTTTTATTTCAATCTATTGCGAATAGTAAACAAATAATCAACAAACTAAATATTCTTTTCTTTAACTGAAAGCAATCTATTAACATGCTGTTTCAATAACACATTTGTTATACATTACATCAACTTCATCTCAAGTCGACACAGTTTGTATGTGCTCCGCTGTTTCCAACTTCTATCTGCTTATCTCAATTGTTTCAACTTCTTTCATTTTTACAGAGTACGTTTTGCAGAAAAAGGTACCTTTTGATAGAGAGTGCTTTCTAATTTCTTAGAGAGGGAAGTGTTAGATGGGCAGGTAACTCTGCAGCAATAGCTCTCACTCTAGTTTTCAAAATATTGGTTTATACACACTCCAATGACACATTAATTTGTATAAATTGATTAGATTCCAGATGCCAAAGCAAAACAAAAATTGAAAATTTATTAGCTTCTGGGACCCTGGACATAATTTAATGTAATTGTTTCAAGGGGAGTTGTTGTCGAAACAGCAAGAAAAAAATTAGGTTTTCACCGAGAAGTGTTCCCTGTATCTATTTTGGAACAGCCCGTCCCCCAGCCTTTTCATTCAGGGAGCAAAGCATGCAGTCTTAATTTCCTTCAACGTTCAGAAAATACACTATTTTAAAGAGAACATGTGTGCTTTCAACAATGTAACTCTTGGTGTAATCATCCAGCCCAAATGCTTGCAATTTCTGAATGTCAATCAGCCCAAGCCCAGCACATCACTGCAGGGGTTTTGCAGGTTATTCTCTCAGTCCCAATCGTTCTGAGCTGTTTCAATGTCTATTGTTCAATCAAAAAATAAGCGTTGGTTATTTGACTCACAGAAACATGGAATCCCTGAGACGGGCCAATTTACCCAAAAAGTTCACACCTGCCTTCCAAACACTATCCCGCCCAGAATAATCCGCCAACCTCCTTCAGTAACCCTGCATTTCCCATCGCTAAGTGTCTTACCCAGACTTCCTTGGATAATTTAGCAATTGCAAATCTTCCTAACCTGCACATCTTTGGGCCGTGGAATGGAAATAACACAAACATGGGGAGATTGTGCAAACTCCACACAAAATATCACCCAAGACTGCAGTTGAAGCAAGGGCCCTGGCCCTGTGAAAAAACAGTGGTGACTATTGCGCCAAATGCCACACCTGACTGCATATTATTTAGCACCATTTGTGACTTCTCAGTCACACAAGCATTTCCTGTCTGGAGAATGTGGAGAAAAGCAGGCACTTCTCTGATGTTTGAAGCATTTATTTTGAATGAATTAGCTGCTGTAGAACAGGAGGAAACTGGAACACATTTAGTTTCTTCTGGAATATTAACTTCATCGGAAAGAAGACACAATGGGCATCAGTCAATCACCAATTAAGAAACAGTTAAATTCCTTGGTACAGCTCCACAGTAAGCTGGAATTGAAACCAAACCTTCTAGTTGAGACTTTGGCACACGATGAAGCACAGTAAAACCCAGGCACTTCCTTCACTTATGAACTTGCTGTTGTTTCAGTAGTTTGGATTTCACATCAAATCTCTTCCCACACCAGTGCAGATGAACAGCCTCTCCACACAGTGAGATGGCGGGAGCACAGTGAGTCTAATTAACCACTTGAATCCAGGCCCATTTTGAGAGCAACTGACGTTTCTCATTCGTGTCAACACGTTGATGGGTCAACAGATCCTCAGAGATTTTAAGGCGCTTCCCACTTTCAGGGCATTTAAAAAAAATCCTGTGTGGAAATGCTGTTGTTCAAACAGTGTGGTGGATCAAGTGAATTCTATCCCACACTCGAACCAGACGAATGACCTCGACCTCGTCTGACTGCGTTTATGTTCTGACAAGGCAGTTTATCTGTTGAATCCCTGTCCACACGTACAAGACACAGTTTCTCCACACTGTGAATGCTGCTTTTCCCTTCCATGTTCAAAAGCGAATCATATTCAAGCAACAATCAATTGGACAACATCATCAGATGCTGAAATGATATTTGGTTTTAAGCCTTTGCACTGGAAATCTTCTTCTAATGCCCGGGAAATATATTGATAAAGGAAAAACAGAAGCATTTTGAAGTCCAGAAAAAAAAATACAATAAGATGCAAGAGCAGAAGTCAGCAATTCAACCTATACAGTCTGCTCTCACTATTCAGTGAGATTACGGCTGATCTGGTAATCCACGGGTACAGTTTCCTGCAATATCAGCTATCCTTCGAATCCATTGCTGATTAAAATCTGTTTGTCACAGGGTTCAAATGACTTTCTTTTCGGGACTTCAATAAGATGCAGACCAGGAAGACAAAGTGGGGATATGAAATTATCGAATCGGCCAGGGCTGAAGATAATCCGAAGAGGGTCTACAAGTACATATCTGGCAAGAGAACAATTCTATAAATAGTACCATAAAGATTAAAGAGGTTTTCATTGCGTTTGAGCTCAGCAGATGGAAGAGCCATTAAACGAATTTTTCACGTCAGTTTTTACTGTACAGAAAGCAAGACCGAATGTTCACTCTCCATGTATGAAGAGGACGATTCCTTCTCTTAAACTATTTGACCAATCATCAAAGAAATTGACATTAGGTGATATTTCTAGCGGCTGGTTTGCATTCGACTCTGTGTTGCTTCATGCAACAAAGCGTTTACATTTTCCCAGGACTCGATTGTAATATAACGAGGAGAGACTGTGTAGGCTTTGACTTGTCGGACTGCAGCATCGGAGGTCGAAGGATGACTTTATAGAGATTCATAAAATCATGAGTGCTCTCGAGAAGGTGAACAGCAAAGGTCTTTTTCCCTTGGATACGGGAGTCCAGAACCCATAAGATTTACACGGAATGGCAAGATAACCTTTTCACGCAGAGGATGGTTTCTATATGGAATCAACTGCTGGAGCAATTGGTACATCGAGATGCAGTTACATTATTAGAAAGACATTTGGATATTTAGATGAAGAAGAAATGATTAGAGAGATACAGACCAAATGCAAGCAAGATGGAATAGTTCAGTTTGAGATATGTTGCACTCAAGGAGACTGCAGAAATCATGGAAATACAAACTGATGAATATTTCTTATTAGAAGAAAATAATTGCTGAAGGTCTCAGAAAATGTTCAAAGGCGGATAAATCTCCAGACCTTGTCACGAACATTCTTTTTTGGAAAAGATTTCTCATCGCAAGGAAAGAAAGCTGTGCTGTGAAGAGAAGATGCAATTACACATGCCGTCCTTCCTGGATGACTAGTGGTTATGATGCAGCGCTTTCACTGCTGTGGTTTGGGTTCATTTCTTGGTCACAGTATCAGGAATTATTGTACCTGATATGGGCAACAACAAAAGTAGAGCATATTTGACAGGAATCGCATTTCAACCGCGTTCGCATGTGAGTTGCAATATTGTACAGGGCCGCAAGGTGGCTCACTGGTTATCACTGCTGCCTCAAAGCGCCAGAGATATGATTTGCCGACAACTGAGTCGACTGTCAGTAAGGTGCATTATTCAGGTGCAAATGAAGAGAAAAAGGGTAAAGAATTGTTCTGTGAGGGTTAAATCCTGGAGGATTGGTGTGCATTTGTTGCATGTTTCTGAACTGTAGGCATTCTATGATCCCTTTCTGTGTTGCTTTAGCACATGTTCAGACAGGGGAAAAAAGTGAGGAAAAGCACTTCCCAGTCAGGGATTGATCCATAGTGCGACAACCAACGGATTCACTTTTGACTGAACTAGCTCCCATTTTCCCTACATTGGTAATGGCAGTATCCAGCATTAGAGCGGGTTTTCATGTGTTGCATTGGACCAGCATCCTTTCTATACTGGGATATAAAGAGATAATAAACGACATGGATTACGATGACTGGAGTGAAAAGACGTCAGGAAGAATGGACAGCGTTTACTTGGAAACAAGGAAATGGAAAGGAGGCCAACGATGTAGTGAGGGATAATGCCATTTGAAAAGACAAGGCGGGGTTTCATGGGTTGGTGGAAAAGACGAATAGATCATACGGCGTGACACCAGGTAAAACGGAGTTGTGTCCATAGAGAAGGTTTCCAGGCGATGTAAATTTGGTGAGTGTAAACAGGAGGGAAATTCCCTCATTCGGATGGATCTACGTCTAGAGTTTAGAACTTCAAAACCAGCGATGAATGATAAAGAGAAGTTTGGAGCACGTTTTCTTTTTCCCTCTACAGCCATTGAACTCGAAAATGATTACTTTTTCGCAGGAAAAATTATTCAGAAGCCGATTCTAAAATATTTGGAAAGACGCGTGCAGAGTGAATTTCACTGGGACAGGGAGTCTGGGCGGCCAGGATGGGTACGCGTTAGGTGCACACTCTCTAATTGGTTAACGTTAATTGGAAAGAAACCTCATAACACCTGCAACTGAGTACGACTAAGTATAGAATGAGCTGATTGTGAGGAAAGGTTGAGCAACTTGTTCTACGTGAACTTCTATAACTTGTAAAAGAACTGAGCTGTTTGTGTTAGATCAGCATTTAAGGGAAGCCGATTAGTTCAGTCCGCTACATAACAGGTTTATGATATAAAGTGATGCCAACAATGTGTGATTAATTGTCGCAATGTCTCAGCATACCCTCAGGATCCTGATCTCCCAACTCAGCTAATATTTTCAACGATGGCGATAATCAAAGTGAAACTATACTATCGTGAGTTGGAACTGACCTGCCGTGTGTAATGCACCTTTTTTGCTTCATCTGTTGCATTGGGAAATTTGGCTGCATCACAGAGAAGGGAGTGAGTCCCTTTGCTGCTCACTCATCTTCCCCAAAAATATACCGTGACAAGACACGAAAAATATTCCTGTTTGAATTCTGTAATCTTCATAGCAGTACTTAAAAACATCTTTGTCATTTCGATTCCAGTTTTTCCGATATCAGTCAAAATGTCCGATGAGATAAATCCACTACTTTGTGGATTGTTTTAATGGCCTTTGCGAGTTTGCATAAATATCAGTAATATGAAACGGGCTAAAAAACCTTTCCAGAATTTAACACAGCGCAGGCTCAGCGATATGAGAAATGCCATCGACTTCAAAAATCGCCTCTGTATCTGTATTGAGTGATGGATATTCACTCAGGGAGTATTTATGGCTGGTCTTAAGTAACTGAGGTCTTTCCCAAGGACAGTACACTCAACGAAATCATATTTCTTTAGAATAAATGCTGTTTTACTCAATGTTCTTTTGAAACTTGTAAACATATATATATATATATATACGCGCATATCTGTGTGTGTGTGTGTGTGTGTGTGTGTGAATTCAGAACATTAGAAATGGATGGTCGGCCATTTGAATGACCTTCCTGTAGAATGTGAGAGCTTGGACTTTACAGTAATGTCCCTGACATTTGAATCTGCGGGAAGTGTACCCAACTCGATCTCCTTGGCAACTGCATTAGGGAACTGGAGCTGGACATTGCATCTTTCGGGAGTCTGAGGGGAAAAGAGAGGAGTGATATGGAGGCTGTTACAATTCAGATACAAGAAAAAGGTCGATGGGATACAGTCGGGAGACGAAAAGGGAACAGGCAGCCAGTGCAGGCATCCGCTATGGCCGTGCCCCTTAGTAACAAACATACCGTATTTGTTACTTTATGGGGGGATGACATACTAGGGGTAAGCCATGGGGTACATGTCTCTGGTACAGTGTTTGTCCCTGTTGATCAGAAGGGTAGGGTAGAGGGGAGGAGAGCAATAGTTACTGGGGACTAAATAGTGAGGGGGACCGATTGCAGTTTCTGTGGGTACAGGGCAGGCTCATGATTGATGTGATCCCTCCAAGTTACCAGGGGTGGTGATGTTTCACATCGTGTTTTCAGGATCCTTCAGTGGGAGGGGGAGCAGCCCGAGGTCGTGGTTCACATATGCACCAACAACATAGGTCAGAAAATTGATGTGGATGTATGGCAGAAATTCAGGGATCCAGGGTGACAGCTTCGATCGAGATCAAACAGAGTTGTTCTCTCTGATTTGTTACACATGCCACGTCGTAGTGAGGGAAAGAATAGGGAGAGAGAGCAGGAGAACACGTGTTTGTAAGGATGGTACAGGTGATAGGGATCCGGATATCTGGATAGTGGTGGCTCATTCTGGAGTCAGTTGGACCTCTACAAACAGGATGGTCTTCACCTGAACCTGAAGGGTACCAATATCTTGAGGGGTATTTTCTAACGCGATTGAGAAGGGTTTAAACGAATTCAGCAGCGAAGTGCGAACCTGAATGTTAGCTGCAGTGTGCACGAAGTTGTGAGTGGTGAGGTCATAAATAGGTTTTCGTGTTCGCGAGTGTATATTTGGAAGAACGAAGGTTATTTGAAGTGTGTCTACTTCACCGCCTGGAGCATCCGTGATAAAGCAGGTGTCATGGGTTGATAACTGGGACTTCAATGTTGTGGCCATTTCAGAGACATGAATGGAGCACTGAAAGGAATGGGTGTTCCTGGCATCTCAGTTTCGAGTTTTCAGAAAGAACTGGAAAGTCGTTACAGAGGGGGAAATATGACGTTATTCGTCAAAGACAGTACTATGGTAGCAGAAAGGATATTTGGTGTGGATTCTACTGAATCTGCTGAACTAGAATGGGCTGAAATTAAAGTCAGGAAAGTAGAGGTCATCACCAAAATGTTCTAGAGATATGGAGGAAAAGATTGCAAAGATGATTCTGGATAGGAACGAAAGTAACAGGGTAGTTGTAGTGGGGAACTTTAACTTTCCAAATATTATTGTTTGATTACCTCTGATTGGTCAGTCTTTGTCCATGTGTGCAGGAGGGTTTCGTGAGGCAGCATGTAGACAGGCCAAAAATAATCAAAACTTCATTGGATTTGGTACTACGTAATGAAGCAAGTCAGCTGTTCGATTTGGAGGTAAGTGAGCACTTTGGTGAGAGTGACCACAATTCGGTATGTTTATTTAGTGATGGATAGGAATAGATACATTTATCACAGAGCATGAGTTACCGTCGGGATAAAGGCCAGTATGATGCGATCAGGCAAGAGTTAGAATGCACCAGATGGGGAAAGCAACCGCAGGGGTTATGCACACCTGAAAAATGGAACTTGTTCAGGGAAGAGCTCCTGCATGTCTTTGATAAGTAGGTGTGCGTCATGCAGGGAATATGAGGTCGAGACTCTGAGCCATTTTTACTGAAAAAGTTGAATTTCTTGTCAAGAGGGACAAGGAGGTGCATGTAAACATGAGATATGAAGGCTGAAATAGGGCACTTGAAAATTAAAAGCTGGCCAGGACTGTCCAAAAGAGAGAGCTACTTAGAACGAAGAGGAGACATGAGAAGTCTTTAGCTGGCATAAAATACAGAGACATGGGATTGACCGTGATTTAGCCGTTTAGATCTGGAATTGGCCAGCTGAAAGAACATAGAGTGTGGTAGTTGATGGGTTATATTCATCCTGGAGTTCAGTTACTCATGGTGTACCACTAGGTTCCTTTTTAGATCCACTGCTGTTTGTCACTTTTATAAATGACCTGGATTAGGGTCATGAATGATGAGTGAATTCGTTGAATACACTAAACTCGATGGAATTATCAACAGTGCCAAAGTCTGCTGCGGATTACAGAGGGACATGGATAATCTGCAGATCTGAGCTCAGAGGTGGCAAATGGAGGTTAATATGGAACAGTGTGAGATGATTTACTTTGGAAGGAGCAACAAGAATAAAGAGTTCTAGGCTAATTGTAATATTCTTGGAAGTTTAGATGAGCAGAGAGGTCTCGGTGCCTATATATGTAAAACTATGAAAGTTAACATCCACGTTGATCGATTTGCTTGCAAGGAGCACAGTGTGTTAGATTTTATTGGGAGATGGATTAAGTTTCAGGGCCAAATGACCCCTTTGCATCTCCAGAAATGTTTCTGCTGTTGCCAAACTTGTACAGTTGCGTGCAGTTCTGATCGCCACATTATTGGACGGATGTGAAAGCATTGGAAAGGGTACAGATGAGATTTCCGAGCATGTTGCCTTCTATGATGGGAAGGTCTAACGAGGAAACGCTGAGGGACTTGAGGCTGTTTTTGATAGAGATGAAAAATTTTAGAGGTGAATTAATAGAGACATAAAAGATGATCAGAGGTTGACGTAAGGTGGACAGTGAAGGCCTTTTTCTTCAAATGGTGATGGTTGGCACAAGGGCGCATCGATGTAATTTGAGGGTGATAGATGCCGAGGTAGATTCCTTTCTCAGAGAGTAGTAAAGGTGCTGAACGTCTTACCTTCAACAGTCGTAGACTCACCAACCTTCAGGGCAATTAAATGATCATTGGATAAACTTACAGATTATAATGGTAAAATGCTGTTCAGATGGACTTCAGATTGGCATCATAGGTGTGTGCAACATTAGGGCCAACGGTACGTTTTTGCAGTGTAATATTCTGGGTTTGAACTGATCTTCAGCTAAGTTGCAATCATCTCTGGTCACTATCAGTAAAACAAAGACCTGGCGAGAATCGAATGCGCAACTTTGGCAGCTCATGTCCTGCCGTTCTGTCATGCAAGTATAGCAAACTAACTAATTGCACCACTGGACCTGTCATCTAATGGTGACGAATGGCTCCTGAACTTACCACTGGGACCCTCAACCCAATTACTCATTTTTTTTTCTGTGGATCTGACATGAAACACAGTGCATAGGAGGTTATACCGATCATGGATCATCGATTATGAAGCATCAGGTTCAAGAAAGTGATATAGAAAAATGTGGTGAAAATCGGCTTTATTGAATACTGCGTACAAATACCATGGTATCCTGCGTTGATCACAGGCAACGTGATGTCGCCACTGTACTGGGATTTTCCTTCTATCGGCTTCAATTCGTCAGAAAATTCGATTCACTGATATTTCACCAATGTCCTTTGGCATGTTCATATGACTTCGTCACACTTTCCAGTACCTGGTCCTTTTCCACGTGTGCATCGACCCACACTGCACACAACGTGAATAATGTTCAGCTTACTGCATCCACGAGCACGTTGCATGGTTTGTATAAACAGTGAAGACTGAATAATGTTTTGTAAGGGCAAATTGAAATTCAGTTTGATTAGTAAAGTCGCAAGAGTACAGAGGAAGACTCAAAATATCAGAACTTCACGTTCATTACCTTGGCCAGAATTCCTGACCAGCAAAGGGGAAATCTGCCCTTGAATCCCCAGCATCCATGCAATTGCTTGCTCCACGTGTCCACTTGGAAACCTATGTGAAGGAACGTTCAGCCTGAAGGAGAACTTGTGAGAATCCTCCACTGTCTGATCTAAATCTGAAACAAGAGCTGTCTTTTCCAGCTGGGAGGGAAGCGAAATGGAGGTGAGACCAAAGTATTACTTGGTGGTTAATTCATATTGTCCTTATTGTGATTGTTTAAAAGCCTGGGCCAGAAATGGCACAGACACAAAGGAGCAGAAGGAGGCCATTCTGAACACCGATCCTGCCCAGCCACGTCATTCGATATCATCATGGCTGACACAACAATTTTAAGTCTTTTTCCAGCCTATCCACATCATCGCGTTGCCTAGTGGCTAACAGATATTTATCGATCTCTATCACAAATAGGCATCGAAAATGTAAATCTGTGAGAGGAAACTGTTCCGTTTCGAGACAGTGGGTTTCTGCACGAATATTGTTCGGTTTTCAGATAATAGCCGAGTCTGGTCTGACCACATTCCAAACAATAAACTAAAACTCGACTCTGATGGGACTCGAACCCACAACCTTTGAATCGCAACCCTGAATAAAGGCATAGAAGTCCAACGCGCTTTCCATTGTGCCACAGAGTCACACCAGCTGCGAACTTTAAGCATGCAACTTTGTCTTTGACCCATTGCGTTCAGGGCACCCACCTCGCGTCTGTCTGCCTTCGTCACACTTTCCAGTACCTGGTCCTTATCCACGTGTGCTCTGGCTCTTCCCGTGTTCGGCTACAGACTGCTGAAACGTTCTCATGACACTTAGCTTTACCACATGTTCAGATAATGATTTCCAGATAAACAACACGCTATAGGTGAAAGCATTCTTCCCAAATCTCCTCAAAATATCTTGTCTCCCGTCTTTCATTTATATCACTGTATTCCTTCCCAATATAGGCTTATCCTTGTCATACATATCTATCCTCTTCATAAAATGTTCACGTTAATTGGTTTCTCACTCAGCCTTCGCTGTGTTTAGATAAACAACCCCAGCCTAGCTCGTCTACCTTCACAATGGGAGAGGTCCAACCCTTGCCATTCTTTTCATCTCCTGTGAACTTCTCCTCCTGCTTCCAGCAGTCTGGCGATTACAACGGAAAAGCAAAGTTCTCTGAAGAAAAGCCAAAGGTCTGAAAAAAATCAGCAGCTCTTGTCCATCTCTGATGAGAAAGGAAAGTTAACGTTTCGAATCCAATGATCTGTCTTCGGAGAGATGTGATGGGCGGGTGGGTGAAGAATGTGGAAGAGGGCGGACGGTATCGAAAATGATATAACTCGATTTTGGTTCCTAAAGTTTGCATGGTCTCTCGGTAGAAAATGAGTTGCTAATCTTCCAGCTTGTATTGTGGCTAGAAGGAGCACTGCAGCTGGCCAGAGACTGAAGTCGTAGCCTGGGAACACAGTGTCTCGATTAGAGTGGTGCTGGAAGAGCACAGCAGTTCAGGCAGCATCCCAATAGCAGTATATTCGACGTTACGGGCAACAGCCCTTCATCAGGAATACAGGCAGAGAGCCTGAAGAGTGGAGAAATCGTAGAGAGAAGAGGAAAACGTCTTCAAGGCAGGCATCCTTGGAAGACGATTCGCAGTAGTGTTAAAATCAACTAGGTAAAAACAATGACTGCAGGTGCTGGAAACCAGAGTCTAGGTTACAGTGGTGCTGGAAAAGCACAGAAGTTCAGGCAGCATCTGAGGAGCAGTAAAATCGACGTTTCGGGCAACAGTTCTTCAACAGGAATACAGGCAGAGAGCCTGAAGGGTGGGAACGGTGTAATGTTGAAGTTAGAGGAGACTGGAAAATCTGGATAGCTTTTCTTGATTATGAACAGACCGTAAGTGATCTCAGCTTTGTCAGCGATTCTGTTTTCCTCTCTCCATTGTACTGGGATCACATTCTGAGCAGGAAATACAGTTGCCTCGATCAAATGAAGTGCAGACAAATCTCTGGAAAATGTGACTGGAAACTTCCACAATGAGGAGAGCAATTGGAAGCCAGCAGGAAATGTAGCTTACGACATAGAACGTTACAATTCAATACAGGCACTTCGGCTCTCGCTGTTGCAGCGACCTGTAAAAATTTATGTGATATCCATTGTAATGGAAAATTAACGTGTATTTTGAAACCAATAAAAGCACAGGGAAACCAATAGTTAAGTATGTGACTTTGAAGAGGCAAGTATTGCAGACAGACAGAAAAAAAAAGTAAAGTTAAATCGAACTAATAGCAGACTTACAAGGACAGTAAAATACCATATCAACAGTCAAGGAATGAGAAAAAAACAACTCCGTATCTGGAAAGGAACTCGAATGTTTCAGGTCGCTGACATTGAGGTGTTGATAAGAAGAAGCGAATTCTAGTATCAAGGGAAAATGTATTATATGTGGAAAGTGCACCAGATATATTTTTGGTAGATACAGGGGCAACATATTCAGTCCTTAAATTAAGGCAGTTCAGAGAGTCGACGCAATGGATGCATCAGGAGTTGTGACATGGTAAAGATTAACCGCACCCCTATTGTGTGAAACCAGTAATGGCGAAACATTCCAATTCTCATTTCTGAACTCGGAATTCTGTCCTTCAACTCTGATGGCTCGCGATCTCATAGAGGGATTGGAATCGGATGAGCGCAGTACCCCAACAGGCTTGCAAGTAATAAAAAAGATTTACCAGCGCAGACTGTACAATACGACTCACGACCCCTGATGTATGTCTATGAGTGGCGATTCAGCCAGAGAGCCATAAGTTCCGTGAGCGATTCGCTCGCCCAGGAAGCAAGTAACCATTAACAACTATTTTATTGCTGAGGATATGCTGCACTGCACAGCACACATACACCATGATGGCCCTCACAAATCATATGAGAAGGATTGTTTGAGGAGATTGCTTTAACCAGATCAGTTATTATTGTGCGAATTTTATTAAAATGATCACAGAAGTGCAGTCAGTGTAAACTTATCCAAAGTATCTGTGACGGCAAGTAGACCCTATCTTTTTGATGTGGAACGCTCATTTCCTCAAGTACCATTGGTGAAGGCATCCAGCGACAGGTGGCAGGATTTGGGACAATGGGTGCTACAGGTAAAAAAAAACGAAAGATTGTGTCTTCAGGGACGATGTGCGTATCAGCTTCAATGCAGACATAAGGACATACATGAAGAAACTAAATTGGCTAACTCAGGCAGATAGGGCAGTCCAGGTAACCCCAGCCAAAAGGGTAGCCTGACGTCTAGCTTATGGTGGATGTCTCCGAGCCATGATTAAGAAGGGACCCTGCTGAGTGCAGGGCAAAAGGCAAACGTGGTATTGGGTTCATACGAAGCTGTGAACTCATAAGAATAACCCCGAACTCTGAGTATCGTCCTTTCAGAACACAAGACTCATTAGAATCCGAGCCTGTAAAAGGAATTACTCCAGACTTTGAATCCCTTCTGAAGACTGGAGTGATAATCCCCTGTGGATAATCACCGGTGAGAGCCCGCATTATTCCGGTCAAAAAGACAAACATTCAAGGTGAATCGGGGAAATGGAGGTTTGTTCACGACCTGCAGGTAGTCAATTATGCTGTTGTTCCTCCCGCCCCAAATGTTCCTAACCCTTGTACTATATTAACTCAACTTCCACCGGACAGTAAATGGTTCTCTGCTGTGGGTTAAGCAAATGTCTTTAGTGTACCGGTGCACCCAGAAAGTCACTTCTGGTTCACTTTTCTATTCAAAGGCAAATCGTGTACATTCATGCGACTTTGTCAAGATTACAGTGAGTCCCCACCATAACTAATGAGGCTCCATGCAGGGGTCTGGAGACTCTTGTTTTAACACCGGGGTCAGCGCTTCTGCTGTATGTAGACGAATGCTTAAAAGCAGCACCAACAGAGGAACAATGTGAGAAAGATACACTTGCGTTGCTCTGCCATCTAACCAGGGATGGGCACAAAGCTAGTTTCGCAAAACTACAATTTGTGCAACAACAGGTGAAGTTCTTAGGTCACTTCTTATCTGAACAAGGGAAGGCCATTGGTTAAGACAGTTGAAGCAATCCAGCAAATTCCCAAGCCTCACACAAAGAAGCAATTGCTATCCTTTTTGTGCTCCTACTTTAGAATTTTTACCCCACATTACACAACCCTTGAGGCCCCCCAGTTCCCATGGCTAAGAGTTGCAGAACCAGAGACCGTTGCAGTTGAATTGAAAATGGCGCTCCAAACTTCACCGACCCAGGGGATTCCGAATCCAAACAAGCCTTTTGAAAAAACGGTAGATGAGAAGCGTGGCTGCATGACATCTGTGCTGATGCAGGATACTGTGAGAAAATTGAGGTAAGTAGCTTACACTTCGGCTAAACTTGGACCCCGTAGCGGCAGGATTGCCTAAATGCCTGCGAGTCGTGGCTGCAGTTGAAAACGTTTGTTGTAGCGTCCAGGGACACAATCGGCTGTGGTGAATTAACACTACTGCAAGCTTACTCTTTTCCAAGCAAAACACAGCACATATGTTGGCAGCACGTTGGCTCAGATACAAGACTGCGCTATTGGAGATGCCTAACATTACAATAAAAAGATGCAACATCCTTCATGCTGCTAGCCTTCTCCACAACAGAAGGAGATGGAGACTCACATGGCTGTGTCGCTGTAACTAATGAAATTTGAAGCCCAAGACCAGACGTGCAGGATTCAAAA
Source organism: Chiloscyllium plagiosum (assembly GCF_037043375.1). Taxonomy (NCBI): domain Eukaryota; kingdom Metazoa; phylum Chordata; class Chondrichthyes; order Orectolobiformes; family Hemiscylliidae; genus Chiloscyllium; species Chiloscyllium plagiosum. The sequence goes on from NW_028270180.1 coordinate 46,833,749, forward strand.
ATTCAGAATCAGGATATTGCGTTTTTTGTGGATGGTTCAGGATTCAGGAGCAAACAGACAGGCCAGGATTGTGTTTGGTATGCTGTAGTAACTACCCACGAAGTAGTCAAAACGGAATCACTCCCTTCTCATCTGTCAGCTGAAGCAGCAGAGCTGATTCTCTTGACTGAGGCATGTAAATTGGATGAGAGAAGGATAGTGAATATTTACATTGACAACAGATATGCATTCGGGGTTGTACATAATTTTGGAACCTTGTGGAAACACAGAGGATTCTTGACCGACACTGGAAAACCCAACATACACCGTGGCTTGTTTCTGACTCCTGGAAGCGGTCCTTTCGCCTCAATCAATCGCTGTCTGTAAATGTTTGGCCCACACGAAAAATAATGATTCCCTTTCTTAAGACAATGCGAATGCAATCTCAGCATAAAGGACGGCAACCAAGCAGCCGCCAAGTGATCAGTTGACATGTGTATGTCAAATATTTGTAATGCAAAGCAGACTTATGGGAGTTACAGTCGCAGGCCACGCCGGAAGAGAAGCGTGAATTGGCAACGGCAGGGGGCAGAATGAGTGAATGGGTGATGTGTGGCCCCATTGGTAAACCCTGTCTACTGCAATCATTATTCCCATTCTATGCCAAATAACACAGTGAGGACCATGTGTCAAAAGGGGGGAGGTACGACAGTATTTCGGCGCACTGGTACACTAAGGGCTTTACTCATTACTCCTGAAAATATTGTTAATGATGTGTTATCTGTGCCACTAATAATGAGGCGAGGGGAATACAGATGAGTCAGGCAGAACATCCCCAATCTCAAAGACCCTTTGAACATTAAGAGATGTATTTTATTGAACTAATGCCCAGCGAAGGGAAAAGGCATTGTCTGGTAATAGTTGACATGTTTTCCAAATGGGTGGAACCGCTCCCCACGTCTAAACAGGATGCCATTGCAGGAGCCAAGGCTTTGCTAACTGAAATAATTCCGAGATGGGGAATTCCCGAATGGCTTAGCAGCGACAATTTGACACTATTTGTCAATATTGCCCTCGAGTAGATCAGTGAGACAACACTGTGCCTACCACCCAGCCAGCGGTGGCAGTGGAAAGACAAATGCTACCTTAAAAGATAAATTGACAAACGTTGTGAGGACAAAGGCACGTCCAATTGTGCTAAAGTATATGAGATCTCGAAGGATAGGAATAGCCATTCTTGGCCCGTTAGAGATTTTGTTTGGTAAGTCGTCCAATTCAGGAATTGGCTGAAGATCTACGGTAAGACCGATAACAGACCACTGCGAGGATGAGATTACATTAGTTTACTTGCAGTGTGGAAACATGCCCTTCGGCCCAAGAAGTCCACCCCGACCCTCCGAAGAGCAACCCACCCAGAACCACTCCCCTACGTTTACCCCACACCTAACACTACGGTCTATTGACCATAGCCAATTCACCTAATCTGCACATTTCTGGACTGTGGGAGGAAACGGGAGCACCCGGAGGAAACCCACGCAGACAAGGGGAGAATGTGTAAACTCCACACAGACAGTTACCTGAGGCGGCAACTGAATCCGGGTCTCCTGGCGCTGTGAGGCAGCAGTGCTATCCACTGTGCCACCGGGCAACTGTCTGCACTTCTGTCTCAAATACAGAATCAAGTGAAGGCAGCACTACCCAAATCAGCAGAAGGGAAGATGCACGACCTAGAACCTGGAGATGGATCGTGGTGAAAGACTTCAGGAGGAAACGCGGGAAGTCGAAGAGGTGGGAGGGACCGTTTGAAGTGCTCCTTACAACACAGTCAGCTGTTAAGTTCGCCCAACGAGCCACGTTGACACACGCCAGTCGTTGCAAACGTGTAGCTGGACTTGAAGACACATCGGACAACACCTGAACCAAATAAGTGCAAGTAATGATGAGAAGACTCATACAAATATGGGGCCGCCCTGGCAGGACGATCCGTGAAGAAAGGGGCGTCTGGGATACATCCGCAGACGGTAGTCTTAACCAAGGATGCTAAGTTGACCATTACATATGACCCATGGCCGTTTAGTAACCAGTACGACTACAAATGGGACAATAAATATTTATGCAGGGATCCTTATGTTCCCAGTGACTGGCGCTCAGTAGAAGCAACCATGGCTGCAGGGACACCTGACATGGGATATAAGTATTATATTATCAAGGAAGGAGGTGCCATGGCACGGGTAATAATAACCAAGACTGAGAAGAGGAATGAGGAAGCCTGGTGGTGTGGAATAGACAGACCCTTCTCCGATATATATGGTGAATATAGTGATACAGCCCTCTCCCCCCGCGAAATACATTCCACGAAATAGTAGCACCAGGGCACGGCAACCATCCAAGCCAAATAATGGACCAAACACCAAGCAGAGCAGAGCGTATTAATGTCACACCAGAGCCTGGAGGGAGTTGGTCGGGGTTCGGGAGCGAGTCTAACTCGGTAGTGGAATTGGCGCTTCATGAGATAAATGGCGTAAATGCGATGCCAGTAGGTTGGGAGGTGTGAAGGGCTATTGCTGGATGTGAAAGGAACAGAACGTGTGCCTTGGCCCTAATACAACACCGGAATTAAGAGGTTGGCTACCATTGTTGGATATGTTTGCACACAGCCCGACATGGACTGCCGAACAAATGACCGAGAGATTGGCAAGAACTGCTAGCTGCCTGCTTCCACGGGCAGCGACTACCCTGACCCTGACAGGGGGAGCAATTAGAGCAAATCTCGCGCCACCACCCGACCTTAAGGCTAACTGCAATCACAATGCTGACACCCTTCCAACCACATCCTTCAATAGAGTGGAAGGCAAGGGATAAACCTGCATTTGCACAAATCAGGGGTGACCACATTTGGGGTTCTCCCAGTGATATACGACGCTGTTCTTGAACAATGACTCTTGCTCCGCAACCTACGCAAGGGGTACGATTTTACACATTACTTGATCCTTTATCAATAATCAGACCATGATGGCGGGATTACTATGGGTCTGTGCAGAGAAAGGACACCACCAACGCTTGGGATGGAAGCAGTGTTGCTACCCCGCGGTACTGTCTACTGGCACGACAGTGTTCATCTCAAATACCAGGAGCGGGCGAAAAGAAGTGACATCGCGCGAAATTGGAATGCGTACACACTCGCAGACCCCTGGGCTACACTGGGAGCGAATATTGGATGGTCTATTCTCTTCTGAGCAGGGGCAACGGTGGCAATAAACTTGATGAATGGTCTCCCGTACAGTGCATTACTGCCATCAAATGAGACGGTGGAACCTCTGACGCTCATTAATACTGAGTTAACGGCAGTAAGCGAAACAGTGAGACTAAATCGATTAGTACTAGACATACTGACGGCCGAGATAGGGGGCGAGTGTAAAATGTTCGGTACCTCAAGCTGTTTTAATAATCCTGTCAGCGCGTTCCGTCTTCAGACTGCAGTTACTCAACCGCAATTATCCTCTACCAGTTTTACTTTACCAAAATTCAGGCTGAGACTTCCATTTTGCAGAGATGAGGACAGTCGGATGCCAGAAACTGCAAACTCATCCATGTCACCAGGAACCAATTTTGTTTGTGGAGACACACAACGTAATTCTGCAGCCTGGACAATAACAGGAAAATGGGAATGGAATCCAGCCCATGTTTGTTTTTACCTCACGCAGGTTGTTTTGTCTCTCGTTGTCTCTGTCTTGAATCCACGCTGTGACGTATAGACTCGAATCAGTCTCCCCAGAGACAAGTTTGTTGTTGAACCTTTGAAGTAGGAGGGGAAAGGCCAAGTTGAGAAGAGTTGAGACAATGAATTGAAGAAGGTAAGAATGAGGGGATCAGAGAAAAAAGAGGGCCTGCGGGGTGATGGCGATAGATCAGAGTGGAGTGTGGAGCTGATTCATGTGAAGGAAGATAGACTGGTAGGACAGTCAAGAGGGCGGTGCCGGGATGGAGGGTTTAATCTGCGATGGGAGGATATGGAGGGGAAATGAGGAAACTGATGAAGTTAACGTTGATGCTGAGTGTTTGGAGGGCCCCATAGAGGAAGATGAGGTATTCTTCCTCCACTCATCGAGTAGCTTGTATTTGATGGTGGGCGATGCCCAGAACTTGCATGCACTTGGTGTGAGAAGGGGAGATGAAGTAGTCAGCACAAGCACGGTGGAATTGCTTGGTGTTTGTTTTCCAGAGATGTCCTCCGCAACGCTCTGCGTTTTCCCATCCTGTCTCCCAAGTGTCAAGGAGACCGCGTCGAGAACAACAGACACGGTAAATTAGGTGGTTGCATGTGCACGAAAATCTCGACTGGATATGTAACGATCCTTTGGGGTGTTGGAACGAGGTGAGGTCGTTGTTGAAGGTGAATGTCTTTCAACTCTTGCGGTGGCAAGGGTAAACCTGGTTTAAGACTTCTATTCTCCAAGGAGAACTGACCTAATTTTCCAATCTAACTTTCCAGCTGACATTGTACATACGCTGCACCATTCACATTACCCTGTTCAGCGCTGTATCAAATAACAAGGTCGTGATCATCACCAACTGCATTTGGGCTGAAAGCAAAACAGGAAATTGGTAGTAAAACTAACCAGGTCTGACAGCTGCAGAATCAGAAGCCTTCAGCTCTTAAGAACAATCACTGGATCCAAAAGGTTCACTCCCCACAAATGCTGCCGGACCTGCTGAGTTTCCCAGCAATTTCTGTGCTGTCTCTCAGATCTGCAACATCTGCAGTTCCTTGTCAAATAGAAAACAAACGTTGACCCATTGAAGGGTATATTTGATCAGGTGACAGTTCACTTCATCTAGAGAGAAAGATGGGATGGAGCACAGGGTCATAAAATTCTTACAGTGCAGAAACAGGCCATTTGGCACATCATGCATCCCACCAATACTACCCTCTACGCTATTCCTGTAACCCCGCATTTCTCATGGCTAACCAACCTAACCTACACTCACCTGGACACTTATGACTATTGAGCATTGCAAATCCACGCTAACCTGCGCATCTTTAGACTGTGTGAGAAAACTGGAGCACCCGGAGGAAACTCACGCAGACACGGGGAGAATGTGCAAACTGCACACAGACAGTCTTCAATCAGACAGGGATCTGGGTATTTGGATAGGTTTCAAGTGGGAGTGCAGACTGGCGTGTGAATGATGGGCCGAAAGCCTGATGTCAGTGTTGTAAAGGCTCTACAGTAACATGATTCCCTACATCCTGCATTCAACACAGTTTGCATTTTGTTTTAATCCGTCCTGTTATTGACATCATTCTGAGTAAAATGTATAGAGAGAGGTTGTTTGTGCATTCACTCAGATTTGTGTTTTGATGGGTCAGGAGCATCATATAAAATAACGACTGGCGGAGGGAGAATTGAACTCCCCCTGCGAAACTGCCGAGACATGCAGGACCAGGAACGTCTCTATCACCACTCACTCACCACCCAACGCCTTGAGGAAAAACGCCTGATCTTCCGCCTCTGGAACCTCCAAACCCAGGGAATCAATGTGGCTTTACTATTTGCCTGATTGCCGCCTCCGACCACCTTATCCCAGTTCCCGCCTATCCGCTCCACCGTCCACTCCGACCAATCACCTTTACCCCTACCTCCATACATCTATTGTGCTCTTAGCTACTTTGTCGGTAGCCCCACCCCCTCCCATTTACCTGTCCACACTGGACGCTCCCAGCCTCATTGCTGATGACTGTATTTTGCCCGAAATTGTTGATTAAACCTGTTCCTCGGATGCTACCTGACCTGCTTTGCTTTTCCTGTATAACTCTAATCTTGACTCTGATCTCCAGCATCTGCAGTCCTCACTTTCACCTCGCATGACTGAATTTCTGCCCCTTACAGATCGAATTGCGTCTCGTGTTTTCATCAGAATTTCATTATGTTTAAGATATTTTATTTTTAAAATCATCGCAATATATTGATGCCCTTCTGAGCATGTTATGAATTTGGATAGAGCAATGCCTCCTTTCTCTGTGAACAAACAGAATATCAAAGAGTCGGATTGGAGAATGTTTCCTCTCACAGAAACAGGAAAAAGGGGATGTAATTCTCGCTGAAATAAACACAGGCCATTCAGAGGACTCTGATAAGGTCATGCAACATCTGCCGACAGAAGGAAAAGGTTAGCTCATGTGTAATGAGAGTCGGCGAATTCAGCAGAGCGGTAGGAAGTTAGAAAAGTAAAAATTACTGAACAATCGGAATGGGGATAACGCTGGCAGAAAGAATGAGGCGTCTTTACAGCCTGTTTAACATGTTCAGTCTGTTCTAGTAGTCAATCCAATCAAAGCTATAATTAGATTTCATATCCAGTATCCTGTCCAATCCACATATAGCGTGACTCTCTGAAACACCAGCAATCTGTGTCTTCCAATCTGAAATGCACTCAGTGAGGGTGCATCAGCAATCGTCACGGAGAGAGAATATTAAACTCTCAGAGGCCATACACTTAATCGCGCTCTCCTCATCTCATTCCCAAAAACCTGCACCTTACCCTGACAGTGTGGCAATAATAATTAAAAGATCTGCAAATGGTGTAACTTTAACACTGACTTCTCTTCGCAGATGCTGCCAGACCTGCAGAGCTTTTCTGTAACTCCTGAGACTGTTTTATCGTATTTCAGATACCCACACGCACAGGATCAATTTCTCACCATATAACCTTTGAAGCTTGTTCAGAATTTGAAACATTCCAATGAAATCGTATTTCAATTTTCTGGAATATGGACACAACTTATTCAAAAGCTCAGCACTGGAGCAAGTGGGTTCCAAATAGTGAACTTGTTTTTGTGATTCATTAATGTGCTGAAAATGTGTTGCTGGAAAAGCGCAGCAGGTCAGGCAGCATCCAAGGAACAGGCGAATCGACGTTTTGGGCATGAGCCATTTTTCAGGAAATCCTGAAGAAGAGCTTATGGCCGAAACGTCGATTCTCCTGTTCCTTGGATGCCGCCTGACCTGCTGCGCTTTTCCAGCAACACATTTTCAGCTCTGATCTCCAGCATCTGCAGCCCTCACTTTCTCCCTGATTCATTAATGTGTTTGGCTCATTGCCTCTGGGTTACCACGTACTACTCAGAGAGTGTTTGTGACTGTGGTGCTGAGCAAGCTGCACTGCAAGTTAATTCTACTTAATTATGGAGAACAGAAGTACTTGCCATCATCATCAATCCATTTCGCAGCTGGACATCCAGTGATTACACAGATGTGGTGTACAAGTCTGTCAGTTGCTCAAATGACCATGAACGTTTAACTAGATTCACCTTTTCATGGATATTATGCCGAGAGACCTCACCCGACTGTTCCACTTTCTCATCAACATTTCATCTGTAAAAACTGGGAACGAGCTGATGGACACAGATTGTGCTGCAGATGGTTAGACACAGCACAGTGTCAGTCACTGCACACTGATTCTGTTTTGATTTATGCATGTGCTTCTCTGAATGTGTGTGTGCATTATCGTGTGTTCCTGTCTCTGTGATTCTGTGTGTGTCTACCCATCTATCTCTGTCTGACTATCTGTGCCTATGTGAGTGTGTTTGTGTCTCATTGTGTGTATTAGTGTGTGTCTCCATGTTTATGTATCTCTGTGTCTGTACTCTGTGCAACGGGCTCTCTGTTGTCTTCAGGATTGTAACAATTGTAATGGGGTTTAAACCCCAATCTGTCTGTAACTCTATTTGTGTGTGTGTGTATATGTGTGTGTGTGTGTGTGTGTGTGTGTGTGTGTGTGTGTGTGTGTGTGTGTGTGTGTGTGTGTGTGTGTGTGTGTTTTGTCCCTGTCTCTGTGTGTGTGTGACAGACGGAAATCCGTACAAATACTCAGACACAATCACATATACAGAGAGATGTGCAGAGACTCCTACAGACAGAAGCACACATTTCGACTTAGAGAGATACTCGTGTACGTGCAGTCACACAGACATGCTCACACAAGCACACAGATGTTGATAAGATAGCAAAAGTGATACCAGTAGAATTTCCTAAAGCTAAATGAGAAATTAATAGATTTTTAGATTGTTTGACTTTACAGGAAATTTGACCATAATTTTAACTGGACAGCTGTACCTTTAACAAGTTTTTGAACGAAATAAGAGAAAGGTGGCTTAGTTATCAGAGTGCGAAGTTAATGTTTGAAGTATGAAAGCAATTTGAATCGGTGAACCTATTTTGGCCATCCCTGTGTTTTCTAGTCTTTTCAAAATGGCTGCTGATGCTTCTGAATTGGCTCGACGTGCTTTCTTGTTCCAGGATGATGAATTAGGAATTGAGAACCTGGAGGATATTTCTATTGGAATCAATACCGATCATTGGAAAAGTCCTCTTCCATAGGAAAGGGGACTTTGGGATTGCTGTTAGATCTTCAGCACTTCGAAGACCACCCAACAAAGAACAATGAAATACAAAATTACACAGATTGTAATCCACTGGCCTTCTTTAAAAGTTTCAAATTAACAATGCAAGATACTTCAATGGTGTCGTTTGTTATAACCGTTTTATTATACACATCACTAGAAAACCTATTGTGAATTCAGATGTATTATCCTAAAATAGAAATGGTGAATACGTAAAAGCTTTAAGAAACGCGAATGTTGCATAACATTGCAAGAAGAGAGAAAGAATAAATTGACTGCACTTTTTAAAAAAAATGTGCATCATATATTTTGCAAGAAAATGCATTTTTGAAATGGCATTTTAGTTTTCTCAGGGCGAATACATATAAAAAATTTTTTTTTGCAAGAATTGAATTTAATTGTGGACTAAAATGTGAAAAGAGCGACCTAACAAACAGATCGTAAGTGGAGGATGGCTGCAAGGTTTGATAGCAATTCACCTGAGAGTGATATAATAATTGAAGTGTGATTGGAGATGAACGGAGTTATAAACAGATGCAACTTTGGTTTGTAACAAGGAGCTCATTGATGATTGGCCACTAATTCAGCAATGACAAAGGCGGTCTGCTGCCAGCAACGATGTGATTGTTTCTCAGGCAACTAAACAGCTTGGTACTCTGAACAAGATACAGAGAAGTCATCACCTGCTCAGGAGCTCTCTCTGTTCTCGGCAGTGATAGGTGCTTTAATCCTGAAGAAACCTGGTCTATTTTTGTTTCAGCTGTTCCTAAAGGCTTTGCCTTTTAATCAGTGTGGTAGAGACTGTTGTAAGTATTAACCAGTCCTTCTGCATGGTATAAATCAATGACAGCCTCCAAGATGCACTGTATAACGTTTTCAAGGCTCTGTAGAAAGTACATTCCAAAGACATGACAACGAAGAAATGGAAGGGAAGGGGAAGCAGATGAATGGTTATTACTTGGAGCCAGTGATCAAACCTGGTTAAATGAAGAGTAGAGGAGTTTCATTCATAAAGTCAGGAAGTATGGGTTACAGTGAGATTTGGCGATCTGGATTCAGAATTGGCTGGCTGACAGAAGGCAGAGTGTGGTTGTAGATGGAAAGTATTCTCCCCGGAGGTCAGTGTTGAATGGGATCCCGCAGGATTCTGTTCTTGGGCCTCTGCTCTTTGTAGTTCTTGTAAATGACTTGGATGAGGAGGTTGAAGCGTGGGTTAGTAAATTTGCAGATGGCAGTAAGGTTGCAGGTATCATCGACAGTATAGACTGCGACTGCAGGCTGCAGCGCAACATAGATAGCATGCAGAGCTGGGCTAGGAAATGGCAGATGGGTTCAACCTGGATAAACGTGAAGTGATGCATTTTGGAAGGTGGAACACGCATGCTGAATATAGGCTTAAAGATAGGATCCTTGGCAGTGTGGAGGAAAAGAGGGATCTCTGTGTGCAAGTACATAGATCCCCCAAAGTTGCCACACAAGAGGATAGGGTTATTAAGAAAGCACATAGTGTTTTAGCTTTCATTAATGGGGGATCGAGTTTAAGAGCTGCGAGTATTTGCTGCAGCTGTACAAGTCCCTAATGAAACCACACTTGGAATATTGCATCCAGTTCTGGCCGCCCTACTATAGGAAAGATGAAGAAGCTTTGGTGAAAACGCAAAGAAGGTTTACCAGGATTCTGACGGGACTGGATGGCTTGCCTTATGAAGAAAGTTTGAGTAAGCTCGGACTTTTCTCTCTGGAGAGAATGAAGAAGTGAGGAGACCTGATAGAGGTATAGAAAATAATGTGTGAATAGAGAGAATCAACATCCAGAGACTTTTCCCCAGGGCAGGATTCACTGGTATGAGAAGTCATAGTTTGAAGATATTAGGAGTAAGGTATGAAGGAGACGTCAGAGTTCGGTTCTTTACGCAGAGAGTTGTGAATGCATGGAATCGGTTGCCAGCTGTGGTGGTGGAAGCAGAGTCATTGGGGACATTTCAGCGACTCCTGGACATGCACATGGATAGCAGTGAGTTGAGGGTTGCGTACGTTAGGTTACTATATTTGACATTAGGATTAGATCTCGTGGGCTAAAGGGCCTGTTCTGTGCTGTACCTTTCTATGTTCTATGTTCTATGAGTGCATACACTGGGTATATCTGAACGTAAGGTGTCAACCTGGTGAAGCTACGACACAGAAATAGTTGCATGCCAGAAACCATAAGAAGCAACGAATAGACAAGGCTAATTGACTTCATCACTCCCGGATCAGACATAAACTCTGCAGTCCTGCCACCTCCCATCGCATATGATGCGGGACAATATAATAAATCACTTCTTTCACATGAACGTCGAGGCCTGAGGGAGACGAAATAGATCCTTTTGAAATTATGAGAGGCATGGAAGTAATGGATAGTGAAAGTCTTTTACACAGACCACAGGAGACATAGGTTGAAGGCGTTATCGAGCAGACCAGACTCAAACGTATGGTATGCAGATTGATTTTGCTTGTTTTATGATAGTCATACATTCTGAGAAACAGTGAAGAATATTGTGTTGCATTCTCTTCAGTACAAATCATACCTTACATAAGGACATCAGTTTAATATAGTTTCACAGCTTTTGAGCAGGTGCAGAGAAGGATCAACTCTTATACGACTGGTCCATTCATAATTTTAATAACAGCAAGGAAGAATATGTTCCTGAATCCATTGGTGCGTATTTTCAAACATTTGCATCTTCTGTCCAATGGAAGAGGTTGGAAAAGAACATTGCGGTGGTGGGAGGGGCCTTCACTACCTGCAGGTACAGCAGGTCGTGAAAAAGGCTAATAGCATGCCGGCGTTCATAACAAGAGGGATTGAGTATAGAAGCAAAGAGGTTCTTCTGCAGCTGTACAGGGCCCTGGTGAGACCACACCTGGAGTACTGTGTGCAGTTCAGGTCTCCAGATTTGAGGAAAGACATTCTGGCTATTGAGGGAGTGCAGCATAGGTTCACGAGGTCAATTCCTGGAATGGCGGGACTACCTTACGCTGAAAGACTGGAGCGACTGGGCTTGTATACCACTGAGTTCAGAAGACTGAGAGGGGATCTGATTGAGACATATAAGATTATTAAAGGATTGGACACTCTGGAGGCAGGAAACATGTTTCCGCTGATGGATAAGTGCCGAACCAGAGGACACAGCTTAAAAATACGGGGTAGACCATTTAGGACAGAGATGAGGAGAAACATCTTCACCCAGAGTGTGGTGGGTGTGTGGAATGCTCTGCCCCAGAGGTTAGTGGAGACCCAGTCTCTGGATTCATTTAAGAAAGTGTTGGATCGCGCTCTCAAGGATTGTGGAATCAAGGGTTATGGAGATAAGGAAGGAGCAGGATACTGATTAAGGATGATCAGCCATGATCATATTGAATGGTGGTGCAGGCTTGAAGGGCAGAATTGCCGACTCCTGCACCTATTGTCTATTGTGTATTGATTGTTTTGGCTGCATTCCTGAAGCAGTGGGAAGTCACGACTGAGGTAATGGAAGGAAATGGGATTTGCGTGATGGATTCGGTGAGGTACATGCATCTCTGAAATTTCTTTTAGTACGGGCAGAGCAGTTACCATACGAAGTGTCTGGATAGAATGTTTTCTGCAGTGCAATGTAAAAATTGGTCAGGGTTATTGCCAAAATGCTAAATTTTCTTCATGCATTGATGTGCTTTCTTGGCTGTAGATTTGACATGGATAGAATGATTGTTTGTAATATTATTCCTCGGAACCTGGGGCTGTCCATCTCCTCCAACTCAGCACCAACGACAGAGACCAGTGTCTGTCCTTGGGTCAAATTCCTGAAGTCAATGGCCAGTTCCCTTGTTTTGCTGACATTGAGGGAAAGATTGTCTTTACACCATGTCACTGATCTCTATTTCCTGTACACTGTATCACTGTTGTTAGTGACCTACCCACTAAGATGGTGTCATTAATAAATCTGTAAATGGAGTTGGAGCTGAATTTGGCTGTACAGTCATGGGAGGGTAATAAGTGTTGAAGTGGGCTGAGTACACAGCCTTGAAGGGCACCTGTATTGCGGATACTTGTAGAGGAGGAGTTACCAACTACCCTCATTCATTGTGATCTGCAGGTCAGAAGGTTAATTATCCACTTCTCGATGTGAGGAAAGAGTCCGAGGACTCAGACTCTTTCGATGAGTCTTGTTGGCATGATGGGATTCAAGGCAGAGCTAAAGCCAATATACAGAGGTCTGATGGAGGTGTCGTTGTTATCCAGATGTTCCAGGGGTGAGTAAAGTACCAGAGAAATGACGTCTGCACGGATCTATTACGATTGTGGGCGAATTATCGAGGACCTGATCAATCTAGGCGTTAATGTATGCCATTCCTCACCTCTCAAAACACTTCATAGATGAGATTGGCCATGATTGTATTAAATATCGTAGCAGGTTCGAGGAGCCGAATTCCAGACTCATGCTGCTATTTCTTGTGTTCATTTGTTCTTTATAGCTCAGAGGGAAACATGTTAACGAATGGCCCTGGCAGACAATGAAGATCCACATACACAAACCCCATTTCTCGGCTATAAGCCCATTGTCCTAAAGTTTCAGCAATGCACGGGATTATTGAAATACCACACAGGTAATATGAATGCTTATGATTCAAATATTCATCGTAGCAATGAGCAAGTGTGAGACTTTACGTTCTTCTGGATGTATGGTAGCCGACTGTGAAATGAGCTGCAGCAGGAACCGCAAAGAGGAGGGTATCAGAGGAAGGAGCACAAGGAGTCCAAGAGCAGCAAGTGTTGTTAGGAATAGGGCCACCTGCACAAGAACTACCCAAGACAAGTGAGAGGCGCCTGGGTGTGAGGGTGTAGATCCGATATTAACAGAAGTGTTAACGTGAGTTGATCAATAAATGAATTAATTAAAATTTGATGAATAACTGTTTCAGACTCTCCCTGTCTCTCTTTGTTTAAAGTGGTACAATACCGCCAACTGCTGGCCTCCCAGTTTCACTGAACAAGCAGCAGATTTTTTTCTGAGACACTGTGCTACTGTCCCTGTTCATTCTATTATTTCTGACACTCTCACAATGTCCTGAATGATGCAAAGGCGCAAGTGGCTGTACAGTGACTTCACAAAATGATGGCCGCAACCAGCGGGGAAAGTCTGACACCGAGGAAGCGAGAGGAGGCAACAGGTGACTCGTGCCAGGGCCGTGCGGTGAGGGAGAGCGATCCCGTCTGGCCGCCAGGAGAGGAATTAGCAACCACTTTCTGAATGAAAGCAACTAGATATTTTTGCACAACTAGGTCGTTTATTCTCATTTCATCATTCCGTAACAAGGTAGCACCCACCCCCTGAAATACTTCAATACTATAGTAGAGGAAATGTATAAATGTTAGGAACCACAGAACGATGAAAAGATTGAACATTGTTGCTTGGACAGAATTTCAGCAGTGGCCCTGTTTTCTGCCTCCCTCCATTTTCAAATCGAAAAGTTACATTTGTTGCTTCCGAGTTTAAATGAACCTTCTCTAAATTTAATTCATGCAGAAAACAAAAGAAGTGGGAGAGCAATAGTGATAAGGGGATTGCATTGTTCGGGCATCAGGCAGATGTCTGTGACAGTGCAGATGCGACACCAGGTAGCACGCTGCCTCCCTGGTTGCAGAGACTGGGATGTCACTGAGTGGCTGAAGGACAGTCTGAAAAGGAGACTAGCAAATATAAGATGTGACAACGGATGAAGCCTTGAAAAAAGTATATAGGAAGTTGTGAGATCAATTGACAACACAGGGTTAAATACAAAGTAATGTTCAGTCGATGATGCCGAATCAAACATTTTAAAGATATGTATAATCTGAGACGTGATAGAAATTTAACAAACTCTCAACTATCACCACAGAAACACACGCGCATACGTGCGCGCACACACACACGCGTGCACACACACACAGACAAACACACACACAGAGTAATTCTCGATTGTTATCCAAGAGGGTTCCCATTTTAAACGAAAATACAGTTTGGATTTCCAATTAGATTCCTGAATCGTAGCATCCCCATGGACAATTTTACACAACCCATGTGCTATGTCCTGCTCACAAAAACTGCATTTGATTCCAATACCGTGTATTGTTTGATAAGGAACCTTTCGGTGTCGGGGGGATTAGTCTTGATTCTGACCCAGGTGTGTGAATGTCCTGCTTATCTGACATCCGGGATTGTTTAATGAAGCTTTGATGTTTGGAAAACCCGATGTTATTTTGACTACAGTCCCTTAGTAGAACAGTATTTGTTTTCAGCCAAGTACTCCTTTACGCTGGATTTTATTAAGTGATTCAACATCGTTGTCCACATCCTTGGACACGAATCGGGAGAGTTTAAGTGATGGCGTCACCAAATATTTGGACGGTTTGGCAATTGCGACTAGGGCATAAGCCGAGGGAAGTGAGGAATTTTTACTGTCATCTTACAGGAGATATGGACACCATGAAGCATCTCCAAAAGGCTAACGGATGAATGTGGCAATTCACAGATATTCTGGGCGAGCAGAGCGAAACAGGCAGACACACTGAATAAGGGACAGAGAGTGACAGGAAGATTTTGGGATTTCCAACAGGCATCCGTTCAAGTCAGTCTTGATTTAAAACTTGAGTATATTATTGGTGAAACTATTTTAAAATAAATTGTGAAGTGGAAGTAAGCTGCTGTCACATAGACCAATGTAGCGATGGTAAGTGAATGGGCAAAGCATTGTCCGTTCCAATATAAAGTGGAGAATGTAATGTTTGTCAGGGAGAATCGACAGAGACTTTAGTTTAAATGGGGAGATGTTATATGACTCTGACGGAGAGAGGGATCTGTGTGTCCTGGGATATCAAAAACATTGAGTTAATCTGCAGGTGCAGCAAGGTATTAGCAAGACAAAGGGATGATGTTTTCGTTTGTTCATTGGATGTGAGCATCACTGGCTGGACACAGCATTTATCCCTCGTTCCCATTAACCCTTGAGAAGGTGGTAGTGAAATGTCTTATTGAACTGGTGTACACAATAAAACTTTATTTTTGGGGAAACTGAATGTAGCAGAAATTAAACTACAGCTTTTTGTATTCTCAGTCCCAATTTTTAACCTAACTGTTTGGGTGGCACGGTGACTCAGTGGTTAGCATTGCTGCCTCAGAGTTCCAGGGACTCGTGTTTGATTCCAGGCGACTGCATATTGAGTTTTTAAGTTCTCCCCGTGTTTGCGTGGGGTTCCTTCGGATGGTCTGGTTTACTTCGACATGTGCAGGTTAGGCAATATTGGCCATGCTAAATTGCCCATAGTGATCAGTCATGTATATGTTCGGTGCATTAGTCAGCGAAAGATACAGTGATAGGGCAGGGGTATTTCACACCGCTGGGATTATATATTCATTTACTCAAGACTGAGTTAGAGACTGGAATTCCATGTGTTGTCAGCGAACTGATGTACAGCAGAACTAAGTATCTAAGCTAATTGAGGGGATCAATTCGTAGAGCAGGGAGAGAATAGGCAAAATAAAGAAATTGCTGATAAAGGCTCAGCAGTTTTGGTAGCATCTGTGCAAAGAAACCAGACACTTCGTATCCGGTCACCCTTTATCTGAAGCAAACATGAAACTTTAACTCTGATTTGTCTTCACAGATGCTGCCAGACCTGCTGAGTTTTTTCAGTGACTCTTGTTTTTTTTTTCTGATTGACAGTTCTTTCAGATTGTATTTAGGTAGTGAATGGGGTTAAGTTCAGAGAAAGCTGTCTCTACACTTCAGCTTTTCTAACTCCCAGACCATGTTCACCATGAAGTTAGACAATGACTAAGTCAACACCTATCCTCACACTGTCCCTATCAAACACACGTGGCACAGTTATGTCACTGGCTTAGAGGCAGAGTATGTTTCCCTGTGCACATTCTCCAGCTAAACCTCCCAGGTTCTGGGAAGAATAGGGTTACATACAATGCACAGATATGTCCACAAACACTTTAGTATTAGGGGAACCTCTGTGTTCGATTACAGAGTAAAGCTGCCTCAACAGAGACTATCACAAACTCATACATAGCTCAATCACACAGATACACTGTCATGCAGTCACACATGTTCAGTCACACACACAGTAGAGCGTTATGAACTCTCAGAATCTCACACTCGAACACAACCTCTCACTCAAACTATCTCAGCCACCAACTCTCATTCAATCACTCACAGACCCATCAAATCCACACTCGCTCGTTCATATACACAGTTACTCTTTCACAAATATATACTAATGATTCACAATCCGAGAGGCTTGTTTAATGGTAAATCGATTTCTTTATTTTTAGAGAACACAAAATTTGAAAGCAAGTTACTTCAGGCTGGCCCTTGATAAATGCCCGTTTTCTGGATAAAATTCATCTTACTCCACGTTAAATGTCTGACAGATTCTGAACAAGACCCCGCACCTACAATTCAGTAGCTGACCTGTCATATGTCGATCGTATTTTCCTCTTGAAGTCTGAAAAGTTAGACAGACTGTTAAGAATATCAGGGCACGGACTTTAAAAGGATTTGTAATCTGCATCGTAATCAATGGAAACTTTGTAACAGACTTGCCCATATCCTGCTTTTACAGTTTAATTTATAAATTAGCATTTCTACAAAGTAGGAATGTATGAATGTCACCTGTGCTGACAGAATTCAGACTCAAACTAAAGCTTCTCTGCTCCTGCATTCAGTTTAACATTGTATCATTTCGTTTAGATTATCCCTCCTCTAACATCGAGAATGCATCGATTAACATCTCAGTTTATTTCATCTGCAGGAGCCCGAGCGGTAGTCATACAGTCATGGAGATGCACAGCATGGAAACAGACCCTTCGGTCTAACTCATCCATGCCGACCAGATGTCCTAACCCAATCTAGTCCCACCTGCGAGCACCCGGCCCATATCACTCCAAACCATTCCTGTTCATATGCCTATCCAAATGCCTCTTAAATGTTGCAATTGAATCAGCCTCCACCACATCCTCTGGCAGCTCATTCCATACACGTACCACCTTCTGCATGAAAAAGTTGCTTTGTTGGTCTCCTTTATATCTTTCCCCTTTCACCCTAAACCGATGACCACTAGTTCAGGACTCCCTGACCACAGGGAAAAGACTTTGCCATTTATCCTATGCATGCCCCTCATAATTTTGTAAAACTCTATAAGGACACTCCTCAGCCTCAGATGCTCCAAGGAAAACAGCCACAGCCTGGTCAGCCTCTCCCTGTAACTCAGATCCTCTAACCGTGGCAATATCATTGTAAATCTTTTCTGAACCCTTTCAAGTTTCACACCATCTTTCCAATACGAAGGGAACCAGAATTGCACGCAATATTCCAACAGTGGTGAAAACAATGTCCTGTACAGCCGCAACCTGACCACCCAACTCCTGTACTCAATACTCTGACCAATAAAGGAAAGCATACCAAACGCCTTGTTCACTATCCTATCTATCTACGACTCCACTTTCAAGGATAATGTATAAAGAGTAAGATGCGTTTTAATCTGCCAAACCAGGACAAATGATTCCAAAAGTGTCTGTTAGCCATTATAGGTTTGTTTCAGGTAGCCAATTCATGTCAGCACAGCGCTGACAGCGACATTATACAAAGGGAAAGGCAAGAACGGGTTGGGGACTTGGGAGTACATGTGGAAATGAATGCAGTAGATTCACAGAACCATAGCTGGACTGTACGGGTTCAATGGCCATGTAAAAGACACAAGCCCGGGACTGTATCCCTGGAATTCAGAACGGTCTAAAATAATGAAAGTTTGAGAGTCAATGACAGGAACTGCAGGATTAGATCGGGAGAAAATATCGTTGTTGCTTCTGGAGTCTATAAGTAGGTTCAGTGTTGAGTAATCTAACAATAGGCTGGAACCCTTTGAAAACTCATGCAACGTTGAGCATGAGATTAAGTTTTGTTTAAATTACACGACATTGTCCCCATCAATCTCTCACAGAAAAGCGTCGGCATAGGGTTAAGTACAGATTAAAGCACAATTACACTGTTCCCGTCAACGACTTACAGGTCAGGAACAGCACTGAGTTAGAGAAAGAGTAAAGTTCCCTTTGTATTTTCCACATCAAACTCTTCCAGGACAGGGACAATACTGTGACAAATAGAAAACAAAACATCGTCCATATAACCAAAAAATGACTGCATTCCATCTGTTGCTGCCTTGCCTATTGTGGGTCACAGAGTGAGCTGTGAAACATCTCCAGGGCAATCTTATCCTGTACCTGTGGCTGTGGCTGTCTATCTGTGTCTGTAAGTCTCTCTCGGTTTCTGAAATTACCTCCCATTTCCTCAACAATGCTGAATAAATTTCAAAACCGTTCAATTACCTTTAAAACATTTTAGAACACCCTTAAGATATTTTTACAGTGTTTATAAATATCCATCCTCACGTTACTTGCGTATATCCAGTGTAATTCCCCTACATTTATATGGTCCATAAATCACAAAGAAAATTAACATGGAGGGTCCGTGAACAATCCGGAAGTTCCATGAAATGTCTGTCTTTATTGGATGCGATTGGTCATTAACAGTAAGGAAGCGTTCCTATGATTTTTTTGTTTCACTGAGACGCCATCAGGAATCCTGAAGAGCACTTTGCTTGTCAGACTGACGGTTCATCGTCACTGCAAAGAAAAATCTAATTTTCAAGATGCAGGAGTGTCTGAACGAAACCAAATACTGATGTGCTTCCGCAATGTAATCATTGATACTTTTTAGGATGAAATTATCAGGAGGACATTTAGCTGACAGAAACCAGGAGCAGGAAGAAGCCATTCAGCCCCTAAAGCCTGCTCTCCCCTTCAATGTAACAATGCCTGATTCTCAGTCTCAACGATATATTCCCAATTTCTCGCCAGAGGTCGTGTTGGAGAATGGTACAATTACAACAATTGTTTCACGTTTGCCGGAAGAATCGAACAGAAACTGAATGATCCCGATAAAATAGGTGAAACGTCATTAAACATTATCATTCAGGAGGATTTATGGTATCAGTAATTTAACTGACAGTGGAGTCAATGATGTGGAGGACAATCGATACAGAACAGTTCAGTGTAGGTCCTTCAGCCCTCGATGATCTGCTGATCGGTTAATCTACTTTAAGGTCAAACTAATCTGCATAACCTATCTTCCATGTGCCTATCGAAGAGTCGTGTAAACATCCGTAATGCATCGGATTCAACTACCACCGGCCACAGAGTCTTGTCAGTGCATAGAAAGAACTTACCTCTCATCTCCCCGAAATCTTCCTCCAATCACCTTTAAATTATGCCCCCTTAAAAATACATTTCTGTACTGGGAAGATGTCTCTGACCATCCACTCTATCTGTGACTCTTATTATCTTATACACCCCTATCAATTCACCCGCATCCTTCTTCGTTCCAATGCGAAAAGCCGTCGGCTCCTCAATCTAACTTCATAAGAAATGCCCTCCAGTCCAAGAGGCATGGTGGTAAATCTTCTCTCCAGCGTCTCTAAAACTTCTGCCATCAGAGTCAATCTAGTCAGATTGCAGATTTTTAAAAAATCTGTGACAGATTCTGAACAAGCTTCACGTGGAATATGCTTTAGAAATTTCAATCCCTCAGCAACGTTGAGGCTTTGCCATGACAAAGTGTGATTTTGATTAAATACAGGAAATGTCTCTCCCCCACGGTCATTGGGTGACTGTTTTGCTCTTTATGACAAACAGAAAGCTCTCGCCTGTCTCGTGTCTGTTTCACTGGAATTCTGTGCTTCATATTAATTGGCCACTAACAATAAGGAAGTCTGGGTCTGACTAGTTCATTGTGAGAATATCAGGAATCCTGTGGACCACTTTCATCCTCAGACTGACTTGAGATAGCTTCTGCATGTGCCCTCATAAATTCTGCTACTATTCTCTTCACTGTTTACTGCACTGTCAATTTGAGTCATCTGCACAATCTGAAGACAGGTTCTGTTTTATGGAGGTTGACAGTGAGTAAAGGTCAAGCCTTTGCGTCAGCATGCTGACATCTCTTGATGTCAGTGACCAAGTCCTCATTGACAAACTGGGAGGTTGAGATTCAGAAACTGAATAACTGTGACACTCTGTTCTGTCCATTGATTCTCCACCTCTCAGTGAAATTCAAATAATGACCTAGTTTCCTGTTAAAAGCATCAGTTTGAGCAGACCCCATTAGAACTCCAGCAAGCCCCTCCACACAAACACCAAGCGTTGTGAGAACAAAAAACATCTCTTACTCCATATCTGTTACTTTTGCAGATAATTTCAGCCTGTGTTGTCTCATTCTTGAACCTTATATTCGGGGAACAATTTCTCCCAGAGGTCTCATGATTTTTGAAAGTCCCATCATGTTCCCAATGTGAAAAGTTTCATTCTTTCCAATCCATCCCCAAGATTGAAGTTGCTGACCCATGAACAAATGCTCACAATATTCCAGTAATCTGTAGTGGTTAAGGAAGTGAGCTCACTCTCTACCACCTTCTCGGGAGGAATAAGTGACAGCACAGCCAGTGAAAGCCACATTCTCAATGAATAAATCCAGGTGACCTTCTGACAGCCGTCTTGCTAGCTAAGCCTCACTCCCTTCCTGTGGTATTCTTTGCCCCAACACAATGAACTCAATGCTGCATGCTGTTCTGAACTACACTGCCCGGAATTGTTGCTGTTCGGCCAACTTCCTGAAAGTTGGATTAACTGTGATTATCTCTTACCATCCTGTAATGTCTGAGGACTGAAAAATACAGTGAATGTTTGTCATTTCTTATACAAGCCTAAGAAGACAAATGGACAAACCACATCTGATCGCGATGTAAAATAAAGCACGATGTAACGTGATGTATTGTTGGGTCATCAGAACATGAAAACAGCATCATTACAAAAGAGTGATGTGGTAAGGAACCTGACCCAGAACTTCAAACTGTCCTAACTCTGGTTATCTGCCCGATAAGCTTGTTCTGTTAAGACCAGATGCCATGCATTATACCCATAGTCTTTTAGATGCAGGCCCTATTTGCCCATTTACTGCAATATAGTTCACACTTAATCAACAACATTGGTTATTTTTCGAGCATGCAGGAGAATTTACCCTGTCAGTTCTTTATCCAACATACTCTAGTTGTCATGTGCCCTTTCTGCAGTTAAAAAAACTCATCGTTCAGTTGAAAATGGCACCAGTAACAATGTGATAGAGTCTGCATTAAGTCCAATGGCCTGGATATTCTGACTGTGATTGCTAGTCCAATCATTTTATGTTGTAAGGTGTCTGTACAGGTCTTGCTGTTATAACATTCTGCTTTAACGTCACCACAATTTTGCAGTACCGATTAACGAATTGTGGATGTTACTCCTCCAGCACAAAGTTTTAAAAGGTGTGTCATAACTGTCACACGATTACAATGCCAACGCTTTAAGCGGTTTGGAAAGAGCATTTTTTCTATACTGCACGATTGCACAGGAACACACCCATCATGTTATATAAGAATTGACTGTACTGAGCTCCAAACGTCCAGCTGGAAATTCGATTTCAGTCCCGTCAAAAATACAAAGTACAATTGAAATGAACACATTTTTCTTCAATTCAGCTGTATTGGGGAAAGGCAAGCAATGTCATTCTTTGCAGGAGTGTACAGTGTCTGTGATTTGTTCACTCAGAACCTCAGCCAAACCCTGACACCGGCTGTGAAAGAATGCGTATCTAGGTAATCGTGGGATCAGGTGGCAGTTTGTTCAGGGGTTAGAGTGTCATAAAAGTGGTATTGGGAGGCTGGAGTTGAGCGGTGTTAGGGATGTGCCGCTAGTGACTTGGGGATTTGGGCGAGTGGGAAGGATTAGAAAAAATGGCAGATTGTTCAGAGCGAGATGTTGGGCATGTGTCGAGGCCTGCACGTGGCCGAAGTGAATATCCAAATGTTGTTAGGTGGGAGCATTCTTGGCTCGCATTTCCTGGCCAACTAGTAACTTTCCAATTGGAACCCTCCAAATGGTCAAAATTTAGTGAATTATTTAGGAGGGTCTCCCCATCAATGTCTTCAGGTCCCCAGTTGATTACAACAGAGTCTATGTCCAGGTTTTTGCAGGGGCCTGACATGCAACGCCAGCTTGTGCTTCTTCAACAAATATCTGACCACTGGAATGGTTCCGTTCTGACTGAGTTAATGCAGAGAACTATTTATACTTTTCAGTGTAATTCTCTGGTTGCGCAATCCATTAGGATCTGCGGTAAATGATACTCTCCATTAGGTGTTCGGCAGTATATAAGGTATTCGGAAAGTAGATATTCCACCCTGTGGAATGTCTGGATCTAAACCAGTGGAAGAGTTCCTGTCCTAAACACGTGCATGTTCAATTCCCAAGCAAAGTCACAGGGAACTGGCTGTCCAAGCTCTGTGTGTAATGGTCAGTGTCCCCCTGTGCAGCCTATAGTGAGGCCCACAGTGACTTCTTCCTGGTCGTGCCTTTCCCATTGGGGAACACTGAGACATGGAGATTCTACAGAGGCTATTCGGTGGGGCCTGGCCACTGAATCTCATCACATTGTTGCTGGGTCTCTTGACCTCACAATTGGAGATAACCCTCTGTCAGCTCGAGCTGGAGATTCAACAACAGCCAATTGCATTTCCCCCTTAAACACGGCCGCTTAAACGGGAAGTAAGGAAAATCAGAGAAAGTTGCTCAGACAGAGAGAGCACTGGGGAGAGAAGCTGAAGTTCTCACGTGTCCAATATCACGTGAGATATGCGCCGTTGTGGGCGGCACGGTGGCACAGTGGTTAGCACTGCTGCCTCACAGCGCCTGAGACCCAGGTTCAATTCCCGCCTCAGGTGACTGACTGTGTGGAGTTTGCACGTTCTCCCCGTGTCTGCGTGGGTTTCCTCCGGGTGCTCCGGTTTCCTCCCACAGTCCAAAAATGTGCAGGTCAGGTGAATTGGCCACACTAAATTGCCCGTAGTGTTAGGTAAGGGGTAAATGTAGAGGTATGGGTGGGTTGCGCTTCAGCGGGTCGGTGTGGACTTGTTGGGCCGAAGGGCCTGTTTCCACACTGTAATCTAATCTAATCTAATCTAATCTAATCACGTTGCGTTGCAGTGATTACAGCGATACCAGCTGTCTTTTGCCATTTGAACTGAACTGATTGTACTAGAATCTGAAATATGAAAATTAAATCGAGGAAAATACTAAGTGTCAATAAGGGAGAACCTGGACTTTATATTCTAACATCAATAAGTGTTAAGCGTAAATTTTCATGAATCCTAATCATACTTTAATTATTATATTGCCAATTAACAGATACTCACAATCTGCTATAGACTCTTACTCTGTCTGAGTTCCATCTGCTTTCGTCAGAAAGTAAAAATGCAGCAATTAAAAGGATTTCGTGACAAAGAACAAAGAGGGGAACCAGAGGGAACGAAAACAAAATGGAGGTGCAGGAATGATGAGATAACAAAATGATAAGGGTGCAAAACAGAACCTCTGCATCCCAACTTTCTTGCCCAAAGTTGCTTGGAAGCACAAAGTAATAGGTCGGGAATGGAGTTTGTGGTGGAATTGAGCATAAGTGCCAAAATATTACTGAAGCTATGTAATGATGGGACCAGGGATTGGAATCAGGAGGTGTGGCCACGTGGGCAGGATAGGAAAAGTCTTGAATGCAATATTGTCAGAACTAGTCAATTAACTGTCGTCCAACCATTGTGGGCAGAGGATGTTTCGTTTCAGAGAATGCAGCAATCATATTTAAAGGCTGTTATCTATACTTTCAAACAACAGCTCTGGAGAGATATTGGCTACTAACAAACATTTACCATCAATTAGATTCAGGTTGCTCCCTGATTCACTAAGGTTCCTGCAGGCTGCTTGAGTACAGGAACAGTCCCTGTTCTATCAAGGCTGGAGAAGATCAATAAGTCAATGTGGGCAAGTTCAGGTAGAGATTGCTGAGGTGGTGACTACGTATGGGGAACCTGGTTAAGTTGACAAAAAGGGATCAGCGAGCGGACATTTTCTGGAAGGGTTACAAGGTTAAACTGAATAACTTACATGTGGCCAGAGATGAAAGTGAAATTGAAAGCAAAACACAACACATCCAGCCATTGCCAAATTCATGGCAGCAGACTGTCCTTCCAAAAGTTCAGGGTAAGGAGGATCCAGTGTGCCATGACAGGGTAGATCAGCTGCTGACTGCAGTGACTGGATAATGGGGAGTGGTGAGGTTTCGGGGGAATGGGGGTTGGGGGCCTCACAGGCACTTCCCGTGACCAAAAGCAGCTCCTCATCCCCTCTGAAAATGTCACCACAATCCGCGCAGAAATCTCTCAGGTTGTCGGCACCCTGTCGTCTTCAGGCAATTAGACGAGAGCCAGAATGATCAAAACCAATGGAGAAAACAGATAACAGCTTGACATCACTTCAGCTGTCAGTGCAGAGGTACAACATCATAGCACCCGCATTTGTTAAGAAGATCACCTTGAAGACCTTAAATTTCACAAGAATCTACTTTGTTATTACATGTCACCGTGGTGGATCGACATTTTCAATTAATTCTGGTGAGATGCATGACAAGTCAATACCGTCAATTTTGCACCCCTCTGGGAGCAGCGAGTCAGAGAGCTTTGTACAGAAAGGGGCCGTTGGAAAAAGGGCAAGTAGGTGTCGAGAAGAGCGCACGGAGGTGAATTGGAGCATGACCAAGAGTAGCAAGAGCTTACCTGGTCAGAGGGTTCAGGGCTATGTGAAATTACTGCCCGCAGCATGGAATAATGGACGTCCAGGTTCTCTAATGTGAGACCCTCAAAGGAACAGTGGATACTGGCATTCAATTTACACAAGGTCTGCCGGCTCAGGAGGGCGACTGGGCAAGAGTCTGAAATAATGGCAGCATCAGTCTCAGTGGCAGGTCCAATACTGAAGTTAATGGGTTAGGAGAGAATGGGTCTGTCATGTGTCCCCCTGAAAACCCTACAGTGCAGAGGGTCTTGCAACTCCGGTAATTTTCCGAGTCGGGAGCCGCAGACGGTTGGACAGACCCAGAATCCACCACAAAAGAAATGAGCAGCTCCCCACGACATCCACATCCACCATCAGAATTTCAGGCGGGGCGTTTAGAGACATATTGAGATCGCCTGTGAAAAGTCCCTCTCACGAAAGTCCTAGTTAGATTCTGGAGCACGGGGGAAGGGACCAGCCAGAATGTAGGCAGTCTGTTGAAGCTGCTTCTGTTGTTGGTGGACTGCTGTCGTGCCTGAGGGGAGAGGGAGAGGGGAGATGTCTCTGGGCGACATTGCCTGGATCAGCACTGTCTCACTCAGTGTTCCAATTTCACACTGCTCCAGCACTGCCTTCTTTGAATTTCCCTAGCTTTCTGTACTGGCCTGGTGGTGTCCTTGTTGTTGTCGGTTTGCGCGAGCCAGTCGAACGTCCCCGTCCGTTTTGGTGCAGTGAACAACCCATTCCCGTCCAATTTACTAACTACAATTAAAGTGTCCGTCCAGCTCGCCGTTTGATTGTGCAACGTGAAAACGTGAGCATAAGTAAGGTCTGCACGGCAACTTTTCGTTCTCTGCTAATGGACTGCCCGACGAGGATTCACACACCTACCTAAAGCAGACAATGACATCGAGCAAGTGTTTGGCTGCTCTGCAGACACTGGAGAACAGCCCGACATTGGCATGCAGTCTTGCACAGGTCTTTATTGCATCCTTCACTGTGTTGTCCAACCACTTTTTCCCAGTCTGAAGCGGTGTCCCAGGTCTGGATGGGGATGTCACTAAGAGGGCTAATGGTCACCCAGTGGGTCATATGCGCAAGCTGTAATACGGTCTGCATATCTTGGGACAGACAGTTGTATATTCAGGAAATTTCGATGACCCAATTGTAGAACGGGAGCAGTCACTTCAACGGGTCTGGGGCACCTTGTCGCATGGCCCGGATCTCTGCGTGGATCCAGGTCTTATAAAGGGGAATGGACCCAATCATGATGCGGGGAAACTGACAGTTGGTGCCCTGGTAATTTCGGCAAGCAGTCGGGCTTCTTGTGAGTCTGGAGTTATCGTTTGTGTTGGGAAGCAGTGGCAATTCATACTGCCCGGCGGCTAATGTGTCCCATCGCGGGCTTGCTGTGTAATTCATGGTTAAAAAAAATGCAGCCACTTCATTCAGGCCCAACGGGTCTGGCTTTGAAGCCAGTATGGGAAATTTCGGGTACTGTGGGGCAAAGGGCGACGTGGCCGTATCTGGAATTGTTGGGATCACAGTATCGCTTGTTATTGCAGCAGACTTCCACCTTCGCGGCCTGATACTGCTGGGCAACCTGTCGAAAATTTTCAAGACACCGCAGCATGTATAGAGTGTCCCAGGAGGGGTCAACGTGCCCTCCCGTAATGGCCGTGCTACAATAATCAAGCTTATCGGATTTAAAGGACCTCCCATATGGCCATTTTCCTTGTGGCCATGTGTAAAAGTCTCCTGGAAAGTGGGTAAAGTAACCGCCATTCCCTGTCTCTTTCAGCACAGTGTCTGCCAGTGAACCAGGTATAACAAGACAATCTCTGATCTTTATTTTGAAGTTCACGCATTTACAGGGCAGCATGGTTAGCACTGCTACCTCACAGCGCCAGGGTCCCAGGTTCGATTTCAGCCTTGGGCGACTGTCTGTGTGCAGTTTGCACATTCTCCCCATGTCTGCCTGGGACTCCTCCGTGTGCTCCGGTTTCCTCGCACAATCACAAAGATGTGCAAGTCCGGTGAAATGGCCGCGCTAAATTGCCCATAGTGTCAGGTGCATTAGTGGGAGGGAAATGGGTCTTCGTGGCTTACTCTTCCGAGGGTCGGTGTGGACTTGTTGGGTCGACGGGCCTGTTTCTACAGTGAAGGGAATCTAAACATACACGCCTCCTTAATATCGTCTTGTACAACTTCGGTCCTGGGCCGTTCTCACCACATGGTTGGGGTTGCCCAGCTAGCACATCCCAGCAGTGGGTGGAATTCCCTGCCCCCATGGCATACTGGAAGTCCTGCGTTGACTGCTTAGCATTGCACTTCAGCTTTCGAGGAAAGACAGAGGGAGTACTCACAGAACACACAAGCAGTGAGTGATTGACACGTCAAGCAATGAAGGATTACTGACCGCATAATCGCTCACCGCACTGTAAACAAACACTTGTCTGATGGATAAACACACTTAGACGACACCTGAAACTGACAAGACATGCAGTCAGCAACCGCAAATCAAGCAGACACATCCAAAGCAAATGCTTAGAAACCACAAGACAGAAAAATAAGTGAACTGTTGGAGCCTCTGGCAATTTCCTTCGAGCTGAGGAATCTCTTAGGATTGATGGAAAAAATTTAATCAGCAGTTTCTCATTCTATTTTTCCAGGCTTCCCTTGCCCGTCCGGCTCTCCCATGTGGCTTTGCTATCACTGGGGTATTAGATTACACTTCGGCCTTTGGGTCAGCTGTGTTTATCGGGACGAGGAAGCTTATTGGTAGTTTGTCTTGGGAAGTGTATTCTCTGGTTTGTGAATGACTGTGGTCATGTATGGTTTCCCTTGTCAGCCTGTTTGGTCAATGCTGAGGCATTTTGGGTGTTCGTTGTATGGCTTGGACAGGCTTGATTTTCTGTGTTCTTATTGGCCATGCTGTGTGCAGGCAGGTTTGCAAGTCATTTCCTATACTGTTGAAAAATAAACTTTAAGATCTGCAAAGGTTATAAATTCAAAATCTTAATTCAACATCAACCTGTTCACATGGGGACAAACCACTCAGCTGTTCCATGGACCGGAAGGTATTCACTCGGGGATCTATCCTAATGGCACGCAAACGACTTCAACAAAGGGAGAGAAAATATGTCTGCTCTGTTTGGTAAGTGATTATCTTCACGACCCTGCCTAATGTCACCCGATCAACATGATACTGGAGAGACACCATTCTTCTGCTCTGTGTATGAGAAGGAATTTATTAAATCAGCAAAGCTTCAGATAAACAGGAATGGGCACACTGTTGAGAGGCCTGCACTGAGTGTGGAAAGAGAATCACCTGGTCATCTCTATTCAGTGAGCACGAGCATATTCACACTAGCGAGAAACATTCACTGTCTCCATGCCTGGAGAGTGATTCACTCTTGTCTCCAATCTCAGCAGATATGGACTTGTTCCCACAAATGAGAGAAAACCTTAATGGTCTGAGTTTGAAAAGAGCTTAAGGAGTAGCAATGATGTGATGGAACACCAGAAAACACATGAGAATCCCTGCAGTGCAGCAACAGGCTCTTCGGCCCAACAAGTCCACATAAACCCTCCAAAGAACACTCAAACCCATTACCCTCCCTCATATTTGCCCCAACTATTAACCTACGGTATTGGTAATATATCATGACCAATTCACTTAACTGGCGCACCCTTTTGTCTTGTGGGATTAAATTTGAGGACCTGGAGGAATCTCACGCAGACACGTGGAGAACGTGCAAACGCCACACACACAGGCCTCCGAGGTTGGGATCGAAGCCAGCCCCTCATGTTCTGAAGCAGCAGTGCAAACCACTGAGCCACCGTGCGTGGAGAGGCAGTTAATTTGCACTGTGGGTAACTAGGGATTCAAATACTCATTCACACGTGTGACAGCCCAGTCAGGTGCAATCTGTTTCGCTCAGTTGGCTGCTTTGTTGGCTTATAAAGCAGTGTGATGCTCGCAGCGTGTTTCCAATTCCTATCACTGGTTTGAGGTTAATTTAAAGGTTGTTCTTCACTAAATATTCTCTGACCTGTGGGCTGGTGGTGCTCTTGTTAAATCACCACCAGCCCCTTCTTTCTCAAATGAAGGCAGCAGCCTCTAAGGTCTGGTAAGACGGTAACAGTGCAAACAATCCAGTGCGGTCGCATGTGAATGCAATATGGTGTTATTGCATCGAGAATAGAACTGTGTTCATTCTATCAGCGGGGGTTTACTTCATTGGATGTGTTTAATCTGTTTAATTGATCTGGTGTTTAATTGTTCAGTTTTCAATCACATCAAATTCAAAGACTTTTTCCCCTGATTTCTGTACAGTTAGAGGAGACTGGTGGATATCAATTGACTGCCCTGTTCTTGATCCTTTTCTTCATTGTCAAGTGTGTATTTGTACGAAAATATATTTCGATACATTCAGCATGAAGACCTTGTGAAGTGTATTCACTTATATCAGAGAAACAACAGTCCTACAGTGAGAGCACAAGATTGTGTTCTCATCAGCGTGAACATATTGATGGGACGTCAATTACTGGAAAATTATAAAGCATTTCCCACACTGTGTCATTAAAACAAATTATTGTCACTGTGACCCCGTTGGTGTATCAGGAGGATGGATGGCGAAAGTGCATCCTTTCCCCAATTCAGAACATATGAATGGCATCTCGCCAATATCAATTCGCTCGTCTTTCAGTACGTTTGAGAAATGTAAGAGGAGGTGAATGGTCTCTTTCCAGTGTGAACTCTCTTGTATTTCAGCAGATTGCCTTAATCAATTAATTACTTCAAGTCACAGCGGACGAATGGTCTCTACGCTGTGTGAACTCACTGGTGTCTCAGCAGACTGAATGACTGAATGAATCCTTTCCTATTCTTAGAACAGGCGAACGGTCTCTGTCCACTGAGTTCGCAGATGTAAAGTGAGATCGAATGACGGCCTAAACCCATTTCCTCTGTGAGAACACTTGAATGGTTTCTCATCAGCGTGAACACATTGATGGTAAAGCAGTTCGTGAGAACTTTTAAAGCCTTTTCCATACTCTGGACAATTAAATGTTTTCTTCTCCGTGTGAACCCACTGGTGAGTCAGCAAGTTAGAAAACTGAGCAAATCCCTTTCCACACTCAGAACAGTTGAATGGCTTTTCCCCGGTGTGGTTGCACTGCTGAATTTTCAGAGCAGACAAGTAACTGAATCGTCACCACATTACCACAGTTTCTCTCCAGCGTCCCTCCAATTATGCCTCGATAGTTCAGATCGTGAATACTTTCACTTCACTGTGAATGTAGCTTTCTGCTTTCATTTTCAAAGGCCAGTGAGGATTAGGCGACATGGAACAAAGCAACTCCATCAAATTCTGATGTGATGCTTCGTTTCAGTTTCCCAAATGCAAATCCTCATCTTTGATACCTCTCAAATAAAACCAGATATATCTCAGTAAGAGAGAACTCCTCAGAACACCAAAGCATATGATTTTCATTCTTCGTCGGATGTGGGTATTCCAGAACAGGTCAGCATTTGTTGTTCATTCCTGATTTGACTGGACAAGGTAATGATGAGCTGCCTTCTTGAACCATCATTTCCGTGTGCTGTCGGTAAAGGAGTAAACAGTTGGTCGGGAAAGAACAAAATAAATAGGAGAACTTTTTGTCAATGAGGTGAATAATGCTGTCGCTCGGAGAATGAACAGCTGTTAATGGAGAATGCCGGTGACAAATCATAGGTGGCGTGTAATCGCAGGCTATGTGTTAGACATGCTTCAGGGAGTCAAGAAAATCCCTGACTATGTCCCGCTCTTGTGGCCACAATGCTATATGGCTGCTGAAGTTATTTTCACAAAGACATTGTGACTTTCACTGCACCAAAGAAGGACTTTGGACCCATATGCAAATGTCCGTCATGAGGCAATGATCCATTCTCATCTCATTTTTGTCAGAACATGGTCTGGAACCTTAATCGCTGTGGTACTCCAAATGATCACCGAAATATTTTCCTAATTCCACCACCTCCAGCGAAATACTATTACCAGATATATATTCCCCTCCCCGCCCTTGTCCGCCTTCCCCAGGAACCATTCCCTCCGGGGCACCGTGGTGCACTGTGCCTTCTCTCTCAACACCTCCACCAACAGCCCCATGGAAGCTTTCCCTAAAATCGCGCAATATGTGACTCATACATTCATAGAACATGAGAACGAGCAGCAGGACTATGCCATACGGGCTTTAGAGACTACTTCGCCATTCAATAAGATCATGCCTGATTTTTCCACGGACATACATTCACTTAACCAACCTCTGAAGGTCATCTTTACTTCCTTTATTGTTCAAACAAAAATCAGCCCTCGCTTAAAAAAATATCCTATTCCACATAATCTCCTGTCATCAGCGAACACCTTCAAATCCGGAATTCCATCCGCCAGAATATTGCCCATGGACCCAATATTTCAATCTTCCTCTGCAAATTTTCACTGTCCTCCGCACACTTTGCTCTGCTACTCACCTTTGTGTCAACTGCAGACCTTGACACGATGCGCATGGCTCCAAAATCCAAATCATCCATATACGTTGTAAGTAATTGCGGTCCCAGTACCGATCCCTGAGGCACACCGTTGACGGTCAATAGAATAGCACTCATTTATCCCCGCTCTGCGCTTCCTGTTGGACAAACAATCCTGAATCCATGCTCATACTTTACCATTGCTGCATGCATCCGTTTGCTGTCAGCCCTTGAACGGCACCCTGTCGAGGACATTTTGAAAATCTAGGTACACCAATTCACTGGGTCCCGTTATACACCATGCTCGTAATGCCATCATAGAACTCGAAATGATTTTTCAGGCATGACCTGCCCTTCATTAACCCATGCTGCGTCTGTCCAATTTCTGTCGAGATGCCCTGCTATTTCTTCCTCGATAATAGACTCAAGAAATGTCTGCACTACAGAGATTAAACAATCTTCTATAATGTTGGGGAATGGGTCTGGGTGGGTTGCGCTTCGGCGGTCGGTGTGGACTTGTTGGGCCGAAGGGCCTGTTTTGACACTGTAAGTAATCTGATCTAATTCCTCAGATTTTGTCTGCCTCCCGATTTAAACAGTGCTGTCATATTTGTGTTTTCCAATCTGCTGGGATTGCCCAGAGACAAATGAAATTTGGAAAAATACCACCAGCGCACTTCTTTTTAACACACTTCGTTTAGTACCCCGCAATGCATTCCATCAGTGCCTGGAGATGTAACCATCCTTTGCTAAATTAGCTCCATCAATCCAACACTAGCTCTTTTGTTATAATGACTGTTCCCAGGTCGTCACCAACCGTCATCGCTTTGTCAACTACTGGCATGTTATTGATATCCTCCACTGTGAAGACCGACGCAAATGCCTGTTCAATGTCAAGGCTATTTCCGCATATCCCATAAGTAAATGCCCCTTCTTATCCACGAAAGTGTCAACGTTTACTTTTGCCACTCTTTTTCATTTTATATTTTAATAGAAACTTCTGCTATCGACCTTTATATTCTGTGTTAATTTTTAATGCCATGTTCTTTCTCACATTTTGTTCTGCATTATATTTCATTTGCCAACTCTCAGCCCAGCTCTGCATCTTACCTGTGTCCCTATGTAACCTACAATATCCTTCAGAACTATGCACAACTGTACTGAACTTTGTGTCGTCCGCAAATTTACTAACCCATCCTTCTACGTCCCCATCCGTTGTTTATAAAAAAATGAGAAAAAGCATTGAACCCAAAACAGATCGTTGCAGTACACCAAAAGCAACTGAATTCCAGGATGACGTTTTCCCATCAAGTAACACCCTCTGTCTTCTTTCAGTTGGCTAATTTCTAGTGCAAAACACGAAATACTCCTCAAGACCATACCTCAGTATTTTGTGCAGTCACCTACCATGGCGAAATTTATCAAACAGCTGACTGAAATCCAAACGTGCATTACATGTACAGCTTTATCCTCATCTATCTGCTTAATCACCTGGCGAGCTTTGACAAGATTTGTAGCTCAGGTTTAGCCTCCACACGAAGATTTGCTCGCTGAGCTGGAAGGCTCATTTCCAGACGTTTCGTTACCCCCCGGGTAACATCTTCAGTTGGCCTTCGGGCGACATCCCGATCATTATTTCTGCTTTCTATTTACATGTTTGGGGTTCTTTGAGTTGGTCATGTCATTTCCTGTTGTGATATCATTTTCTGTTCTTTTCCTCAGGGGGTTGTAGATGGGGTCTATGATAGATTTCCGGTTAGAATGCCATGCTTCTCGGAATTCTCGTGTCTGTTTCTGTTTCACTTGTCCTCGGATGGATGCGTTGTCCAAGTCAAAGTGGTGCCTTTCCTTATCTGTATGTAAGGATACTGGTGAGAGAGGGTCACGTCGTTTTGTGGCTAGTTGATGTTCATGTATCCTGGTGGCTCGTTTTCTGCCTATTTGTGCACATGCAAAAACTGATGACATTTACAAAATACCGTGCAAGAACAGTAACAAACACTACATGAGACAAACACTACAGTCGACTGAGACAGCACATCCATCCTAGGACAAGCCAAACAGATTCATGCAGAAGAATTCCTCGAAGCATGGCATTCCGACCAGAAATCTACCAACAAACACTTCGAGATCGACGCCATCGACTACCCGCTGAGGAAAAAGAACAGGAAATGACATCACCACCGGAAATTACATCACCAACCCAAAGAAACTCAAACATATAAATAGAAAGCAGGAATCATGAACAGTGCTTCGCCTGGAGACCCACTGAAATTGTTACCGAGGAGGGTGATGAAACGTCTGGAAATGAACTTTCCAAATCAGTGAGCAAACCGATATCCAGTTTAATGACCTACTCAAATAATTCAATGAAGTTTGTGAGTCTCGACCTCCCATTCACAAAACCGGCTTGACCTTCCCGCATAAACTTATTCCAGTCGAGATAATTACAAATCTTATCTCTTAGAACTTTTCCAACACTTTACTCACAACCGACGGAAGGGTCAATTGTCTATAATTTCCATGGTTTTCTCTACTTCCCTTCTTGAATAAGGGAACAACTTTTACTATCCTGTAGTGTTCTGGTACTATACCTTTGGACAATGACAACATAAAGATCAAAGTCGAAGGCTCGGAAATCTGATTCTTGGTTTCCCAGAGAATCCTACGATAAATCCCATCCGGCCCACGGGAATTTATATATTTTCACATTTTCAGAGTTTGTAACACCTCGTCCTTGGGAACTTCAATCCGATCTTGTCTAGTAACCTGTTTCTCAGTATTGTCCTGTACAACATTTTGTTTTTCCAGAGCGAATCCTGACGGAAGATATTGCTTTTGATCTTCCCCCATCTCTTCTGACTCCACGCACTACTTACCACGACTGTCCTTCATTGGCCATATTTTATTCCATTCATTCTTTTAGCCCTTACATACCTATGGAGAGCTTTAGGATTTTCCCTTATCCTATCTGCCAACAAATTTTCAGCTCCCCTCCTGGCTCATCTTCAGTCTCTCTTCAGGTCTTTCCTGTTTAACTTGTAACTCTCAATGGCCCGAACTGAGCCTTCACATCTCAATACTAACGCAAGCCTTCTTCATCTTAACAAGAGATTCAACTTCCTCAGTAATCATGAATCCTGCGCTTGACAATTTGCTCCCTCTCTGACAGGTTCATACTTATCAAAGACACACAGAAACTGCTCCTTAAATAAGCTCCACATTTCTATTCTGCCCATTCCCTGCCGTTTCCTTGCCCAACCTGTGCATGCGTAATCTTACCTAATCGCATTGCAATTTTCTTTGCCCCATCAGTAGCGCTTGACCTCCGCTGTATTACTATCCCTTTGAAAAGCTCAAGTAAAAATAACTGAACTTTGGTAACTATCACCAATGTGCTCACCTACCGCCAAATCTAACACCTTGCCGTGTTCATTACCCAGTACCAAATCTAATTTGACCTCTCCCCTTGTTGGCCTGTTCCATTACACAGTATTTAAGGAATCTATCGCAGATACAGCCACTACTCCCCTAGTCAAGGCTACCCTGACTGAGCTGCTTCGACCGATCGACATGTTGATTAAAATCCCGCATAATAATTGCCATACCATTTTTTCAGGTATTATTTATGTCTTTTTTTATTGCCCTCCCCAGTGTGATCTTAAAATATGGAGGTGGATTGACACTGACAATCGGTGACATTTTCTTCTTAGAACTTCTAATTTCCTCCCAAATGGATACAAACTCATTCACCACAGAACGTATATCATCTGTCAGAATCGGTCTGAGGTTGTCCTTGAATGTTTGAGTTTCACCACCTTCCTTACCATCCTTTCTGTCCTTCCAAATTGTCTCATGCCCGTGAACATTTCCCTCCCAGTCTTGAATATGCGGTCTCCATGTCTCTGCAATGTCTACTAAATTGTATTCGTTCGTGATAATTTATGCCGTTATATCTCCAATCTTCTTCCGAAAAGTACGAACATTCAGATATAGTACCTTTATGGTCGCTTTCTTACCCATTGATTAACAACATCTCTAATAACATTTTCTATGCTATCCTTTCTTCTTGCTTCTTGCTTCTTCTCACTTGTCCATTTCTGAACTCCTTACTTAGTACACAAGTGCTCAAATACACCTTCCAGGTGAAGCAACACTTTCCCTACACTTTGCACAATCCAGTCGAATAGATTTACTGCTCATATTATGGTCGCCACTACCTTGGGAAATGAAATGTGGACTGAATAACCGTTTTGAAGAATACCAAGTTCTATCGCCAAAAATGTCCCTGAGCTTCCGGTTGACTGCTCCATTACACAGAATCATTTTTCAAGCCAACATCTCTATCTCAGGCTTACTTCAGTGTTCCACCATAGCTCAGCGCATGCTGAAAAAGCAACAGACCATTTTCTGCTTGAGAACCTCGCAACCCTTCATATCAATTTCAATCATTTTAGAGGCCTGAAGTCTCCCATATCCCGGCCCCTGACACACCCACCAGGCCTAGTTATTGCATAGTAGCCATTACATACTACCTATGGTTAGTCATAAACAGTCTCCGTGAACAGTTTTTCATGCTCAAAACAAATCATTATCAATTCCTATGTCCAACTGTTAGTCTCTCTTTTTCGGCCCTGTCCCGACATCGCGTTTCCTCCTAATTACTCCGCCCCCACATATCTTCTGCATGTAGACCAAAAATTTCCTGGAAACCATGAGTGCTAAGGACGGTGTCACTGGACCCAAAATGTTAACTCCGATTTCTCTTTCCAGCATCTTTTGGTCTTGCCCCTGAGGAAGTTTGATACTGTGCTTGTGTAATGACCCCCTGCACATAAGACACAACTGTGTTAATCCTGAAAAGTTCTCTTGTTGATGACTCCCATTACAATGCGAGGCATTGGCATCGACTTCGTAGGTCAATAAAGAAAGAAATCGTGTCCTTGGGATTTGTGCCGCAGTTCTGATCTGGATATGGTAAACAACAGAGAGCAAAATCTCCGTCATGTCAGATGGGAAGGGATAGGTACCTCCATAAGAGGTGGAATAAAATGAATGTTTTTCAGTTGGAGAAAATTCACACAATATCTCATTGTAAAAGCCTATCAAAGCAAAATGTTTTATAACCAAAAAGGCTGAATACAGCATTTTCGAGTTAAAATATCTGAATGATTTCCCTCCAGTGTGACAGTACAGTTGTGTCAGCAAATGGGATAACTGAGTGAATCACTTTATTTGTTCAGCTAGTGAACATTCCTCTTGTGGTAAGATATGGGGCAGAATGCAGGAAGAGGGATGGAAAGGTTCTGAAGAAGTTTAACATAGGGACTGAAGTAGTGTTTGTGGTTCTAACCGGCTTGAAGTGGGCATATTCCCAATTCAGGACGGACTTGTATCTTATGTTCCTCTCTGTGACAAGGGAGGAAATTACAGGTGTTCCTCTTGGGGTTTGTAGTGGACTGGACTAATGCAGTTCCACGTTTCAGCAAGATTGGGAGAGACAAACCAGAGAATCACACAGCAGTGAGTCTCACATCAGGTAAAGGGAACCTTTTGGAGCAAACCCTGAAGGAGAGAGTTAACTGCCACTTGTCCAGGCAAGATTTCATCAGGAAGAGTCATCACGGTTTTGTTACAGAATGTCATGCCTAACAGATTGGATAAAGTATATTTTATTGGCAAGTGATCGGGTTTTTTAACGAGGGCAGTAAAGTTGATGTTGTTTGTGTGGTTTTCAACATCGCCTTTAACACAACACCACACTGGAGACTGGTAAGACGATAAACGTGAAAAGGGATTTATGGTACCCTGGCAAGTTGGATCCAAACTTAATTTGGTTGTGGTAGGAGACACAGGATGGTGATGAAGGCTGTTTGTGTGATTGGAACTGGTATGTAATGGTGTAACACAAGGATGAATGCTGGGTCCCATGTCGTTTGTGAATGTGTGTAAAGAATATAGAACAAGCTAGTAGGAAATGAGAAGCAGAGTTGTCGATGATATGAATATTAGCCAAGTGGTTAATAGTGAGGAAGAAGGTCTTAGGATGGAGGAGCTCAGAGATGGATTTGTCAAATGTCAAATTCAGACAGGGGATGTTGAAACTAACCATGAAAAACGTGAGGTGATGCACATTGGAAGAAACACATCAACGAATGACTCAATGAATGGCAGGACACGCGGAAACCCAGAGGAACATAGAGACTTTGCATGTTGGGCCAAATGTCCGTCAAGGCAGCAGAACATCGTGACAATCACAACTTAATCAGTCAAGGCAAAATTTATAAAAGCAGATAAAGTGGTGTCACAAGGAGACAAGATGGTGAAGAAAGTACTTGGCACGCTTTTTGTCATTCGTCAGAAAGTCGATTATCCAAGTTGGAATGTCATGTTGTGGCGATATAGAACATTATTTAGAATACTGATTGCAATTATGGTCAACTTCTACAGGAAGGATTTTGTGAAAATTGAAACTGTCCACGAATGATTTACGAGGACGTTGCGGGGACCTGAGGGCTGGATTTAAGCGTGGAGATGGGGTAGGCAGGAGCTTTTTCGCTGGAATGTTCCAGGCAGCGCGTAACGTTCTCACCGTTTATAAAATCTTGACGGGTATGGATAGGCAACTGGCCTAAGTCGTTGGCGCAGAATGGTGAAGTTCAAAACTAAGGGCACAGGTTTATGGTGACAGGTGCTGAGATACACTAAAAAAGGTATAGAGAGTGAGAGAATGATGGTTGATTTCCAACAGGCATTGCTTCAGCTCAGTCTTCGGTTTTAAAAATGAACTTTTTTTTTCGTGAAAGTCGTTTGGTAGTAAAGTCGTGAATTGAA
Organism: Chiloscyllium plagiosum; assembly: GCF_037043375.1. NCBI lineage: Eukaryota > Metazoa > Chordata > Chondrichthyes > Orectolobiformes > Hemiscylliidae > Chiloscyllium > Chiloscyllium plagiosum. Next base: position 46,872,237 of record NW_028270180.1, read on the forward strand.
CGTTAGGGGTACTAAAATTGAGTGATATACCGATGAATAAGTGAGTGTGTACAATACTGTCCAATGCACATTGAAATGGAGAATGCCATATTTATAAGGAACAATCAATAAAGATCATTTAAATTAAATGTGATGTTGCAGGACTCTGAAATTCACACCGAACTGGCTGTGCTGGGATATGAGTCAAATTGACTTTTTTGCAGGAGCATCAACTGATTCGGAAGGCATCATGATATGTTTCATCTGTTCAGCAGTGGTGAAGCCAATATATATTCTTCCATTCCTATCAGCACTTGACAAGGTGAGCATGCATTGCCTGATCGAAACATTACAGTTCATGAAACTCGTTTTTCTTTTCAGAATCAGAATGTAGCAGTTATTAAACTGTAGCTTTCTCTTTTCCTTTACCAAGATTAATATTCAAACATTCAGTTGAACTGACAGAATGCTGAATTCTGCAACAATTATTTCTTTTCTCTCAGACATTCAGCCTCTGCAGTTTTCTTTTCTTTAGTGATATGAATGATCTGATATTTACGGGGAAATGAATATTGCAGTTTGTCTCGCATGCGACAGAAGAATCAAATGAGTGCATCTTAATTTTCCTATGCAGTTGAGCTGAGGTGGTGTCGAGTTAAACGTGTGGATCCGGAAATGTATACCAGGTAAGGCAGCATCCATGGAGTAGGAAAGTCGATGTTTCGAGCATAAGTTCTTCATCAGGAATGTTGGAAACATTGACACTCCTGGTCCACAGATATTGCCTAACCGCTGTGCTTTCTCGCACCATCCTTCCTGACTCTAATCTCTCGCATCTGCAATCCTCGCCTTCTCCTCAGGTGTGGTGGTGTTGGATATTGTTCCTGAGATGTAACAACATGTTCGTAATGATAGGTTTGATATACGGTTAGAAGCTCATCATTGATGCAATTCATTCTCCCCCTCCCAATCTGCCAAGCACATGCAAGTCCTGTGCCTCCTTCATTGACATTCCCTGAACACCTGACGACTGAAAGAAGAAGGCCTCATCTTCCCCTTGCGACCTTGATGCCACATGGGATCACCAATTTCCTCATTCGCCCTTCCCTCATATTATTCTACTTTCATGATTCCAACTCAGCATTGCCCTCATGGCCTGCACATCACCTTTCCAACAAATTCGGTCCACCTCGTGTCAGAACCAGTATCTTATTCTCCACATTTATCTTCTCATCGCATTCTCAGCTATCACGCGCCCAAACCCCCTAAACCGCCCATTTATCTCTCACCCCCCACGGCCACGAACCTCATTCCTGAGGTTTATGCCCAAATCATCAACTCTCCCGCTCCGCGCTTGCTGCCTGACCTACTGTGTTTTCTATCACTACACTGTCGACTCTGAGTTCTAACATCTGCAGTTCTCACTTTCTCCACGGGGCAGTATTGTGTAAAAGTCATATTATTGGAAAAGTGCAGTTTCTGTGGTTTTCTAAGTTGTTAATTTCATTTGCCCAATCGGCTCTAGCTGGAGTATTGTGTGGCTTTCTGCAATTTCCATTACAGCAGGGATGTGATTGCATTGATAACAGTGCAGAACAGATTTACCAGGATATTGTCTGTTCGAAGAGTTTCACTTATGAAGATAGTTTGGACGGACTGAGCTCTCACAAAGATGTTCTCTTTTATAAAAAATAACGGAGCTGTTCTTTTCCTCCAGGATAATGTGTCTTGATATCTTTTTTTTTAATCAAAGGCGTTGTAAAACAATTCAGGCTCCGAATCGGATGAAGTATTACAGAGATAAAAGTGTTCGCTGTGAGGCCTTTCGTTTCTCCATAAACAGCTGAGGCTTAAGGCCAAAGATTTTTTGTTTTAGAAATGGTCATTCTGGAAAGCTGAATTCTGGTTTTGAGATCCTGCAGCAGTGGTGCACTAACTAATGACCTTTCTCCTTCTGCCCTTCTAATTTTTACCTATAAGCTTCTCTTTCATTTTTACTGTGTTTAAGGTTCTTGTTTATTTCGGATTGTTGTGTATTTTCAGAACAGCATAAGTAAGTCTGCTTTGGATAGACTAATTTCTGTGGGTATCAAATATTCTGGTTTTTGTTTTTCAATCCGTCATTTTGTGAATAATGTTTGTAACTAGCTTCCTCGGGTAATTTTCACGATACACTTAACGAAAAAAATATAACGTTACGGTCTGGGTTGTCTGCTTAATAACATTTTGAATGGTTTAACCTCGTCCATAACAAATTGGGAGGTAGTTGATGGATTAACAGAGCAACTGATAGGTGCTTGCGTCTTTATTTCGAGTGTTGATTTGCATTGGGGTAGACAATGCTTGGGAAAGCAATGTCTCATTTAGGTGCAAAGAGTTGTCTTGCTATGGACGATGTAAAGTTGGTAATCTGACATTAAATAATTCAGGCCTGGCTTAAGGAATTAGCAGACATGCTGGGGTTATATTTGCCGATTTCTGTGAGGAAAGGAGAGATCATTCCCAGAATAGCTCAGAATTAAACTAAGCTGGGAAATCCATAGAATCTGTAGACATGGTTAAAATTTATTTGGAAATGAAGCAGCTTGAGTTAGACGCGAGAGATAAGGAAAGGACACCAGATTTGAAGCAGTTTCAGATACGATTCGAAGTAGAGAGAGGGAAGAAGAGAACGCAGCAGAGCAGAGAGAAAGGGAGACAGGGTTTGAACTTCAGAAATTGGCAATTATTAAAGGAATTCACCTTAAAAGGCTGGAGAGAAAGGCTGAAGATAAGCTTAATCTGGAAGAGCATATTGTTCAAACGGCAATGTTAGCAGCTGATATGGCTGATTGTTATGAAGTGGTCAATAAAACAAGGATGGGTTTCCAGAATCATTTTAAGTCTGAGGGATCGAAATTGGGGCAAAAAGAAATCCTCACTTGGAAGGGGAAAGTTAAATCTCTGTGAAAGTCATTAAGATAACTTATCACAGGGTAAATAGGGAACTTTTGAAAGGAACAAGATCTGAGGATTTCATTACAACAAAGTAGGCCACATGAAATCAGTGTTGGAGAACTAGGGAAAGCACTGGAAAGTCAGATGTAGGAAATCGAAACAAGCCTGGATGTTTTGTTGGCATGGCAATAGAAAGCACAGTGGAGGGTGGAAAGCTGCATCAGAGTGCACAAGTCGATCAGAGGTTGGAAAGGGGGAAGTGCCAGATCTGCTTTAAAAATATACCTGCAAAGGTAAAGTTTATTTACCTTGGCCAGGAGTAGCAGATAGAGAGATAATAATATTCAGGGACACAGGATCGTGCCTGTCTGTGATGCAGAAGGAGGGGAAAATATGTAGTCCTGAAGCACTATGTGCACGGGAATTCATGGTGGGACGAAAAATTGCTCAGTTATGTACAGTGAGGCTAGAGTGGGCAGAAAGAGTGGGGAATTTCTGGTGGGAGGTCTGGACAAACTCTCAGCTCCAAGAATACAATTTGTGCTTGCAAATGATATAGCTCAATCACCGGTAAGCGTGCTGCCTACTCCATTTGAAAAACCAGTCGAGATGTGCAGCAATGCAGGAAGTTAATCAAGGAATTTTCCCAGATTGTGTCTTAACGCGATCACAGAGTCACAAGCTGAAGCAGGAGAAATCAAACGGCAGGGATAAGGAAGCTGAAATATGATTACAAAATATTTTTAAAATCAGATCAGTGGGACACAGCAGGGGACAAGCGTTAAGAATGCAAGCATATTCAGCTCTGCTGTGCTGCTGACTTACAGCAGAAAGATGAAAAATTAAAGCAGTTGGAGCAGAAGACCTGTACCTGGAAGGAGAGTGAATGCATCCCCGTGTGATATTACGTAGCAAATGATATGTTAAGGAGAAAATGGAGAGCAACACATATTCAAGCAAGTGAGAAATGGGCAGAATTTTTTTTTTCCTGTAGGGTACAGAAAAGTGGTGCTGCGAGTGCCGCATGTGCCACAAATTGGAGGTTACTTAGGCGTGAGGAGAACGGAGGCTAAAATACAAATACATTTTTACTGGCCTGGATTGCAGGGGAATGCATTTGAATTTTGCCAGACGTGTCATACATTTCGGCTAATAGGAAAACCTTGGGAAATAACAAATCCTGCACCTTTAATACCTATTCCAGTGTTCGAGGAATCTTTCTTAAGTGGCTTCATTCATTGTGTAGGTTCCCTACATCCAATAAGCGATGGGGATAAGTATTAATTAACAGTAATGGATGTATAAACGAGATTTCCAAATGTTGTTCAATCGTACAATATGACATCTAAAAGGACTGTGGAAGTGGTACGATTGTTTTACAAACGAGATTAAGACTACCATCAGAGATACAATGAGCTCAAGGGTCAAACTTCACATCTAAACTTTTCAAGGAATATATAGATAGCTTGGAAATAAAACGGTTCAAATCTACTGTGTCCCATCCAGAATCACAGGGTGCACTGGAAAGGTGACGTCAATTATTAAAGACTATTTTGAGGTTTTATGGTTCGGAGGAGCCAGATTATTTCCATAAGGGAGTTGCGTCAGTGCTGTTTGCGACCTGAGATGTACCAAAAGAATCCACCAATCTAAGTCCGTCTGAAACCAATTGTGGGCATAAAGTAAGAGGACCATTAAAATTTATTAAGGCAAAATGATTAAGTCAGATTAGAGAGACCACGCATTTGGACGATGTGTCAAATTTTAGAGTTGGACTAAATAATGTTGGGGAGTTGTCAGGACAGTATTTAAAAGTATCGCAGCAAATGGTGAAGCAGGAAGTGTATGAGAAATCAATAAATCACAATTTTGCCACTCCGAATAATGTATTTATTTAAATTTCATTAATCGGTGAAACTTTAAAGTAACGTTTAGAAGACCTTATTTAATTGAGAGGAACTTGAGTGAGGTTAGCTACTTGATAGCGACTCCAGGCATGAAGGAATCTCACAGATTGTGCGATGGGAATATGCTCTAACGGTATTTTGGCAGAGAACAAACACAAGAGGAGAATGTATTATTGACTACGACACACTGGGAAGAACCAATGTCAGGGAATTCTGCATTGTACGTTCCTGAAATAAAATTGGACAATGCAAAAGTTGTCCAAAATTGGTAAAGTTATTCAGTTATCTTCCAGAAGAAAATCGAAAGTTATTACTCTTGCATGGGGAGATCTGCTGAAATATACTGGGTATTAATAATCTAATTGTAGATGATGTAAATATAGGAGATGTTGTTCTGACTTTGTAACATCCTTGCAGGCATAACCCTCTAAAGTTGTACAAATTCATAAGGAGCTGTCACATATGCTCCAAAATTGCATAACCGAAGTGAGTCTCAATGAATGGAGTTCACCCATCATCATGGTGCCAAAGCCAGAAAAGACCCAACAGTTATGTGTGGACTATCACAAAATCAATGTTGTTAGAAAGACTGATGCATATACATATATGCAGCTGGAAGACTGTGTGGAAAATATTGGAGGAGCAACTTGCATTTCCAAGTTGGACTTCCTCAAAGGTTACTGGCAGTGAACTTTGTCAGAAAGATCAAAGGCAATTTTGTAACGCCAAATGGCCTTCAGAAATTTAAACTAATGCCGTTTGTACAGAAAACACTTCAGCCACATTTCAGAGGTTAACTGACAGGTTAATTGGCGGATATGCAACTGTGTGGTGTATATTGTGCTTGGTGACTAAGAGTCTCTCATGGATTGAATATTTACAGCATTTATCGGGCTTGTTTGATCGAATTCGGAAGTCAAACCGGCTTGTAAACCTAGCTGAAAGGGAATCTGCCAAAGCCAAAGTCACCTTCCTGGGATATGTCTTTGAAGACGGACAAATACCCCCACGGGATGCGAAATCGTAAGTTACAGGGGACTTTTACACATTGTTGACGAAAAGAGCAGTACCACGGTTCCACGGATTGAGTGGCTTTTACTGAAAGTTTGTGCTGAATGTTAGCAATGGGACTGTTCCACTCACCGAATTGTTAAAAACAGGCAAGAAATTTCATTGAACACAAGACTTTCAAAATGTATTTGACAACCTAAATACTTTGTTAGCCATTGCTAAAGTGTCAGTCACCCCTAATTACACGAAGGCTTTCCAGGTGCCTATCGATGCCAGTGATTTGCGTGTCTCTCTTCTTCTGCCCCTCTAATTTCGACCTGTAAACCTGTTTCATTTTTCCTCTGTGTTTATGGCGTTTAATTATCAGGGCTGTTGTGTATTTTTGGAAAAGCATAATTAAGTCTATTTTGGGTAGCTGAGTTCTGTGGGTATTCTATATTCTGTTCACTGTGTTTCATCCCTTAATATTGTGAATAATTATCGCTCTGTTTTAAAAACTGGAAGTCAACCTCGCTAAAGTATTCCGAGTCAATTTTACTATATATTCACCAAAACAAATAACGACGTTACACTCTGGATTGCCTGCATAAGAATGTTTTGAGTGGTGTGGCATAGGCAAAACGGGGGTTGTTTTTCTCAGAGCAGAGGTGATTGTGAGGAGACATGATCGACGTGTACGAAATAATGAGGAGCATGGAATGACAGATTGAAGGACACATTTGCTCTTGATCGATCACCAGGGTTTGTAGATTTCAGATAAGATGCAGAAAGCTTTGAATAGACTGGTAGGAAAAAATTATCAGTCAGCAGGTGTTAGAGTCTGGAACTGACTCTCGATAAAGATCATTTGGACAGTTAACCCTTCATTCTTCTCTGATTCCACTGGCCAAAGAGTTTCGAAAAGTTCTCAAAGCCGAGCATTCCCGCGAGCAACAATTATTCGATCGGAGGCTTTATGAAATGGAAAGGTGCCCACGAGTAACGTGTACGACTATTCGGCTTCCCTCCTGTGATGACGCTGGAACATTGACTCTCATATTCTCGGGAACATTTAATGAAGGCATTCTCGGTCCTGCAGATGAAGAACTCACACCTTATTTTGGCTTCGGAAAAATCAGTTTTGGTGCTTACTATAAGTCTGCGCTAACCCCGAGCCAGGTAGGATTCGAACCTACAATCTCCTGATCCGTAGTCAGGCGCGTTATCCATTGCGCCACTGGCCCGATGCATGCAGCTGACTTTAAGAGCCATGATGTTAACACGTACATGGTTAATAGCAGTCATGTTCACCAGTTGAACAAGCGAAAAAGATAATCATTGTCACTGCTTCAGTCCAATCTTCTTCACCTTTCAAAGCAGCGAATTTTCCAAAAAAAACACGTATGTCCTCATGAAGCTTCCATTCACACTCTGTCTGCTCAGTCAGTCAATGCTGATCTGATGAATTTCGAATCTACTTCTTCAGCATAACTGACGTGAACGTGAGCCTAATTACCACACTGTATCTACCAGTTAACTTTCAGAGATTGCGATTACATTAACGACCTTTGCGAGTATGCAGGAATGTGAATACTGTAAACCGAGCAATAAAATCCCTTCATGGAAATTAATCCTGTGCAAAGTCAACCATATAAGGACGGACAGATGACGTAAAAAAATCCTCTGCTTCTCTCTGCACAGATGTTTCTCCAAGAATTGACTCTTTGAAGAATTCTTCTTTGTAATTTAGACTTTCCCAGTTGCAGGTATTCCCTCAATCCACAAACAAGTATCCTGCTGAAAACTACTTCACTCAAGATTAAAATAGGTGACTATCTTTTCGCCCAGCTGTTGTCCCAATGTTCCCTGTTCCATGTCAATACAAGTTCTTGCAGGTGAAATTGGAGCTCCCAATGTCGTTAAGGCGGGAGCTTTTATCCTCGATACTTCACGTGTCTTTGTATCATCAGAGAATGGCATTCCGCTGAGCAATTGAATTTTCGCAGCCACATGCTCGCGCTCAACGCCATCACAATTTCCAATTCGTATTGGGTGCAGTGCGACTCAAATTCTCTGATTCCACGCCCTTGAACTGGGATTATATGATATGCCATGACATGATCACATCAATGAATGAGGAAATTGGTGAAGTAACCGATGTTAAAATACAGTGTTATTGAGAAATACATTTCAGCAATACCCTGCAGTATCCCATGACCCTTTGAAGTTTTGTCGATATCTCGCAAACGTGATCTCCTACAACCTCAATGTTGCAATCTCTACAGTCTCTCGGGACATAGAAGCTAAAGATTCAACCGAATCTGAGTTCCCACATCTCAGTCACTGTTTGACAAGTATTCCTTTGTGCGAGTGGTTCTGTTCCTGGCATAACCTCTGCCCCGATCCTTATTGCTTTTTGCATCGTGCTTTTCCATGTGGCGCCAGGATCATGAAATGATTCTTTCTTGGCATTGTCAACACAGCAAGTTCTACTCGAATCACTGTGACACCAATCGGCATTTTTCCCATTTTACTCCATGTAATATGTGCTTAGCTAACGCTGTGAAAATCAATCTTTTTTTTATATAAAAATATTCTTCGTGCTGATAAGTTTCCTTCGTCAAACACCCGCTGTCTCACATGTTTGCGTTTCACATATCAGAACCACCCTTTATCGGAGAAATCTCTCCCTCCCACAAGAACTAACTCGCCTAAACGTCCACCCTCCCATTTCACTGAGGTATTGCGCAATATAATACTCACATTTACACTGTTCATTCTGTACTGCTGCGGTCACTGTTTTGGGTGAAAGTGTTCAATCCCATGGTCGACATCTTCAAGCAATTCAATCCATTTAGATGCAGCCGTTCTATAATTAATCCTCGTGGAGCAGCTTTTACTGACACGGACAATAGATTACTGGAGCATCGGGCTCAGGATACGTGGACAGCGCAGAATTGAGCAAAAGATGTTTTATTGGAAACGACAAGTTTCTGTGGCTTTCTCCAGTCGTTTATTTCATTTGTTCATTCGGTTCCCCCGAAATATTGCGTGCAGCTCTGCAATTCACATTACAGTAGGCATGTGATCGCACTGGAAACCGTGCAGAAATTGACCAAATTGAAAAGGTTAGGTTATGAAAACAGATTGTTTTGACTGGGGTTGTTTTCTTAAGACAGAGGAAACTGTGACGATACTTGTTTCATATGCACTAAGTAATGAGCGACATGGACAATGCAGACTAAAAGAAATGTTTCCTCTTGACCGATCAACAGGGGCATAGACTGAAGTTAAGAGGTGGAAAGGGTTGAGGAGATATGCAGAAAAATCTCATCAGCAAGCGTATGGTTGAATTTGGATTCACTGTCTGAAGAGATGCACAGAGGCGAACCCACATCACCTTCAGAAAAACAGGGATCTGAACTTGAGTTGTGTATGCAAACAAGGGCAAGTGTTGAAAATGAATAAAGATAGTCAAGCGATTGCATCTGACGAAAGCATGTACAACGACCTTTAGGGCTGTCATTCTACACATAAGTGGTATTCGTGCAGCTGTCCGTGGTGGCGAGCAGTTCCATTTTTTTTTGCTTTGATTCTCAGTCTGGGAGTTGGGGTTTGTTTCGATTCTGACAACGACATCAGCAAAAGCAGACCACCTGCAAGTGGAGTGTTTTTAGTACCTCGGATCAATTAATGACTTCGAGAAATGAGAGACGATGTCGCAGCCTCTTAAAGAAGGGGGATGGTGCCTCGGCAGTCTCTGCTAATGCAAACAGTTCACTCTCCATTCTCCTCTGATTCTGATTCCTAACGATTTTCCCAAAATTGTCAAAGCTGAGATTTGACTCTGTGTCTTGTTTCCTTCACAATCGCACGTGCCACAGTGAATCTCGGAAGGTTGACAGGAGTAAAGGGCAGCGTGAGTGACGAATTCAGCTTTCCCCCCAGTGATGGCTCTGGGATATTGACTCTGACGTTCGCAGGGACATTTAATGAAAGGACTCTTGACCCTGCAGTTCAAGGTGCAAACCTCAATTGGGCTTCAGAAAAGTCAGTTTTCAGTGCAATAAAGTCAGCGCTGCCCGCAAGCCAGTTTGGAATCGAAACTCCACTCAGCAGATCTGTAGTTAGGCATGTTATCCATTGTGCCACTGGCCCGTTGTATGTGCTACATTGTGCGGGAGATTAGCTTGTATGTGAATTTGAAGCCTGCCAGTCTTGCTCTTGAACCAAGTCGAAACCTTAACTACAATCTCTGGACCGTAACCAAGCGCATTATCCATTGTGACACTGCGCTTGCGCGTGCTTGAGGTTGGTATTCTGCAGAATTGTGATCTAAACACGGACATGACCAATCGTACTCATGTTCACAAGTTGAATAACCAGGAAAGATAACCACTGTTACTGCTTCATTCCAATCATCCGCTCATTGCGCAGTGGGAGGTTTTGTAACGAAAAGACATTCATCCTCATGAAACTTCCATTCACTTTGTGTCGACTCAGCCATTCAATGGGATCTCCGCTCATCTGATGAATTTCAAATTCACTTCACTGATTTTTCAACATCACTTTTGATAAACTAATGCCTAATCACAACATCGCATTCAAGCTAATTTTCGAAGTTTGAAAGTACTTTAACGACCTGTCCGAGTTTACAAGAAATTCGATAAAATGAAGTGAGCAAAAGAAAACCCTTCCTGCCAGAGCAGAGTTAGCCATATGAGAAAGGTCAGAGAGCGAAATTATTACCTCCGTTTCTCTCTGTGCAGATGTCAATAGAAGCTGCTCCAGGTAAAGTTGGAACTACCGGTTTGATATCCCAATGCTCCCAGCTTCGTGTCAATGAAGGCTGCTGCAGTTCACGTTGGAGCTCCCAGCCTGATGCGACGTATACCACGTCAATAGAATCTGCTCCACGCAATGTTGGAACTCCCAGTTCCCGGCATTTCAATTCACTCTATACTTTCAGCGAAATACTTCACACTCACTGATTTCATGACTGAACCCATATCTGCTGGTTCATCCCCATCCCCATTTCCAGTTTGATCTTCGCTGTTGCACCATACAGTTTTTCGTATTCCAGGCTTGAAACTTGGCACTATATGATATTCCACAGCAGTGGTCACTTGCTTGCATGACGAAATTGGTTAAGAAACCGAAGGTAAACTACATTTCTTTTGCAGAAATACAGTCCAGCAATTCCCTGCATTATTCCCTGACGCTTTCATTTTCTGGAGAACTATATCAATCTTCGCCTTCAACAAACTAAGTGATGAAATATCCATCAGCTCTGGAGATACCAAAGTTAACCATTCAGCCCACCATGATTTAGCATGTCTCAGTCACTGTTTGTCAAGTATTACTACTGCTCATGTAGTCCTGTTCCTAACATATCCTCTGCCACTATCTTTGCTGCTTTTTGCATCATGCAATTCCATGTGGAGCCGGTATCGTGAAAAGTTAGCACTTTGCGTAGTGGCAGCAGAAAGATCATCTCCAATTTGACTTCCAGTATTGTCACTTGTTACCGTTTTATGCAGAGTAAGACATGCTTAACAAAAGCAGGAGCGAATCACTCTTTTTTGACATGAAAATATTCGTCGAGGTGATGATTTTGCTCCTTCAAACCCTCGCCCTTTCACATCTCTGCTGTCTATGTCTCAGGATTCATACCCACCAATTCTGGGAGCTTTCTCCCCATCCCACGATCAGTAACCTTGCTTTAGGTCGCTCCTCCAATTTCCCTGAGGCATTTGGCAATCAAGTACTCGCATTGACATTGTTCAGTCTGTGCAGCTGCAGCCAATGTTGTTGGGCGAACGTGACCCAATCCCACAATTTGGACCTTAAAATCAATCGATCCATTTACATACTGCTGTTGTGAGATCAATGCTCATGTAGCAATTTTTACTGACAGGTACCGGAGATCACTAGAACATCATGCTCAGGAAAAGGACACAATGCAGTATTCAGCAAAAGGTGTTTTTTTTGGAAACGATCAGTTTCTCTGATCTAATTTCAATGGAGAAGAGGAGATTATGAGGAAACATGATTGAATTGTGCGAAACAATGAGAGATGAAGGCATATTAGCCTGAAAGAAATGGTATCTCTCGGTCAAACGCCATGTGGCGTAGACTAAATGTAAGATACAGAAAGTTTTCAGTATATAAGCAGTAAAAACTTTATCCACCAGTGGATAAATCTGCAACTCATTGTGATGAAATCAACACAACCTTCTGAGGTATTCAGTCTGTATTTATCATGCTAAGTCATACAAGGCAAAGAGATGGAAATTGGAATGAGGATAGTGAAGCGGTTGTTTCTGCAAACAACGCGTCCAACACATTTGAGAGCTGTCACTCGACGTGCGTCTGACCGCTGTACTCGTCCCTGGTCGTGTCGTGGTTCTGAATTGGCACTTTTACCACTGCAGCCCGTGTTCAATTCCCAGTAAGGGCTGTTTTGTTCAGCATCAACAGCATGGGCGTCTGTGATAGGATTCCTTTCAATGCTTCGAATCAATCAATGTCTCCACGAACATCAAAGTCAATGTTCCAGCCTTTTAAAGTAGGAGAAGGGGCCTCGGCACTCCATGAACCAACATGAGACTGAGATATTTTTTTTGTTTCCTTGCCATTTCGAGGAGCCGCAGCGATTGGGTCGATGGCTCTGTGAAATTGAAAAGTGCCAATTCGCAGTGTGTGGGACTATTTGGTCTTCCTCACTTGTGATGACGCTGCGACATTGACTGTGATGTTCTCGTGGACGTGTACTGAAAGAGATTCTCGTGTCTGCATATCAGGAGCTCAAACTTCATCTCAGCTTCAGAACAATGAGGAAGTTTAGGTTGTGAGTGTAATAAATACCTGCGTTAGCCTCGAGCGAGAGAGGAGTCAAACCTACAATGTTCTGATCTGGAGTCAGGCATGTTAGACTTTGCGCCACTTGTCCCACGTGTTCTTCGTGCTTTCATGCTTCAGAGTTGTGATGTTAAGATGGACAGGAGAAATAGCAGTCATATTCAAAATTTAACCAGGAAAGAAAATCACCACCACTGCTTCAGTCCAATCCTCCCCACTTCGTGTTTGAGCGCGATCCATAATGAAAACATATCTGTCATGATGAAGCTTCCATTCCGCCTCTTGTCTATTCAGCCATTGGATGGGATCATCGCTGATTCTGTAAATTTCAACATCAGTTTCCTGCTTTTCCTCCATAAATCAAGATAAACTCAAGCATAATGGCAACATCAAATAGAGTCAGAGAGTCAGAGAGCTGTACAGCATGGAAACAGACTCTTTGGTCCTACTCGTCCATTTTGACCAGATATCCCAACCCAATCTAGTCCCATCTGCCATCACCCCGCCCATATCCCTCCAAACCCTTTCTATTCCTATATCCATCCAAATGCCTCTTAAATATTGCAATTGTACCAGCCTCCACCACTTCCTTTGGCAGCACATTCCATACACTTATCACTCTCTGTGTGATAAAGTTGCCCCGTCGGTCTCATTTATATCTTTCCCCTTTCACCTTAAAACTATGCACTCTAATTTTCCCAGACCCCAGGGAAAAGCTTTTTTTCTATTTATCCTATCTTTGACCCTCATAATTTTGAAAACCTCTAATAAGTCACCCCTCAGCCTCCGACGCTCCAGGGAAAACAGCCCCAGCCTGTTAAGCCTCTCCCTATATTGCAAATCCTCCAACCCTGGCAAAATCCTCATATTTGTTTTCTGAACTCTATCAAATTTCGTAACTTCTTTCCGATGGGAAGGAGACCAGATAAGCACGCAATATTCCAACAGTGGCCTAACCAATGTCTTGTACAGCCGCAACATTACCACCCAACTCATGTATTCAATACTCTGACCAATAAAGGAAAGCGTACTAAACGCCTTCTTCACTATCCTATCTACCTGCGACTCCACTTTCAAGTTAAATTTCAAATATCAGAATTCTATGCACCTGCACTCCAAGGTCTCTTTGTTCAGTAACACTCCCTCGGACATTACCATTAAGTGTTGAAGTCCCTTTATGATTTGCTTTCCCAAAATGCAGCACCTCACATTTATCTGAATTAAACTCCATCTACCACTTCTCAACCGATTGGCCGAACTGGTCAAGATCCTGTTCTACTCTGTGGTAACTCTATTTGCTGTCCACTACACCTCCAGTTAAATGACAAAAAGTAGAGGACCCAACACCGATCCTTGTAGCACTCCACTGGTCACGGGACTCCAGTCTGACAGACAACCTTCCAGCACCAAACTCGGTCCTCCCCCTTTGAGCTAGTTATATACCGTTAATTATTTGAAGTTTAGTTTGCTGGAATGACGTGCGTGCATTTTCAGGAAATGTAATATCATGACACGAGCTGAAAATCGCTTGCTGCAATTTAAACAAATTCGCAGTCAGTCTTATGATAAAAGTCAGAAAAAGAAAATATTGCCTGCATTTCTTTCTGCACAGATTCTCCTCCACGAGCTGTATCTTTCCCACATTTTCCCATATTTTTGGGAGATTTCCTTGGGACAGGTATTCACTGAATCTACAAACAAGGTTCCTGCTAAATACTAATTTAATTCAGATTAAAATAACTGAGTATCCTTTCTCCCAACTTGATGTCTCATTGCTCCGTGCTGCTTATCAATACAATCTGCTCCAGGGGAGGTTGGAACTTCCAGCCTGCTGCCACAATGCCCCCTGCTTTATGCCAACAGAAGCTGCTCCATATAAGTTGGAGGTCCCAATCTGATATCACAATGCTCCTTGCTCCATGTCAACAGAATGTACTACAGGTGAGTGTGGAGTCCCAGCCCCGGCATTTCATGCACCTTTGCACCGTCACAGCGGGCTCATCCTCATGCCCATTTCCAGTTTGATCTTCGCTGCTGCGCCACTCAGTCTCTCTTAGTTTAGCCCTGGGAACACGAGATTATACGATATTCCACAACATTGGTTACTTATGTGGAATATCACAATTCTCCATTTCATAAATCAGAATTCACGCCCACGCATTTTCAGAGATTTGCCTCACTTCCATGGTCACTAACCCTCCTTTACATCGCTCCTTCCATTTCACAGAGTCATTCCATAATCTAACGCGCACATCGGCAACATTCTGTCTGTGCTACTGCTGTCACTCTTGATGGGTAAACGTGTCCGATCCCATCATTGGGAACATGAAACCACTCGATCCATTTCAATCCCGGTGGTTGTGAAATCAGTCATCATGTTGGAGCCTTTACTGTCATGGACCAGAGATGACTTGCTACCAACTTGTCTTGACTTCCTGCCACTAAACCAGTATGGCACCTCACTCTCTACGTTTCCATTAATGCCACAGACGTTGATCTTTTAACCAGTTTTCGAGGAGAAAGTGAGGACTGCAGATGCTGGAGATCAGAGCTGAACATGTGTTGCTGGAAAAGCGCAGCAAGTCAGGCAGCATCCAAGGACCAGCATGCCAGAAACGTCGATTCCCCTGCTCCTTGGATGCTGCCTGACCTGCTGCCCTTTACCTGCAACACATTTTTAGCTTTTAACCAGTTTGCGATGGTAAAATAAACACACACCAGGTCAATCATACTAGTCTAATTCTTGTGCTAGGTGGATTTCAGTCTGATGTTAAGCTGACTGGTTTGTGATCTCTACTACCATGATGCTCTCCCGACGCCATTCCTCCTATTGTGCTGCTCTTGTTGGTCTTGCCATGACTGATCAAAACAGTGCTCTTGAAATCACTTGAAAAATCATTTCGCATTACAATGACACACTACATTGGAGTTGTGAAAATCCACTACCCTTATTTCTACCCTTTTATTTGATCATTATTGAGAGATTAATTGTCATTAGCTACACTATACCGCTAAGTTGTCCTGGTCTCTGTGGCATTCTTCCAGCACTGTCACTGCATTTTTTGTTCCTTCGCTGAATTTTTACAGTCGCGTTTGATATTCATTTAAAACATCGTTCCTCAGAACTGCAATTTTTTAATGGAGCAAAGTCGCCAGCCTTTTCATTTTAAGTCCCCTCTAATGATATCAAAGGGGGAAAATTAGAGTTTCAGCAGCAGACGAAATGAGATTCGGACGAGTTATCAATGTCAGCGTGTGGGGCACATGTGATCATGGTGATGATGAGATCCAATAGCGCAACCCAGCAGCTTTCATGCTAAAATTTGTTTGGTGTTAGCTGCTCAAATTGCCAGAGTCATTTCCCTTAATTTCGCAATCTGTCTTTTTGTTTTTGGCTTTCTTTTCCTCCTGTAGTTCTCCCTTGATGGCTGTAACTCTGTCTGACTTTCAAAATGCCTACCATTCTTATACCCCAAAATCGGATTATCTGATTGGGTCAATGTTGGCAGAATAATAAATTCGAAATCGATTTGCTTTTAGTTTACAGAGACGTAATTGAATCTCGATGGTTAAAGTTGAATTGTCGTCGAAATGGCAACCAACTCAGGTACCTATTTCACAGCCAAATGTTATATATTTTCAATTTTCCAGTAAACTCTGACACTGCTCTCGTAAGCTGTCAGTGTAGAACAACATTCTATCTCTCTTCAAGGTACACCACACACTTTCAACTTCATAACCCTCTGCAATTCCACATCAGGCTGTCACTGCCCCACCACACACAAAACCATAAATATAGACCTCAAACAAAGGACAGTCATAAGTGAATAAAGGAGTAGTAAAATGTGCCATGTCACAATCAAAGTGAAACAGGGGATAGAGAAAGATACTGGACTTGCCAGCACACAGAAAATAGTCAAGTATTTTGCAGGAATCTACATCATAGTCATGAGAATGAATTGATCTATTTTTTTAGATAACATGGTGATGTAGTAGAACTCCATATTAACGCCAAGAGCAGTAGCCTGTAGTGTTTAGTGAAATGCAACACTGCTTCAGACTCTCTCATTCAGTGTGAAATCCATATTTGGCAGTGGGGGGGGGGGGGAGGTGTAAGGAGCGTTCGAATACAGAGAGCAGAAGTTGAGGAGTGGGAAGAGCACAGAGGAATGTTGGGCTGGAAGCAGTGGTGGATTAATGGGGTGTAAGACCATGGATGGATTTGAAAACAAATCTGAGAATTATAAAATAAGTGGAGAGTCATCCTGGGAACCAATGCAGATCAGTGAGTTTTATTTAGTCAGAACAGAAGGGAAGTCAAGGAGGAAATGACAAGCAGTTAGCTTAACATCTGTCACATGAAAGCTTCTCAATGTTCTTTTTAATAAAGTTGTTGAGCAAGGCACTTGGGGAAAGAAAATCAAGGGTATGACGAAAATTCAAGATATTTTGCGAAAGTGAAGTCAGATTTAACCAGATTATTGAAGTTCTTTGTGGAGCTATCGTGTGGTATGGATAAACTGCCATTTACTGACCCATTCGTGAGGCTGTCAAACTTCACTTGAAGGCTCCCACCATCCTCCTCACAATATACATTCCGATCCAGTTGGTGTCATCAACAAGTTTGGAAAAATTACAAGAGGTCCAAATGCCCAGATCATGTATAATGGTTGGGAACAATTTGGTTCAAGCATTGAATCATAGAATCCCTGCAAAGCAGTCACAGCAATGAGGCCCTACTCTCTCCCTATAATGCTGCATTTAGCATGCCCAATCCACTTAGCCTGTACATTCCTGGATATAATGGGCAATTCATCTGAACCGTGAACGTTTGTACTGTGTGCAGAAATAGCACCAACCGCAGGAATCCCACGCAGACGCTGAGAATGTGTATACTTCATGTAGGCAATCGTGTGAGACTGGTATTGAACCCCGGTCTCTAGCACTGTGAGGCAGCAGTGCTGTCACTGATCCTTGTGCTCCTCCACCAGTAACAGAACACCAACCTGAGAAAAGTGCGCTTATTCCTACTCCATGTTTTCCAGCTGGTAAACAATCCTTAATGAATGCTGGTACGTTTACAACAACCACATTGTATTTCGTGAAGTTGTGTGGGACCGGATAAAAAGCCTCCTGATCAAGCAAAACAGTGGGGTACCAATGTGAATTCCACTCCACAGGAGACGTTGCAGAGATCACATAACTTGAAAGATGACTCCCAGCGCATCCACATTCTCTAATTGTCTTCCTCATTCTTCAACATTTTGGGATGAAACCTGTCTGGTCTAATTGACTCAAACTTTAGTCCACTTAACTTTTGAAGTACGACCTCTTTCCTGTTCTTATTTGTTTTGCCCCTTGTTTCATATTTTTGGGACATTTAATCTCCTGATGAAGGGCTTCTGATTGGATGTTGACTGACGGCCTGTGCTTTTCCAGTACCACATTCTTCGACACTGATTGCAAGCATTTGCGATCCTCACTTTCTCCTTTTCTACAATCCAGACATTTGCAAAGTTTCTCACTGTGCTGATTCGCTTTGCGTCTTGCCAGGCCAGATGATCAGCTGAAGCCTCGCCCACACACACTTGCTCTGTTTCTCCCGACTTTCAACGAAGTTTGTACCTTTCCTGTTCAGAACACCATACTATTCAGGTTCGGATAAATGATGTGGCTCCGTCAGACTCTGCTGTGATCTTTGATCCAAATTTGCTGAATGCAAATCAATCCTTCTAATACCGTGTAAAATTGATTGAAGCATATAATTGTGAGAGAACCCATTCAAACATGCTCGGTCAAGTGCCAAAACAACTCTTTTTGTGGCTTAGTGTCAAGTGTTGCCTTTTCACATTCCTGTGAATCATTATGGACATTTTGACAGATGGAAGACGGGGTAGAATTATAATCTTATGTTGTTGATTTGGATATCCATTGCAATTCCTTCATCATTTCCAGGTGTTTAACCTGTAACTCCTCACTTGCCAGTAATCTGGGACCACGTGCACTACGTGGACTGCAGCAGTTCAAGAAGATAATCCATCGACCTCTACATAGGCAATTGGAGATTGACAATATCAGCCAGACTTGCTCATGAAAGGGATGGAGAGTGGGGTAATTGTGACTAAAATTAAAGAAAGAAATACTCACACAGGAGGCCATGGATCTGTTTCTGTATCCACCACTCAGTAAGAAAGCAGCTAATCTTTGGAACGTCTGTATTTTTAGACTCAGTGCTGTGAGAAAAACCTGCAAGAAAATAATAGCAAAATACTGCAGCAGCTGACATTTTTTAATAAAACAGGCTATGCTGGAAGAACTAAGCTGGTCGGGTTTTATGTGCAGGGAAAGAAGATAGATGAATGTTTTAGCGTGCGCAGACAGACATCAGGAAATAAAAATGAAGCAGATTTCTACATCTTTATGATCTGAGAAGCAGAAGGAAAATGGAGTCGATTTGTGACAGTCACAGGCTCTGGGGATGGTAATTGGTGGAAAATTCATAAAGACACAGTCGACAAGAGTTATGGTAAAATAACAAAAAGGGGTATCTAAAATTAATCACTGTCAATCCAGGTACGAAATTCAGAAGACACATATATACCTTGGTTTGGGTTTGGTGTGTGTAAATGCTCTCCTCTGAACTCACTAAAATGCAGTTTCGTAAACCCTTCTCTACCAGTTCAGGAGAGAAATTCACAATCATTGTGTCCTGGTCACAGTCTTGTTCCATGTAGTGTGCTATACTGTAGAAGTTGGCGAACGTTATCTCAAGTCCAAATGGCACTCCGTCAGCGCCTAGTAACACCGGATCCATTGCTCACGCCACCTGAACATGCTTAAGAGAGGTTAAAGCAAACATGACTGACAAGAGAAGACAGGAAGAGCACAGAAACAAAAGGAAAACACCATCTGGTGTAGATTAGTGAAACCTAGAGCATTTGAAAGGGTTCAATAACGAGCAGAGAACAACCGAAATGACAAGATGAGTTATTAAGATTTAGTACGTAAGTGTGTGAACTTGAAATATAAAGAATGGTGCAAGAGTTTGTTCACATATTTAAAAGGTTACAGAGAGAATAGTAAGGTAAAACAATGACTGCAGATGCTGGAAACCAGATTCTTGAGTAGAGTGGTGCTGGAAAAGCACAGCAGTTCTGGCTGCAACCGAGTAGCAGGAAATTCCGACGTTTCGGACGAAAGCCCTTCATCAGGAGTACAGTCAGAGAGCCTGACGGGTGGAGAATTAAATGTGAGGAGGGCGGGGGTGGGGAGAAAGTAGAATAGAGTACAATAGGTGAGTGTGGGTGGGGATGAAGGTGACAGGTCAGTGAGGAGAGTGGGAGAAGGTAGCTTCAGAGCAGAGGAAATGACCTGGGAGTTGCAGTGGAAGAGGACTCCCTGAGATTCTTGTAGAGAGAGGAGGAACATTTCTTCAAGGCAGGCATACTTGCAAGAGTATTCGCAGTAGGGTTAAAGTCAACTCGGTAAAAACAATTACTGCAGATGCTGGAAACCAGATTCTGGAGTAGAGTGGTGCTGGAAAAGCACAGCAGTTCAGGCATCTTCCGAGGAGCAGGAAAATCCGACGTTTCGGGCAAAAGCCCTTCATCAGCAATACAGGCAGAGCGCCTGAATGGTGGAGAGACAACAGAGAGAAGAGTGCAAATTGGTGCACTGGAGAAGATGTATTGGGAAACAACGAAATGGTGCAGGTGAACACGTACTTTGCATCAGTTTTCACAATGGAAGACAATAACAAAATATGTGAATTAAGAGACACGTAGGGAAGAAGTGAATGAAATGCCAGCAATAACCAGAAGATGCCAGGGAAGCTGCAAGGTCTGAAGGGATTAAGTCACTGAGACCAGATGGATTGCATTCCTGATTTCTGAAGGAGATGGCTGAGGAGATTGTGGACGCATTGGTCGTGATCAGTCAGGAGTCATCGGCGTCAGGGTGGGTCCCAGATGACGGGAAATTTTTAAGTGCAACACCCCTGCTGAAAGAAAGAGGAGAGGCAGACACAGACTACTGTCGGCCATGTGAACGACAGTGTTGCACATCACTTGGAAATGGATGGTAAATTACAACAAAGTCTGCATATCCTCATCAAGTGGACGTCATGTCCGACAGCTATGCTAGATCTCTTTGAGGAAGTACCAAGTAAGTTAGGCAAAGCAGAGCCAGTGGTCGTGATCTAATTCAATACTCATAAGTCCTGTGATAAGGTGCCATACAGCAGACTGCGAAATAAGGTAAAAGCATGCTGTTAGTGACAAGGAGGGGATTGGCTGACTGGCTGAGTGAGAACAGAGGGGTCTTTTTCAGGATGGCAGCTACTGATTTTTTAAGACTTGCACAGCCATCAGTGTTGAGAGCATAACTGTTCACGTTACACGTTAAACATCTGGACAAAGGAATAGAGTGCATTTTCGCTACATTTGCACTTGACACAAACGTAGTTTGAGAGACAGGTCGCGTCTGGAAAGCTGGGAAACTTCATAAGATGCAGGCTTCGACTAATTTCTGTTCACGCAAAGCCTTTAGAAATCCGAAGCATAAAGTGACCTGGGAGCCTTAGATGATGTAGGTTCAGTTGGAATTCAGGAAGGAAAATTCAATTTTATAATTTATATCAAGGGGCCTCAAATACAAGAACAGAGATGTCCAGTTGAGCATTTA
The DNA here is from genome assembly GCF_037043375.1 of Chiloscyllium plagiosum. Classification (NCBI taxonomy): domain Eukaryota; kingdom Metazoa; phylum Chordata; class Chondrichthyes; order Orectolobiformes; family Hemiscylliidae; genus Chiloscyllium; species Chiloscyllium plagiosum. The sequence continues at coordinate 46,893,593 of NW_028270180.1, forward strand.
TATAGTCGTGGTCAGACTGCATTTGGAATATTGCAGGAAGTTAGGTCCGATATCTAACGGTATTTCAGAGTCATACAGCAGTTTAGCAGACCATTCACTCCATATATACCATGCAGAACTCATTGCCAAATTAAAATAGACCCGCCTGCCTGCCGTTGGCCCAAAAACTTCCAATACATTCCTAATCAGTCACTTATCCAAATGACTTTTAAATAATTTAACTGTAGTTGCATCCATCACTTCCTCTAGCGGTTTATTGCACACAGTGACCAAAGGGTGTAAAACAAAAGCTGCCACTCATGTCCTTTATAAATCTTCCTTCTCGTACTTTAAACATATGCCCCTGGATGCGATCTCCCTCACCTTTGATAGTAATCTTATTTATGCTCCTCTTGATTTCACAAATCTCTATAAGGCCAAACGTCGTAGTCCTCTGCTCCAGTGAAAAAGAAACCGCAGCCTATTTTTATAACAGAAGACTTGTTATTCATGACATCATTCTGGTAAATACTTTCTGAACCTTCTCCAATATAATAAAATCCTTCTCGGAACGAGGAAACAAGAACTGTACACAATACTCCAGAAGATATGATGACATTGGATAGGGTCCGAAGAAGGTTTAAAAGAATGATCCTGGGGGAAGAAATGCTTGTCATAAAATGGTGAAAACTCGGGGGCTGTACTTGATCCAGTTTAGAAGTTTGAGGAGAATCTGATTGAAACTTAAACAATGCAGAGAGGGGCAATTAAAGTGGCTGTGGAGAAGTTTTTTAACTAGCACGAGAGACCAGGAGCCGACTGCACAGTATAGAGAGAAAGGATGACCATTTTGAAGTGAGATGCGGAGGAATTTCTTCAGCAAGAGGCTAGTCATCCTTTGGAACTCTGCCGTAGAGTGCTTAGTGGTCAAGTCATTGCAATTTTTCAAGACAGACATAGATAGGTCCCTGATTGATAACCAGAGCCTGTTTACGTAAGCAAAGATGTAAACAGTTAGCAGAAAGCCGAAGAATGCGGTTGTGAAACATCAACCATGACCAAATATTGGAGAGGTCTCGATGGGTTGAATGGCCTAATGCTGCTCCTTTATCTTGTGGCCTTCTCGCTATTGCGTGTGACTTCAACCTGGCAATAGACTGAGCAAGTCAGATCAGTAACAATACTATGGAGGAGACTTACGTGGTGTATGTATGAGATGGTTTTCTGAGTCGATACATTAAGGACACAAATGGAGGACAGAGCATCCTTGATTACGTACTGTTTAATGGCTATTGGTGAGCTAGCTTAGTTGGCTGGTCGACGAGATTTCGATGAAGAATGACAGCAGCAGCATGTTCACAGTTCTCGTACTGGTCTCATGAAGTCCCTACATTTTCACCTTGTGCCTGAGGCACAACGACTCTCAGGTTAAAGCACCAACAGTCAAATCGCGCGATCTCTCTCTCTCTCTCTCCCTCTCTGTCTCTGTCTCTAATGAGTCAGCAGGCCTGGGTATATGTCAACTTTGATTTCAAAGCTTTCTTTGTATATATGTCAAGGAATAATTGACAATCTATCTCTATGCTGTCCCTCAGGACGAGTGAAGAAGTCAGTGAGAGAACTCTTCATTAAGGTGGAGAGTGATAGAGCTGACTCCGATTTTGAGCCGAAATCTAAATAGAAGAAATGATACTGATATGAAGCGTGAGCAGTGTATAACGAATTGGGGAACAGAACTTAAAGGGATGACAAGCACTTCAAAAACATTTGCAGGAACTGCAACTCCTTATCACTCCTGTCTGACACAAAGAAACCGGGAAACGTGGCCATGTCATGGCTAACAAGCGACATTAGGCATAGCATTGCACTCAAGGAGCCTTACAAATTGGCTGAAAATAGCAGCAAACATCAGACATCAGCAGAAGATGAAGAAAGAATTAATACAGAACGAAAATTTCGTTTAACAGTAAGCATATAATGAATTGTTAAAGCTCCTGAAGGTATATGAATTGAGAGAAAAAAACGATTATTGAAAACAAATCCCTTACAATGAGAAACAGAGGATGTTATAATGCGGGATAAATATATATAACACCAAATAAATATGTATATTGGTTCTGTCATCACAGATGATAAAAGTAATATTCCTAAAGTGCTGGGAAGAAAAAGAGAGGGAGGAACTGAAAGAAATCAGTATTATCAGGGAGATAGTGTTGTGGAAATTGATGAGATTAAAAGACAGTAAATTCCACCAACTGCGAATCAAACAGCAGTGTACATAAAGTCACCCTAAATGCAGTGAATGCGTTCTGTAACTAGAGTGTGGAGTCTAAATAGAGTAAATTAATTGTCATATTTCAATATTCTATCGACTCTGAAACAATATCTAGGGCTTGGAGGTCAGTTAATATGACGCCACGGTTTATAAAAGGAAGTAGCGAGAAAACATGGAATGACAGAAAAGTTAGCCTAACACTGGAAAACAGTAATTGCATTGGACAGAGCCAGCATGAATTTACGAAACTAAAATAGGAAAGGCGATCTCGTCTTCTTGTACACAAATCGCTGAACGGAAGCATGCAGGAGCAGCAGCAGGTGAGGAAGGTAAACGGTGTGTTAGCCTTTGTACTGAGAGGATTTGAACACAGGAGCAGGGAAGACTTGCTGAAATTGTGCAGGGTCTTGTTGACAGCACAACCGAGAGTGCAGTTTAGGGATCCTTATCTGATAAAGGATGTTCTCCATTCGGAGATGGCACATTAAATGTTTACCAGACTAATTCATGGGATGACAGGACTGACGTATGAGGATTCGTTTGGATGAAAATCACTCAAGTTTAGAATGATGAAGTAGGACGTCACCTAAAAGGTACGAACAAGGTAAATGCAGGAAGGATGCTTTCAATGACCAGGGCGTCCAAACCATAGAGGGTTGGGAGGTGGCGTCACTTCTAAGAATATGGGTAGTCCATTTAAGACTGAGATGACGATTTTATTTATTAATCAAAGACTGGTAACTAAGTGAAATTTGATGCCACAGAACGTAATTGAAGCCAGAATGTGGAATGTTGACAAGATGAAGATATCTAAAGTTTTGAGGCAAGAGGAATCATAAGGTGTAGGCCTAAAGAAGTAGCAGGTTACTGTGCGGAATGATCAGATAAGATCATACTGAATTATAGAGAAGGATCAAACATCACAACAAACCAGGCCAGTTCTAATATTTCATATTTCCATTCTGTTAAAGGTGGGATATGAAAACCAATTGTTTTTGACTGACACAGATATCAGTAACATATTGTCTAGATTTAAGAAATAATTCAGTAAGTACTTACCAAACAGTAATTGGGGAGCGATTTTAGCATACGAATTTCAGCAATTCGAGGAGGTGCAAAGTAACTTTTGAGATTCGTACACTGGCTGTTCTGTATCTCAATTTCAATTCAATTCTCAAATTGCTGAACGTTCTGACAAAAGCGAGATAGTATGTATGACATAAGTAAACGTCTTTAAAATGTTGCTAATACTGGGTGGAGGGAGTGGTAGGAAAGTGTGGGAAAGGGGAGCAGTGAGAAAAACAATGGGTTGGGTTTTTGTTGAGGGATTGGCCACGAATGACCCCAAATTCCAAAACTCCCGCGACCCGCTATCCTGCTCAGGAGTCCTGTCCCTCCACTTCCTGCTCCATTCTTTCCGTCTCTGACAAATTTACAGCAAGGTCAGTGATAGAGGTGTTCATGGGGTACACTTTCCCACCAATTCCAGTCACTATTACACTCCCAAGCGTCTCCCAACAACATTACATCCTCATGGACCACCGCAATCATTTCAAACAATATCACTTATTTTCAGCTCTATTCACACTAAAGATCGATCAACGAACCGTAACCTGATAAATTAAAAAAAAATAAAACTGAAACAGGAATAGCGGTCGCTGACGGGGTCCTGTTTCTGAGAAGAAGACTCATGCTCTCTGTGGCTGAATTGGCGATCCCAGATAAACTATATTTGGTTCCAGAATCATTTCATGACCAAACCTGTAACCTCTAACTGGGCTATAGCATCTGGCGCTTCCCTCTCCTGTAGCCCTCACTCAACGATTGTCGATTGGAGACAACAACATTTTGTTCCATTGAGAACTCGCCGCGAGCATGCTCACAGTTCATGTTAACCCTATGCATACTGCAGGATCCATCCCAAGTGATGATGTATAATGTTCAACAGCGAAGAAGAGGCGGTCCTACAGGACAAAGCTGGAGGCACTGGTCCTCCAACCAATCAAAGAATCTCATGGGCTCGCTGGGCGGTCTGATAAATCAGAGAATGCCACTTGTCTAAAATAATCTAACCAGAACTTCCACACACCAATGCTCAATCAAAGTTCGCTTGAAAAATTATTCCAGTTCAAAACACAATTGTAAATGATGACTCTGTTCCCTTTCCAGCAGACGAAAGTGAGGACTGCAAATGCTAGAGATCAGAGTCAGCATTAGAGTCGTGCTCAACAAGCACAGCAGGTCACGCAGCATCCGATGATCATGAAAATCGAAGTTTCAGGCAGGCACACTTCATCAGTAACCTTTCACGCAGTCAATTTATGATCAATATTGCTACTATCCCTTTTATTCCTTCATCCCCAGGTTTCATGCACAGCAGTCTCACAGAAATTTTGTCTTTTGTTTTGCCAATCTACATTTATCTGATCGCTTTGGATTAGCATCATCAAGACTACTTCTTACCTCATCAAAATAATCGGCAGAAAGTTCACCATAACTTTCTGTGAACAATTCTATTTAACTTTCCTGAATGAAACACATATTTCTTCACGTGGCACCTCATTTTGTCTGGTATGACCGTTTGCAACATGTTTCATACAGCTTTAAACGGTTATCCTGTCAGTACTGAATTAATTGACAAAACGTTTCTTGTGGCAAACTGAAAGCGTGCATACCTTTTAAAGATGAGAAAATGTGTCTGAATGAGTTGTGACTTGGACATTAGTTATCGTGAATACAAAGTAAAGTCAATCAGGTTGTGATGGTGTTGACCTCTACCACACTTTCAGAAGCTGCCAGACAAGCTGAATACTTCCAGCATTTTCTGTGTTTTTTTTTAAAATATATATCAGATTGCCAGTATTTGGCTTCTGCACTTGAACTTGGGACAAAAGGGATGAAAAGTGGGTCGGAAGCAGGAGCAGCCACCTCCTTCAGTCATTCAAAACCCAGCTCTTCCTCTGGTTTTGTAGTTTTGTGACAACACTAACTGGCATGAATACTGGATTTTAATGATCATCTAAGTATTTACATGATACACTTTCAGCCCAAATATGGAAGAAATAAAGCATCAATTTATATCAATTTCACAATTTATGTGTGCATGTCCAGGTCATAATTCTACTTTTAAGGGGAAGGCAGCATTTCATATTGGTAACAGTAAATGCTAACGATTCGCAGGCCATGGCTGTGAGAGCACGGAATCCAAATGACTGGACTTCCAGGGACAGTCGCTGTTTCTATCAACATGGACACTGTCTGATTCGGCATTACAGTCTCCCATCCTTCTGCTCATGATGCCTTCAGTTCTGTCTTGGTTTTGTTCCGACTAGTTTCTAATGCACGGGCTATACAATCATCTATTATGTTGCTTTTTCTAAAGAGTGAGGATCCTTCTCTCAGAGCACACTGCCTCCGTAGTTAAATGCTTAGATAGGGGAGGAATACGGACAGGGGAATGGCTGAATGCTTCCTTTCTTTGCTGCCACCAAACTCTGGTGTTGAAATTTGAAATGGGACAAAATAAGCCAATTGAATGCAATCCTATTTTCTGGCTGATCTCTCCAAAGGCCACAGTCACTTCGCCAGAACGTGTCTGTGTGTTTGCCTCTGTAAGTGAAATGGGGTTTAGATCACCGACGGGGTGTGAACACAGGTTATCCATCTTAAACTTCAGTCGGATACATTGCAAAACATGCCTGGATGATAGCATTACGACGAGTGCTTGAAAATTTTGAGAACACAACGGGAGAGGCCAAGAGCTGAAAACTTGGATGATGGGCCTCTTTCCATTCTGTAACCAGTCGATGACTTGCTCAAACTTATGTACTGATAAATTAAACGCCACATGATTTGGCTTTAAAAAGCAGTTCAACAGCTTGCGAGGAAGCACTGGTGGTGTATTGGTTAAGAGTTGGTGTTTTCTTCACTGCGGCCAGGGTTGGGTGCCTGGTCAGGTAATCAGGTTATATTGTTGCTGAGAGTGACAACAACGACAGTGGAGCAGCTCTGATGGGAATGCTTCAATATCTCAGATCAGTTCATGCCTCGAGAACATCAGAGATCATGTCCCTGCTCCTTCAAGAAGGGGAAGGTACCTTGACAGTCTCTGCTCATTCGGTTAGTTCATCCTTCATTCCCTAAAGATTCACAGAGTTGAAACGGGGCTCTTTTTAATTGTTTCCTTAAAACTCCCACGGGTTGCAGGTATTGGATTGGTTTGAAATTGATAATGTGCACAAGCGCTGCGTGCGAGATGCTCCTATCTTCCCCTTCTCTCTTCCCCTCCTCTGACAGCGGTTTGAGGTTGACTCTGATATTCTCGGTTGCATTCATCGATTGGAGACATTAATCGGTATATTAAAAAGTGTCACAAATAATTCAAACAGAATGAATTTCTTTCAAATGCTCTGGCTACAAAGTACTCAGAAACAGCTCATTTTTGAGAGATATTTAGGAAAACCGAGTTTAAGAAGATAAACAACTTGCTTTGCAAGATGATTCCAATGAAGACGTCAATTCTTTTGAACGATTCGGTGGAATTTTAGTTCTTTCTATTACCACAGGCACATCTTGCGAGAGTGACAAATGCCTCAGTAGGGACCGACTTTCAGAAAATTAGGAATTTAACCATTTGGCTACTTCTTCCTTCACTTTAGACTTGAAAACCAGAGCCTGTTTACGTAAGCAAAGATGTAAACAGTTAGCAGGCTGCCATTCGAGGACAGGCCAAGCCGTTTAGAATTGATACACGCTGAACGTATACCTCCTGAGGCAGCCTGGCTGCCTGTAATCTCCCATCATCCTGCCTGTTTACTTTGGATTCCTCTAGTTGTGTTGTCGTTACGTAGGAAGAGAAGCATTAAGCCGCTTCCCGTACGTCTCCTCCCCAACTGTTTCCCCGTTACTCTACGGCTTCTATTCTCTCATTATAGCTCTTCCTGCCAAACTGGAGCATTCTTCGCGTCAGCTGCTTGTTATCCACATGTTCCTCGAAGGAGAAACACAGAAGTGGAATTTCAAACTCAAACAGATTAGCCCTGGAGAAAACTACTTCACGCTTTTTCATCAGAAATAATTACCACCCTATCTAACCCTATGATTATCTTATATGTCTCTATTAAGTCACCTCTCAACCTTCTTCTCGCCCATGTAAACAGCGTCAAGTCCCTCAGCCTTTCCTCGTAAGACCTTCCCTTCATAGCAGGCAACATCCGAGGAAATCGGCATGCTTTCCAAAGTTTCCACATCCTTCTTATAATGTGGTGAACAGAACTGTACACGATATTCCAAGTGCGGCTGCACCAGAGTTTTGTACAGCTGTCGCATAACCTCATGATTCCGAAACTCGATCCCTCTATTAATGAAAGCTAAAACACTGTATGCCTTTTTAACAACCCTGTCAACCTGGGTAGTAAATTTCAAGGATCTCTGTTCCTGAACATCTCCACTTCCAAGATACTTACCATTAGCACAATACTTTGCACTCCGGTTACTCCGACCAACAAGAAACAGCTCACAATTGTCCGCATTAAACTCTATTTGCCACCTCTCAGCCCAGCTCTGTAGCTTATCTATGTCTCTCTGTAAACTACAACATCCGTCGTCACTATCCACAACTCCAGCTACCTTAGGGTCGTCTACAAATTTACTAACCCACCCTTCTACGCCCTCATCCAGGTCGTTTATTAAAATGAAGAGCAGCAGTGGATCCAATACCGACCCTTGCAGTACACCACTGGGAACTGGTGTCAAGGATGAACATTTCCCATCAACCACCGCCTTCTGTCTTCTTTCGGCAAGCCAATTACTGATCCAAACTGCTATATCTCCCATAATCCCATTCCTCCACATTTTGTGCAACAGCCTACTCTGGGAATCTTATCGAACGCCTTGCTGAAAACCAGATACACTAAATGAAGCTGTTTACTCTCATCTACCTGTTTGGTCACCTTCTCAAAGAACTCAATAAAAGTTGTGAGGCACGACCTGCCCTTCACAAAACTGTGCTGACTATCTCTAATCAAGTTATTCTTTTCCAGATGATTATAACTCATGTCTCTTATAACCTTTTCCAACATTTTACAAACAACTGAAGTAAGGCTCACTGGTCTGTAATTACCAGGATTGTCTCTACTCCCCTTCTTGAACAGGTGAACCACATTTGCTATCCTCCAGTTTCTGGCACTCTTCCTGTGGACAATGACGATTTAAAGATCAATGTCAAAGGCTCGGCAATCTCCTCTCTGGCTCCCCAGAGGATCCTAGGATAAATCCCGTCCGGCCCAGGGGACTTATCTACATTCACACTCTGCAGGATTTCTAATACCTCTTCCTTGTGAACCTCAATCCCACCTAGTCTAGTAGTCTGTATCTCAATATTCTCCTCGACAACATGGCCGTTTTCTAGTAGATTAATGTCGAAAGATATTCATTTAGTGCTTCCCCTGTGCCCTCTTCTCCACACACAACTTCCCACTACTATAATTGATTGGCGCTAATCTTACTCTTGTCATTCTTTTATTCTTTAAATACCTGTAGAAAGCCTCAGGGTTTATGCTGGCCCTATCCACCAACAACGTCTCATGTCTCCTCCTGGTTCTTCTGAGCTCACTCTTTAGGTCTTTCCTGGCTGTCTTATAATCCTCAAGCGGCCTAACTGAGCCTTCACATCTCACTAAACATAAAACTCTTTCTTCATTGTGACCAGAGATTCAACTTCCTTCATAAACTACAGCTCCCACGCTCTACAGCTTCCTCCATGCCTCACAGGTGCATACTTATGTTAGACACTCAGGAGCTTTTCCTTGATTAAGCTCCACATTTCTAATGAGCCCAAAACCTGCAGTTTCCTTCCCCATATGATGCTTCCTAAATCTTGCCTCATCGCAACGTAATTGCCTTTTCCCAAGCTGTAGATATTGCCCAGTGGTATGCATCGGTCCGTTTCTATCACTAAAGTAAACATAACAGAATTGTGATCGCTATCACCAAAGTGCTCATCTATTTCCAACTCTAACTCCTGGCCGCGCTCATTACACAGTACCAAATCTAATGTGGTTTCACCCCTTGTTGGCCTGTCCACATACTGTGTCAGGATGCCCTCCTGCACACATTGGACAAAAACGGATCCAACTGTAGTACTCGTACTATAGTGTTTTCAGTCAATATTTGGAAAGTTGAAGTCCCCCATGACAACTACCTTGTCTGTCTCATTGCTATCGAGAATCATCTTTGCTATCCTTTCCCCAATATCTCTGGTAGTATTCGGAGGCCGATAGAAAACTCCCAACAGCATGACCTCTCCTTTCCTGTTTATAACCTTAGTCCATACTACCCCAGTTGCTGAGTCCCCAAACACCCTCTCTGCAACTGCAATGCTGTCCCTTGACCAATAATGCCACTTCTACCATCTTCTCTGTTTAGATTAGATTAGATTACTTACAGTGTGGAAACAGGTCCTTAGGCCCAACAAGTCCACACCGTCCCTCCAAAGAGCAACCCACCCAGACCCATTCCCCTACACCTAACACTCGGGGCAATTTAGCATGGCCAATTCACCTAACCTGCACATCCTTTGGACTGTGGGAGGAAACTGGAGCACTTGGGGGAAACCCACGCAGACACGGGGAGAATGTGCAAACTTCACACAGACAGTCGCCCAAGGTGGGAATTGAACCTGGGGCGTCTGGCGCTGTGAGGCAGCAGTGCTAACCACTGTGTCACCGTGCCGCCTACTGTTCTGACTGAAACATCTAAATCCTGGGACCTGCAACAACCACTCCTGTGCCTGCTCTATCCATGTATCCGAAATGGCCACAACATTGACGTCCGAGGTACCAACCATGCTGCAAGTTCATCCACCTTATTTTAGATGCCCCTGGCGTTGAAGTAGACACACTTCAAACCAACACCTTGCTTGCCGGTGCCATCTTGCATCCCTGATACTTGATTTCGGATCTCCATACTCTCAACCTTTTGTATACTCGATCTACAATTTTGGTTCCCATCCCCTTGCTGGATTGGTTTAAACCCACCCCCAATAGCCTTAGCGAATATCCCCCCCCACCCCCCCCGCAAGGATATTGGTACCCTTCTGGTTCAGACAAAGACCTTCCTGCTTGTGCAGGTCCCAGCTACCCCAGGAAGAGCCCCAACTATCAAAGAATCCAAAACCCACTAGCCTGCACCATCCCTGTAGCCACGTGTTGAACTCCAATCTCTTCCTGTTCCTCGCCTCACTAGCACGTGGCACGGGCAACAAAACAGAGACAACAACTCTGTTCGTCCTAGCTCTAAGCATCCATCCTAGCTCCCTGAATTTCTGCCTTAAATCCCCATCTCTCTTCCGACCTATATCGTTGGTGCTCGATAGACCATGACCTGTGGCTGCTCCCGTTCCCACTTAAGAATCCCAAAAACACGATCAGAGACATTATGAACCCTAGCACCTGGGAGGCAACACACCAACCGTGAGTCTCTTCCGTCCCCACAGAACTTTCTTAATGTCCCCTAACTATGGAGTCCCCAATGAATACTGCTCTGCTCCTCTCCCCCCTTCCCTTCTAACCAGCAAGGATAGACACTGTGCCATAGCCCGGTGCCCCACTGATTTCCCCTGGTCAGTCGTCCCCCACAATAGTATTCAAAACGGTATACTTATTGTTGAGGGGAATGACCACAGGGGATCTCTGCAGTGCCTGCCAGTTGCACTTCCGTCCCTTGACTGTAACCATTTTGCCTTTTACTTGTACCTGAGGAGTGACTACCTCCCAGTAACTCCCCTCAATAACACTCTCTGCCTCCCGAATGATCCAAAGTTCATACAGCCCTAGCTCCAGTTCCCTAACGCGGTTTTCGTGGAGCTGGATTTGGGTGCACTTCCCGCAGATGTAGTCAGCAGGGACACTAGTCATGAGCCTCAACTCCCACATTCGGCAGGAGGAACATTCAAATGCCCTCACCTCCATTCCCACGATTCTAAATTCCCAAAGAGACTGTTGAAAAAACAAATAATAAAAAAAAAATCGTTATCTTACCAATCTTACATTACCCACACCTCAACCCACCTACCACGCTCTCAGATACCTTGTCTCCTCCTATTTGTCTCTGTACCTCCTCGTCTCAAAAGCCTCATTCCAAATGAAGAGCTCTGGCCTGAAACGTCGATTCTCCTGCTTCTCGTGTGCTGCCTGCCCTGCTGTGCCTTTCCAAGTCCACAATCTCGACTCAGTGGCGAGGCAGTGGATTTGTGTTGGGGGCTGAAAATAGAGGCCTCACTTTTGCACAATTCAATTGTAGGAAATGTCTGCTCCAACAGGACATGATATCAGAGAAGTCCGGACAGTGTTTGACCTCGAGTGAACAGGGATTTGATGGTGATCACATCCACCTGGTAACCTGCTCTTTCACAGAAGTGGAGGCTGTGTGTCTGAAAGATTCTTGCAAATTTCCTGTCAACTTGTTGGTGCCTAAATCCCTTAACTTCAATTCTAGCTTCAGGCACAATCCACAGTCTGTGAGAGACTCTTTCTCATTCTCTTGATTTTAAAAAAATTATAACATCAATTTCACAGCCGATTAGAAGGGGTAGTTTTAATAAAGAATCACTCCACCATGATAAGATGAAGTCGCGCAATTTATACGAAATAGAACTTGATCAGAGTTTGAACATGGAAGGAAAAGGCCCCGGTTACAGTGGGAGACAATCCTTCACTTGTTGTGAGTGTGGACAAGGTTTCTGCACCCACCAGAGCTCACAAACTACAATCGTAGTCATATTTAAGTGAGACTGTAGACAAGTGATGATTCATTTCTCCATCTGAGCTGAAACCCCATGAAAGCAATGTCACCAGGAACAAGCTCAATGTGTGGGAAGGGATACACTCCTTCTCTGACCCACTGCGACACCTGCTCGATCACAATGACGAGAAATCATTTCAAAGTCTGGATTGCGGAAAATGCGATAACACATCCTGTGATTGGATTATCCAACACCATGCTCATACTAATGAGAAACCTTTCATCTGTCCAGACTTTGGAAAGTATTATCATACCTCTGTGTAGTTGATGCATAGGAAATGTGCTCACACGAATGAAAGTCCTTTAGAACTTCTGGGGACCTGGCGTCCGATCCACGTGCTCATCCAGGGGACAGACATCTTCAATTCCACAACTGTGGGACTTGCTGCAAATGTTCGATCGATGTGAAGTCCCATCAATATTACTAACAGGTCTTTTCAACGCCCAGACGGTGACAAGTGTTGCAAATGTTCCTGGGGACTGACATGGCATCAACGTATTCACAAGGAAGAGACTCTTTAAATGCTGAGATTGTGGTAATCACTATACAAGTTCCTTGGGATCGTTTAATCATGAACGTCTTCACATTGTGGAGAGACTATCAAATATCCGGTGTGTGGGATGTGCTCTCGAGTCTCTGCAGGACTGATGTTCCATCGACATTTTCACAAGTTGAGAGACACTTCAATTGTTTTCATTGTGGGACTCGGTTGGACGATCATCTCAACTCTCAGTACACCAGCGAGTTTGCAGTGGGCAGAACGTATTTACACGCTTCATTTGAGAAAAACAGTTAGCTCACGCATCGACCCTGCTGAGACCGCAGAGAGATCGACTGGGGGAAGGAATTCACTCACTCATCGAGCCTGCTGAGAGAGCTCAGAGCGCAGAGTTCAACTGCGATTGGACTTTGTTGTTCGTGACATTCAGGACTGAAAGCAAAGTTTTAATATTTTAGATAAATCTCAAACAAAACAATTTTGTATTCAATACCGTACGAGAGGTCAATATAAGGATGGGATTCCGTAGTACTTGAAGCATCAACACAGGTTCTTAAGGACAAATGTAATAGAATTCTATGAGGAGGTAATGAGCAAGTGAGAAACAGTATATTCTGTGAATGTGATCAGCTTGAATTCGCAGCTGGTATTTGTCACGGTGCAGTATCGGAAGCTGCGAAATAAGGGTCTATGGTGTCAGGGGCAAAGTACTGGCATGGCTTGAGTTTTGGCTGACTGGCTGAAAACAGTTGAGTGAAAGGGTCTTTTCCAGGATGGCAGCGCGTGACGTGTGGGGTTCAGCAAGAGTCAGTTTTGGCACCACAACTATTCCCGTTATGCGTGACTGATTGGGTCAAAGGACCTGAGAGTTTTGTTGATATTTTGCAGAATACACAACAACATGTGGAAGGACAGATGGATTTGAGGAAGTGGGCAGGCTGCAGAATGACATGGACTTGCTGAATGCTTGGATAAAAAATTGTTGCAGTTAGAACACTGTGTGGAAAAGAGTGAGGTCATGAAGTAATGGCATGATTAGAGGCATAGACCATTTTGTGACGGGGAAAGGCTTCAGAGATCCCTCGGTTAAAGACACTTGAGAGATCCAGTTGAGGTTTCTCTTATGTTTAACATGCAGGTCCTGTTGGCCGTTCGGAGGGTAAATGCAATGTCGGCATTCATTCAGGCGAGTTAAGAACCAACTGCAGAGGTTTACAACTGACGCGATAAGAGGCTCTCGTCAGACGTATTTGGATTATCTGGAATAGCTTTTACCCTCATGTCTCAGGGGAGATATATTATGAGTGGTGGATAGGAGGTTTTCAATGGCTGACACAATGGTAGCACTGCTGTCTTCCAGCCTAAGCAACGCTGGTTCAATTTCTTCATCGGGCGACTGTCTGCAGTTTGCACGTTCTTTCCATATCTACGTGCGTTTCCTCCACAGAAGAAAAATACGTTGTTGACGTCATTTGGCCATGGGAAATGCAGAGTTACAGGAATCGGGTAGAGGTGTGAGCTTATGTGCAATGACCTTCGTATGTTTCATGGGTTCTTCTTGGGCTGATTTGCCTTTTCGCACATTGTCAGGATTCTATTAGAACAACGTTGATCGCAGGGATGAAGGACTTGTCGTCTAAGATTTTTTTTTTAAAAAAAATCACAGTTTCCATGTAAACATGCGATATCAAGTCAATCTCTTGAACAATATAAGGAGTAGAGGGGCATTCTTCAAAGGAAATCATGAAGGAAAAGCGAGAATATTAGATAGCCTTAGCACATAAATTTAAGTATAAAGTAAAGATATTTTATAAGTATATTCAGAGCTAGAGAACAAATCAGATCCCAGAATGATGCAAGAACTCACATTTGTCTTGCACCTCAGCAGATGGGAGAGATACTAAATGTTCATTTCACATTTGTGAACGAAATGGAGGCTGCAAACATTGATGTTTTGAAAGTAGTTCACATTGAAAAAAGGAAGTTCAGGAAGACTTGGAAAATATAAAGTTGGATATTTCTCTGGGATCTAATCTCGGGAAGCAAGGGCTTTGTGGGAAAAAGAGAAATAAACTGTTGGGCCCTTGGTAGAAATATTTTGCATCATCTATTACTGCGAATGATGTGCCCAATAAATAGGGTGTAGTTTTGTTGAGGAAGGGATGAATGGATAAAACGAAAATGATATACCTGTGAGGCTTGCTAAGGTCGTGGGTAAGTTGTTGGAAGCAATTCTGAGCAATCAGATTTATAAGTATTTTGAGAGACGAGTAAGGAATAGGGCTAATCAGTTTGGTTTTGTGCGAGGAAATTTCTGTCTCACAAACATGGTTGCGTTTTTTGAGGACGTAACAAAGAATATTGATGAGGACTAAGTGGTAGGCATTGTTCAGTTGGAATTTAATAAATCCTTTTAAAAGGTTCCACAAGGTTTATTAAATTTTAACATAGAATTCAACGTAAGCTTTACAATTCGAGATAAAATTAGTTTAATGGTAGAAGGTATTAACGGTGGTGGAAGGTAGTGTTCTGACTGGAGGACTGTTACCAGCTGTGTTCCACAGGGTTCAATGCTGAGCCCACTTTCGTTTTTCATTCATACAAATGATTTAGATATAAATGTATAAAGCATGGTCAGTGAGTTTGCAGATGAGATCAAGATTGGTAGTCGAGTGGACAGTACAAAAGGTTGTGTCAGATTGTAACAGTAGATTATCAGTAAAAAATACTGAAGTAATTTATTTGATTTATTTGATTTCATCTTGGTAATCAAATGCTGGACCGGCAGCTCGAACGAAATCAGAAGCACTGTGGTCAAAGCAAACGTTCACAGTTGAGGAAATACACAGGAATCAGGGTGATGTTACTGAGCAATTGCCTGTGTGTGATAACATCACCCACATGAATACACAGCATTTTGGTTTGCGCAAACAGGTGATCTCGACAAAGAATGTGAATGTCTGTGGAGAAATCGAAAAGGAGATTTATCAGAACAGTCAAAGAAAAGCGGAATATTATATCTAAGTTCAGGGTGGAGAAGTTGAATTTGTTCTACAGAGATCAAAAACGATTAAGGTGTGATTTGTTCAACATACCAAGGTTTTAATACGTTTAGGAAGTTAGAGGAAGAGCAGCTGTTCCCGTTTCATGGGAAACAAATGTATGATATTGTGCAAGAATTACTGCGAGTCAGAAGGTGAAACTTCCATGTTGCTTTTGTCTTAGCGAATAAAGTGGCATGATTTAATCTTGATACATAATTTGGTTTTCGTGTTCAAATCTGTAAATCCTCCTCTGACATGGTGTAAAATAATTTTGCAAAGGTCATCTGAGTCAGTCCAGGACTGAAGTTCAGAAAAGAAGAAATATTTCTGTTTTTTTGGAGCTTGCTGTGTTCACATTCTCCCTGCCTCACTCTGTGTAGAAGGACTTATAAGCTTCCCGTCAGTGCAGGTGAGACATTCACAAAACCAACAAATATTGTCACCCACAATGCTTGACTTCAATTGTCACCACTTTGTGATGCGGTAAGTTTCATTGGCAAAGAAAGCACATTTATCACCATGAATCTTCCTTTCACCCTTTGTCTGCCCATCCACTCAATTTGAACACTGCTGTTCTGATAAATTTCACCTCTACTCTACTGTTGTTCTTCCGTAATTCGACGGAACCTCGAACCGAATCCTAACTTCATGGTAATTTCTGGTTGTTTATGTTACATCAATGACCAGACCAGAACAAGCTTGCAGGAAATTGAATAACACAAAAAAAATTAAAAATATCCTTCCAGAAAATTAACCGACTGCAGAGTCAGAATATGAGAAATGTCAGAGTGCAATGATATTTAGTCCATTTCATAATGCACAGGTATTCCTATCCGAGCTGAGTCTTTGCAAAATGTTTATTTACAATTGTGACAATTCCCTGCGGCAGATCCTCCCTCAATCCACAAAAATGTATGCTGCCGAAAACTATTTCAGTTCAGATTGAAATGGTCCATGATACTTTCCATCAACCCAATGTTTCCTGCACCATGTCAATTGAAGTGTATCCAGATGAGGTTCGAACTCCCAGCATTCTCCCAATGCTCCCTATTCCATGTCAACAGAAGTTGCTCCAGCTGAGTTTGGAGCTCCCAGCCTGGGCGTTTCTCGCGCCTCTCTGCCTTCATAGAAGGACTGCATGTTCACGGACTTTGTCACTGGCAGATGGAGTAGAGATCCACGCCTTCATTCCACTCCCAATTTCCGATCGGATCTTCGCCATTGCGCCACTAAATTTCTCTGACTCCAGACCTGGGAACCGGTGTGATGTGAGTGTTCAACAGTTGTTACTACGTGGTCCGTCTGCACTGTTAAAGTAAAGATGTGAAACTTCGTTGTTATTGAAACTTACATTTCAACAATTTGTGTACTATCGCCTCTACATTTCATTTTTGTTAGAAATCCATTGAACTCAGTCTTCAACATTCTCAATGATGGAATCTCCACAGCCAATGAAGGGATTGAAGATGACGATTAATTCCAATCTCAGTGCGTTGTCCTCTTGTGCATGTGGTGCCGTCCCTCGCCAATCTCAGCCATTGCATTTATTGCTTTTACTGTTGAGATTTTCATGTGATCGTGTAGTGGTTCGTCCTCTGCATTGTGGCCGAAGCAACCTCCATTCAAATCTGAGTAATGCGCATTTGTTCCATGTTACTCCATATAACCTGTAAAAAACAAACGCAGAAAGGAAACATTCAATTTTAATGTGAAAATACTCTCTAAGGCGATGATTTATTTGCTTAAAACTTCATCTGCATCGAATCTCGGAGAATTTTCTCCCTTTCACAATCACTATTCTTCCTTTCCATCCCTCCTCCCATGTCTCTGGGGCATTGCACAAATTAACATTCACTTTCACATTGACACCGTTAAGTTAGTGTTGCAGCTGTCACTATTGTTAGGTGAACACGCCCGAATACCACCATGAGGACCTTTAAGCCACTTAATTCAATCAGATAATGTGGTTGGTTATCAATCCTCATGTACAGTGTTTGATTTGCATGGACGAGAGTTCATTGGAGCACTGGGTTCATGAAAGGACACAGAACAGTTTCGAAGGAAAGAGACTTTATTATAAAAGACCAATGTTTGTGAATTCCCCACATTTATTTCAAGTCTTTATTCGTCTCTCACTAGAGTATTATGTACAATGCTGCAATTCACATAAAAGAATCGATATGACAGCTGTGGAAACGGTGCAGAAGTAATTTGCCAATATATTGTCTGGATTGAAGAACTTCAGCTATGATAGAGTTCAGACTGACTGGCCTTGTTTTTGTGAGAGCTGTAGAGATTGAGAGAAGACAGTATTGAGATGTAGGAAATAATGAGTGGAATGGATTGGGTACACTGAACGAAAAATTTCCCTATGATGGAGGGATCAATCAAACGGTAGCCATAGATTTAAGATAAGAGTCATCAATGTTCGAGTAGCTGTACATAGAAAACTTTATCAGCGAGGGAGTGGTTGGAATCTGGACATCACTGTTTGTATGTGTCAGAGCGGCAGAAATTCTCACAATTTTCAGAGATATTTAACTGTGAATTTGTAATGCTTAAGGCATACAACGTTAAATGATGGAAACTGAGATGAGGATAATCAAGCAGGTGTTATTGACAAGAACATGCACAAGTCGCTTGCAGGCTCAGTTCGCTCTGACATCCACCGTGTGGCGTTTTGTAACCTCAGTTGTGACGTGGGAGGCCAGGGTTCATTTTCCCACTGGGGCGGCTCTGACTGTTTCAGGGTTTCATGGTTTGTGTGAAGATCTGCAGTTCCGGTGAAGGGTGCAGATGGTGTGGGGATGTTCGGTGGTTTTGGGAAGTTGTTTTGCAGCCGCTTCCTCCCCTTTCTCGGTGATATCCTCAAGGCAGATGAATCTCGTGTGAAGCGCTGCTGTCCTGCAGCGTTTCGAATTGGTTTGATTTCCTTCCCACAGCTTTCAGTTGCTGGTTCTTGTCGTCCTTTGCATGTCCCAGTATGTTGGGTCCAGATCAACCTGTTTTTGGATGTAGTCATTGGATGAGTCTCGTCATTCTAGAAATTCTCTGGCTGCACTCGATTTAGCTTGTCCTATTATTTTTGTGTTGACCCAGTAGAATTTGTTGTCCTCGTCATCGCTGTGCATTGCTACTCGGAACAGCTGGTTGTGTTGTTTACTGGATCCTCCAGAAATACTTTGCAACAGTAGATATTGCCGCAGGTCCATTGCCAAAATCAACGCTAGGAGGACATGCCATGACCCAACACACCAATCACTCTACATTATAGGTAAAAATAATGTCTCGGCACGTACAGCCAGACTCCTCTGACCACTCGGATTTATGAGACAACATAAACCGAAAGCCACGTTTGACAACAACTCACCAAAAAATGGACCCAATACCCATCATCTGCAGGACAAATTTGGACAAACAATGTTGCACGTAGTGACTGCAGGAAACATTATAAAGGACAGACAACTCACGATACACATTCATGAAGATCAACTTGACACAAAACACCACTGCCAGGTGTCGGCAGTAGGTTGACTCATGACACTGAGTGTCGCTGATTCCGTGGCTCGAAGCTCGGTTGGATGATAGTCTGCAGCAATGGAGAGTGCGTTGCTGAAAACGTACAGCAGGTTAGGCAGCATCCAAGAAGCAGGAGAATGGAGCTTTCTGACATGAATACTTCATCAGGCATTCGGCCAAAACGTCGATTATCATGCTCCTCGGATGCTGCCTGACCTGTGTTTTTCAGCAACACACTCTCGAATCTGACCTCCAGTATCTACAGTCCTCACTTTCTCCTCCGTCTGCAGCATTGGTTAGTTCCTTGTGTGAGGGAACTGTTGAGATCACAATGTAAAATTCGTTTGCTGATTGAGATATACAACCAGGTCCGTAACCCAAAAGAGTGTTTCTGTTGTTTTGAGTTTCCTTGCTGTTGAATGTGTGCTTCTGTGATCGCACAGATTGCAGTACTCTGGGGAGCGGCTGCAGTTATCTGCGTTCGGAACCGAGATGGTATTGATGCTGTTTGATTTGTTCTTAATTTGTGAAACAGTAACACAGTGACGGATCAACTGACATTGCAAGAAGGCATACAGGCGTGGAAAATATCGAGGTACTTGTGACATTTGATTAGAGATCACCGAAATCAAGGAGAAAAGAATTTTGAATTCTTTCGAGTCGTGATGAAGAACAACCAGGGAAATAAGTCACCAGCGGGTACAGTTTACAAGGGCACTCACAGGAAGCAAAATGCGAAATAAAACGTACAAAATGACGTAGACAGATGAAGGATGACAGTAATCATGGGTAAACTGACTTCCACTCCCCAGGTCCCCTAACTCCCACTCCCAGCCCCATTGGAAACAAATGTTAGCGAGCCATAAACATCAACGACATCCATTGGAACGATTCAAGTCTTTTCTAAACTTTCGATTAGACTATTAGTTTCAGTTATTTTTCTTTCCTGGGAAACAATCTCTTTCATTGTTCGCATTCGGAAATGTAGCCATCCTTTTTGTCAGGGAAAGAATATGTTCCTAAACTTTGTGCCGTGTATAATATTCCTCTGCGTCACACGTTTCTTCTACTTTCTCTCGATTTTAATAATCATCTCTCTTTTGACTCTTCCGACCAAAGTGCATGACCTCATAATCCGGACATGAAACTGCACTCACCCAATCTATCTATATGCCTATGCATATTGCCATGATCTTATCATAACATTCGCTCCCACGAGTGTGTATTGTCAGCAAATTTGGACACATTTCACACTGCCACTTGCTCCATGCTATTAACAGAGAGATAATTGAAGCCTTGAACATACCCAGTCTTGACAGGCCTTGGCTATAAATACTTCTACACACTTGCTACCCACTGAATGTGAGAACATCCTTCTCATTTGTTTCTTAAGAGGGTAACGCCTTCCCCTGAGATTGGGATCACTGGTCCTGCACTATTCTGGATATAAACAAGAGCAGGACAAACTTTTGAAGTAAAACATAATCTCACTGGCGTTTCCAGTGCCAGTTCTGAGTTTTCTTTTTTGACCTCTGTTTGAACAAACAGCCCTGATTGGCACATAATTATTGACAATGACATATCTGCTTCACAGGTGCTTGAGTGCCTGTGATTAAAGTGGAGCTGAAAAGTGCAATAGAAGTGCATCTTTATTAATCGACCATTGCCGTGTTATTAATCTCTCTGCTCATGAAAAGGGATCCTTCATATTCATTCTATCTCTCATCAATACCGAGCACATTTCCCTCACAGTTGATTTTACAATTTTTCTTGTTGGAAGAGTTATCACTGCAACTCCAGAAATCTCGCCTAAACAACTCGATATGTTCTCAGGTCTGCTCATTTCTTGACATGCAGTAAACTTGCGTTCTGAACAAGAAACGGACCTGACTCAAAGCGGACCTGTTTCTCTCTCCACAGATGATAAAGAAAAAGCATGGGATATGGGTTTCACTGATTTTATTTGAAACAAGTTGTCTTTTTCCATTAAACGTCTTCACTCCTCGTCCTCTGGTCAATTACCCTGGTCAGAGGCAGCAGTTCCTCCTGACCATTAATCCGCCCATCAACAGCTCTTTCTCCCACATCATTATAAACGTCCCCAAGAAATTTCCCATTAATCTTCTTTGCTCCAAACAAAACATTCCTAAGGTCGTGAATCGCTGTACATGGTGCAAAGCAGAGGATTGTGAAAAGATTCTGGGAACATGTTGCCACTTGTCAAGTGGGAAAACTGTCAACAAGCAAAACAGAAATCCCAGACTCGAGCTTTCTGAATCTTTAGATAATCCTTGGGCCGCGGATTCAGTGGAAAGTGAAGGGTGAAATGGCCGACTGGGCAGAGACAGTTTAGAAATCTTTCCGTTCTTTCAGAGGCCGGTACTTTGACTCTGATGTTCTCTGGACATGAAATGATCTATGATGGTGAAGGATTCTCGTTCCTGTACGTCAGGATGTCAAATCTCATCTCAGCTCCAGGGCAATTCGAAAACGCAGGAACAGATAGGACACTGAAAGGCTGAAGTGAGACAATCCCGGTTGGAGGATAACTGGTTCTGGTGTCATGGGTGCGTCTATAGAGGGTGGGATCAGACTATTACCATGTCTTTACCGTGAAGTTCCCTGGATTTATTTCGTAGAAAGTGCTAATTAAGGATGATTGTAAACATGGGAGGAGCAAGCTGCAGCTTGCATTCGGGGGTCTGTGATGCCGTTGGCTCATCAGTCTCTGTGACGATGTTAGTCAGTGCGTTCGGCTCTTCACTGACAGGTTACTGTTCTCCTACGACCCAGGAACAGAGCGACAGCTGTTCTCACAACATCTGTTTTTTCTTGTCCTCACAGTTTTGGGTTTTTACCAAGGTCAGGGAAATGTTCCACAGAAGCTCAAAGGGAGAAGTTCCCCGTTTTAGGAGAGCTGTTTCCTGGTGACATGTATGTGTTTGCAAAGCATGAGATCAGATTGTTCCTATTGTCCACAATGAATGCCCCAGGATTCATTTTGGAAACTTTAACCAATTGGGGACAATTTTCATTCTGCGAAGGGCAGGCGATAGCTTGAATTCACTGACAGTCTGCTTTAGAGACCCTGCAAGGGGCCTGCTACAAGGGACTACCTAGTCTCTGCAGAGCAATTAGTCCTCTCGTTTGGCTGTTAACCGAGAAAGTGTACACACGCATGGAGCGGCCGGTGTTCTTATCCATCCGACTCCTTTGCTGTGCACTTTCGGGTTTTTAATAGGGTCAGGGATATGCACCCAAAAGGAAACCAAATCCAGTGAGGAACCACAAATGCGTTTCTGTATTGTTAACTGGCTCGTTGTGGAACTCGGAATCTAAAACAAAAACAGAAACTAATGAAGGAACTCGGCAGGTTTGCCAGTACCTGTCGGAGAAAACAGAGTTCGGAGAAACTCCTGGAGAAGCTCCGAATCGTTGTCTCTGTTTGTCTCTCCCAATATGCTGCCAGATCTGTTTAGTTTCTCCTGCAATCTCTACCTTTCTTTTTAACTGAATGACCATTTCAACCATCGAGATTGATTACACAGACCAAACATGTCCTGACATTTAACCCTGTCGAAACTGTGGTGATTGAATTCAAAGAAACCAAACAATGATTGCCTGTCCCTCAGCTCCACAGGGAGGGAGTACTTGAAACCAGTTTAGTAGCTTCTGCAGATGTGGCCATGTAGTTTAGGCGATGGGCCTTAAATGCAATGTGGATTCATCAGAAAGTTAAGCATTTTGCTTACTGTGATTGAAAGCCGCGAGTGAACTTGAAGAGTACTTGTTCTCTGCTTTCTTGTTTGAAATTCAATCGCAGGATTAAGTGAAATGCGTAAAACTCAAATAAGGAACGTTAGGAATCTGCAACTAACTGCCTGTCAGGCTGGAAAAGACAGAAAACTCCAGAGCAGGTAAGACCCATTTAGCTGTAGACTTCCATGACTGAATACATTTGCCCCTCTGAACCAATTGACGCCAAATGAGGTAAGAACAGTTCAGGGAATTGTGTTGGACTGGTGCAGACATATGGGCCAAAGGATATTATTGTACTAGACACTTCCATGGCCAGCTTCGAGGAGGTCATTTTGTCAAGTAATAGGACATTCTTTGCAAAATGTCCCTCGGCGAGGAAGGGTTCGAAGCTACTCTCCCCTGATTTTTCTGTCAGTCATGGTATTCATTGGGACATTTCAATTGGTAATAACTATTGCGTTGCATATTTGTGGACTCAGTCTATATGATAATTAGGACAACGAGGCCGTGATGTTTCATTACCCAGCAGAGAGCAAGCCCTTGCAGCTCACATTCCCTGGCTCTGCTTTTGAAATAAAGATTACTTTCTCGATGTGCATGTGTTTATATCAAACAGCTCATTGACATCGAGACTGGACGTTCAGGGGAAACTGGAGGTGTGACGGCGACAGAAACAGAACAAGACGAGACATGAAAGTGTTTAGATTTTGCCGTGTGTCCGTTGTTTTTAGGGAGGAATGTCTGCTGGGTGCTAACCTGTCAGGTCCCAGGAACCAGAGGGCTTGTTGTGGTGGGATTTGTGTTATTGAAAGTTTCACATGAGAAGCGTTTGGGACCATTTCAGCTCAGTATCCATTTCATATCGCGGCTCACAGCAACGGTGCACATTTTCTGCCGAAGTGCCTTGTATTCCACTTAAAGCCGCCTTTCTCCGGAGATACTTGTAGACATAAAACACATGGAATGGGTATAACCCTGAGGACTCTGTCACTATCGGGGAATGTGCCTGCGTGACTACCTCTGTATTGGAACATGAGAATACGTTCCTCAGAAGGGTTACAATTTCAAATCACATAGACAATCTCATTGCTGCAAACTGGGACGAGAATAGATGGATGCCTGATAACGTACGCTTCACGATGGACGAATGGCCCTTCACAACTCCTCCCCAACACGCTTTTTAAACTCGAGGCCAGAGAGAAACTGACCTGACGAGAAAATCGCTTCACAACCTACCAGAACCTTATTATTGTCCATTCTACTACCAATTTTGCAAACGTACTTACCATGCTTTCTATCTTCCCACCTACATCATTTATTTAAATGAAAAATAAAATGAATGTGCGATCAGCCAATGGGATACCATTGGTAACAGTCCTCCAGTCTGAAAACTACCTTCCACCACCATTCTCAGCATCCTGCTATCGAACTAATTTTATATCGAATTGGAATCCTTACATTTAACTTATGTGATTTAACTGTATGAATTAGTCAATCATGTGGAACAGTGTAAAAGCTTTTATTAAAGCCCAAGTGAGCAAACTCTACCACTATGTCCTCATTGATCTTCTTGGTTACGCCCTCAAAAAACTCAATCAATTTTGTGCAAAACCATGCTGATTATCCCGATTCATTCCTTGTATCTAAAAATTCAAATAAAACCTATCGTTTAGAATTGCATTCAACAACTTACCCACGAGCATAACCAGACACACAGGTCGATCGATCCCAGACTTCTCCATGAATTCCTTTCTAAACAAAGGCACAACATAAGCCATCCCCCAGTCATTCGGCGCCTCACTCGTAATAATACGTGATAAAAATATTTCTACGAAGGGCCCAACAGTTTCATCCCCTAACTTCCCACAAGTTTCCGGGATACAGGAGATCAGATCCCAGAGAAATATCCAACTTTATATTTTCCAGGTCCTCCAGCACTTCCCCTTTTCAATGTGAACTACTTTCAAAACATTAGTATTTAGGTGTACCAGCCATTTCGTTCTCCACAGTGTAAACTGACGCGAAATGAACATTATATGTTTCTCCATCTGCTGAGGATCAAGACATAGCTGAGCTTTTACATCTTAAAGTGGTCCTATCTGGTCTTAATTTCTTAATGTACTTGCAGAATCTCTTTAGATTATACTTAACTTTATGGTCTGAGTCTATTTAATATTCTCCATTGACCTTTATGATGTCCTCCTCAAGAATGTCCCTCCACTCCTTATATCGTTCAAGACGTTCGCTTGAAACCATGTGTTTATAAAGAAGGTGTCACCTCCGTTAAAAAAATTCTTATGACAAGGCCTAAATCCCTGCGATCAACGTTGTTCTAACGGAATACCTAAAATGTGCAAACCGGACATTTGGACCAAGAAACCCCCACGAATCATGCGACGGGAATCGCACCCAACTCACACATCTATCCAATTCCTGTAACTCTGAATTTCCCATGACGAAAGAACGTCAGCCAAACATCTTTAGTCTGGGGAGGAAACGCAGGCTGAAACGGAGAGGATGTGCCAACTCCAAATTCGCATTCGTCCAAAGTAGATATTGAACAAACATCGCGGAGGCTGCAAGACATTAGTACTCACCACTGAGTCAGCCATTATAAACCTCCTATCCACCACTCAAATCATACCATCACTTAGATATGGGGCCAAAACCTATTCTCAATGTTCCAAATGCAATGGTCCAGAGCCTCCTATTGACTGAGGCCTAAACCTTTGCACGTGCTTTTTAATTTGCTTGAACTGAACGCCGACATTTTATTTGCCTTCCTAAACACCAACTGAAACTGCATGCTAAACATAAGAGAAAATTGATCTTGGAATTATTTCTGCTTTCCAAACATATGACCTCATATTTTCCTCAAAGTATGGCAACTACAACGTTTTTCGAAGCACTCACCCCGTTCAAGTCATTCTGCAGCATGCCCGCTTCATCAATAAGATCTGGCCTTCCACCTATTATTGTGTCTTCTTCAAATGGAGCAACAACACCCTCAGTTCCTTTGAATGGATCATTCATACATAAGGTGAATAGCTGTGGTGCAAACCCTGACTCATTTGAACTCCACTAGTCACGGGCTGCCATCCTGGAAGAGACCTCTTTACCCAACTACCTGCCTTCTGCCAGTCATCCAAGCCTCAATCCATGGCCTCTTATTTAGCAATTTGCCATACTGCACCTTGACATATGTCTATGGAAATTCAAGCCGGTCACCTCCACAGGCTTGACGTCGTCTCACTTGCTCATTACCTCCTCAAAGCATTCTAATATATTTGTCAAATGTGATTTCTCCTTGACAACCTGTGCTGATGCTTCACGTACTCTATAATCCCATCCTTCCAATGACCCTCGATGCTGTGTTTAACACAAAGTTGATTTATTTGATTGTTATCTAGAATATTAAAACCTTGCTTTCAGACCTGAATGAGAAGAGCAAAGTTCAATCGGTGTTGAGATATGTAAACTCTACGCTGTCTCTTTAGGGTCGACGAGTGAGTGAATTCCATCCCTCAGTGGGATCCCTCTACTCTCTCAGCAGGTTCGATGAGTGACCTAACTGTTTTTCTCACATGGAGCAGGTAAATGCTTGCTGACAACTGCAAAACAGATGGTGTACTGAGAGTTGAGATGATTGCTTGAACCTCTTCCTGGAATAAATACACTTGAAACGTCTCTCACAATTCGAAAATATCGATGGGACATCAGTTCCACAGAGACTAGAGAGCACATCCCACAGACTACATGTTTGAAAGGTCTCTCCTCAATGTGAAGACGTTCAAGATATACTGTTCCCAGGAACGTTGATAGTGATTAATGTCTATCTTCAGTGTGAACACGTTGATGACACGTTAGTATTCAGGAAAGAGTGCAACACTTCCCGCAGTCAGGGCATTTAGAAAGATCTGTTAATACTGTGTGAAAGGTCATGAGCCATCCGGTCGCTCGGACGTTACAGCACGTCCCACAGATTTGGAACTGGAGATGTCTCTCCTCCGGGTGAGCACGTGGATCACACGTCAGGTCTTTATGATTCTTAATGGACTCTTATTTATGTGAGCATATTTCTCAAAGATGAAGCACATTGAGGGTTGATAACATTTTCCAAAATTCGGAGAGATAAAAGGTTCATCATTAGTATGAGCGAGGTGTTCGGTTCTCCAATGGCTGGAAGTTTCAAAGCATTTTCCGCAGTTCAGACATTGAAATAGTTTCTCATCATTTTGAACGAGTCGGTGTCGCAGCAGGTCAGAGACAGAGTGAATCCCTTCCCACACTCTGAGCAGGTGAATGGCTTGTTCCTGGTATCATTGCTTCCACTGGAATTCAGCTCAAACAGGGAGTGGATCCCCACGTTTCCCCAGTCTTTCCTCAGTATGACTACAATTGAGGTGTGTAAGGTCTGATGACAGGTAGAAGCCTCGTCCACACACACAATAAGTGAACGATTTATCTCCTACTGCAACCAGAGCTTTTTCATTTCATGTTCGAAATCTGATCAAGTTGTATTCAGGATAAACTGCGTGGCTTCATCAGATTATGTTGGAGAGGTTGGTTTGTAAATCTTCCCCTTCTAAAATCCTGCGAGACTGATGTTATCCAAAAATGAGAGTGTGAAACCGTCTTTCAAAAGACTCTAGATTCTGTGTGAAGATAAGGTCTGAAGGTAAGGGATTTTCGAGACGAAGAATTTGAAGAGAATTTTGTCAGAATCTTTCATGCACACAGCCTCCACCACAGAGACGAGCGGGTCAGCAGGTGGATATGAACACGATCACCTCCCTGTTCCCTCCAGGTCAAACACTGTCTTGACATGTCTGACATCCAGTCCTGATAGAGCAGGCATTTCTTACAATTGAATCATTGCAAAACTGAGGCATCTGACTTCTGTCCCGAACTCAAAATCCACTGCCTCGCCGCCACTGAGTTGGAAGTGTGATATTGGAAGAACACAGCAGGGCAGGCAGCATCCAATGAGCAAGACAATCGACGTTTCGGGCACGAGCCTTCATCAGGAGAGAGGCTCGTGAAGCGAGGGGGTAGAGAGACAAATGGGAGCGTGTGTGGCTGGGACAAAGTAGCTGAGAGTGTGATAGGAGAATGGAGGTGGGGGTAAAGATTATAGGTCGCAGCGCAGGGTAGAACAGATAGGTGGGAAGGAAGATGGACAGACAGGACAGTTCATGAGAGCGGCAGAAGCCCTGGACCTGAATGAACTTGGCTGTGTGGGAGGGAGAGTTGACATGTTCGGCCAGGAGCCAGTGGTGTTGTTTCGTGCGGGTGTCCCGGAGAAGTTTTCCGAAGTGGTCTTTAATTAGGCATCCGATCTCCTCAGTGTCGAGGAGACTGCAAAGGGAACAATGGATACAGTAAATGACATGCATGGAAATGCAGGTGAAAATCTGATGGACATGGAAGGGTTCTTTGGGGCCTTGGACAGAGTTGAGGGCGGAGGTGTGGATGGATGTTTTGCAAATCACGTGTTCGAATGAGAAGTTTGCTGGGAGCGGATGGGAGGATAGTTTGGCGGGGGCGTGCACCACCAAGAATTCGAAGAGGGAATGATATTTACAGAAAGTGGGTAGGGGTGGGGAGGGAAACACATCTTAGTTGATGGGTTTCATTTGCAGCTGACGGAAATACCGGAGGATGACATGATGTCTTCAGAGGGTGCTGGATTTTAAAGTGATGTAGAAGGGAGTTCCATCCTCGTCTCAGTTGGAGGGATGGGTTTTGGGAGTGGAGTTGAGGGAAGTGGATGTGATGAGCTGAAAGGCATCATCGACCAAGTCCTAGGAGAAAATGCCTCGCCACTGATTCAATCTCCTCCCTGGTAATTGTCTGCGTCTGAACAGGCACGTCATAACCATGGTGACATACTTCACTTCCTGATGTGTTTTTAACCACATATCCCCAACCTCACCATGTCAGCCGACTTGCAATTCATTACATCATTAACTCTTCCAGGTCTCTGCTCTTCTGCAGCTCAAACTCTAATCCATTCGTTTGGAAGTCACGGTCATAATACACTTCCATCCGTCCTTTCAAATTCCCTCCCTGCTGTTGTGCTCGTGATGCAAGGAATATGGAGAGAGTGGAGTTGAACATGTGGCTACAGGGATGGTGCAGGAGGGAGGGTTTTGGATTCTTGGATAATTGGGGATCTTTCTGGGGGAGGTGGATGGTCTTCATCTGATCCAGAGGGGTACCATTATCCTGGGGGAAAATTCGCTAAGACTATTGGGGTGTGTTTACACTAATCCAGCAGAGGGATGGGAACCAAAATTGTAGTTCAAGTATCGAAAAGTTTGAGAGTAGGGAGGTCCAAAACAAGTTTCAGGGTCGCAAGATTGCACTGGGAAGCAAGATGTTGGTTTGGAGTATGTCCACTTCAACGCCAGGAGCATCTGGAGTAAGGTCGATGACGTTACAGGATTGGTTGGTACCTGGGAATTCGGTGTTGTGGCCATTTTGTAGACATGAATAGAACAGGGACATGAATAGTTGCTGCAGATTCCAGGATTTAGATGTTTCAGTAAGAACAGAGAAGAATGTAAAAGAGGGGGGACCTGTGGCAGTGTTGGTCAAGGACAGTATTACAGTTGCAGAAAAGATGCTTGGAGACCGTCAACCGAGGTAATATGGGCTGAAGTTAGAAACCGGAAATGAGATGTCACCCTGTTGGTTATTTTCTATAGGCCTCCGAATAGTTCCAGAGATGTAGAGGAAAGGATAGCAAAGATGATTCTCGATAGCAGTGAGAATGACAGCGTAGTTGTTATGGGGGATTTCAACTTTCCAAATATTGACTGGGAACACGATAGTGCGAGTACTATAGATGGGTCAGTTTTCGTCCAATGTGTGCAGGAGGGCTTTCTCACACAGTATGTAGACAGGCCAACAAGGGGCGAGGCTACATTAGATTTGGTACTGTGTAATGAGCTCGGCCAGTTGTTAGAGTTGGAAGTAGGTGAGCACTTTGGTGATAGCGATCACAATTCTTTTATGTTTACTTTTGACAGAGAAATGCGTAGGTGTGTACCACTGGGCAAGAGTTACAGCTGGGGGAAAGACAATTATGATGCGATTAGGTCAGATTTAGGAAGCATAGGATGGAGAAGGAAACTGCAGTGGAGAGGCACATTAGAAATGTGGAGCTTATTCAAGAAAACGCGACTGTGTTTCCGAGATAAGTATGTACCTGTCAGGCAGAGTGAAAGCTGTCGAGAGCGGGAGCCGTGGTTACCGAAGGAAGTAGACTGTCTGGTCAAGAGGAAGAAGAAGGCTTATATTAGGATGTGAGGCGAAGGCTCAGTTAGGGCGCTTGAGTGTTACAAGTTAGCCAGGAAAGACCGAAAGAGAGAGCTCAGATGAGCCAGGAGGAGACATGAGAAGTTTTTGGCGGATAGGGTCATGGTCAACACTAAGGCTTTCTATCGGTATTTAAGGAATAAATGAATGACGAGAGTAAGATTTTGGCCAATCAGCAATAGCAGTGGAAAGTTGTGTGTGGAGTCAGAGGAGATGGGGGAAGCACTAAATGAATACTTTTCAACAGTATTCAGTCTAGAAAACGACAATGTTGTCGATGAGAATACTGAGATACAGGCTACTAGGAGGAGATATTAGAAATCTTGCAGAATGTGAAAATAGATAAGCCCCCTGGGCCGGATGAGCTTTATCCTAGGATCTTCTGGGAAGCCGGGGGGAGATTGCCGAGCGTTTGGCATTGAACTTTAAATCGTCATTGTCTCCAGGAATAGTGCCATGAGACCTGAGGATAGCAAATATGGTTCCCATGTTCAAGAAGGGGAGTAGGGACAATCCTGTTAATTTTAGATCAGTGAGCCTCACTTCAGTTGTTGGTAAATTGTTGGAAAAGGTTATAAGAGATAGGATTTATAACCATCTTGAAAGGAATAATTTGTTCAGGGATAGTCAGCATGGTTTTGTGAAGGGTAGGTCGTGCCTCACAAAACGAACTGATTTCTTTGAGGTGACCAAGCAGGTCGATTGGAGTAAACCGGTTGATGTTGTGTATATGGATTTCAGCAAGTCGTTCGATAAGGTTCTCCACAGTAGGCTATTGCACAAAATGCGGACGAATGGGATTTTGGGAGATGTAGCAGTTTGTATCAGTTATTGGCTTGCTTAAAGAAGACAGAGGGTGGTGGTTGATGGGAAATGTTCATCCTGAAGTCCAGTTACCAGTGGTATACCGCCAGGGTCGGTGTTGGGTCCACTGCTGTTCGTTATTTTTTATAAACGACCTGGATGAGGGCGTAGAAGGGTGGGTTAGTAAATTTGCAGACGACACTAAGGTCGGTGGTGTTGTAGATAGTGATGAAGGATGATGTAGTTTACAGACAGACATAGATGAGCTACCAAGCTGGGCTGAGAGGTGGCAAATGGAGTTTAATGCCGACAAGTGAGAGGTGATTCCTTTTGATGGGAACAACCGGAATGCAAAGTATTGTGCTAATGGTAAGTTTTTCTTGGTAGTGTAGGTGAGCAGAGAGATCTCGGTGTTCAGGTAGAGAGATCTTTGAAATTTGCCATCCAGGTTGACAAGTTTGTTAAGAAGGCATACAGTGATTTAGCTTTTATTAATTGAGGGATCGAGTTCTGGAACCATGAGGTTATGCTACAGCTGGACAAAACTCTAATGCGGCCGCACTTCGACTATTGTACACCGTTCTGGTCACAACACTATAAGAAAGATGATGAAGCTTTGGAAAAGGTGCAGAAGAGATTTACTCGTATGTTGCATGGTATGAAGGGAAGGTCTTACGAGAAAAGGGTGAGGGACTTGTGGTTTTTTTCGTCAGAGAGAAGAAGGTTGAGAGGTGACTTAATAGAGACATATAATATAATCATTGGGTTTAGATAGGGTGGACAGGGAGAGCCTTCTTCCAAGAATGGTGACGGCGAGCACGAGGGGGCATAGAATTAAATTGAGGGGTGATAGATACAGGACAGATGTCAGAGGTAGTTTATTTACTCAGAGAGTAGTAAGGGTATGGAATGCTTTGCCTGCAACGGTAGTAGATTCGCCAGCTGTAAGTACATTTAAGTCGTCATTGGACAAGCATGTAGACGTACATGGAATAGTGTAGGTTAGATGGACTTCAGATTGGTATGACAGGTTGGCGCAACATCGAGGGCCGAAGGGACTGGACTGCGCTGTAATGTTCTCTGTTCTATGTTCTATGGTCTAACTCCTCTGCTTCTATTTGCGTGTACTTGCGTTCTGTTCACTGTTTCATTGTGCATTATCTGAATGGCATTTTTACGAACGCCCATTTTCCCAAACGTGCACTGCGGCCTTCGCAGTTTTATCTTTCCACAAGGGCTCCCACAGGGTGGAATGGAAGGAGTTGCAGGTTATTCACCCAATGATGTAATCCTGAGGTCTTCCAATACCTCTCCAGCATGTGGGAGTACTCACAATAAGGGTTGCTCATCCATCACCGGGCGGCAAAATTTCAAATTTTTCATCATGTTCTACAAATCTCTTGACTGTCTTCCCTCTAGCTATCACTGTCATGTCTCCAGCCCACTCAAGAGCAAATAGAGCTGGTCAATAGGATTCCAACCCAGCCAGCGGACACGACACCCAAGATTATGTTTTAAAGTTCACTCTCAGATATTCTGAATTCCCTCGAATTCCAAGTTCTGGAGCACGTTCGATTTGAACTGTTTCACGTTTGGTGCCTAAAAGTCACCTGCCAAGACCATAAATTATGAATTCCCGTGGCAACGTAAATCGCACCAGGCAAAAGGAAAGGAATTACTCACCAAGTGATTAAGAAAAACTGCAATACATGCTGAAATCAAGGGTAATGAGCTGGTATCAATACTACATCGTACCTTTTATATAAAAGAAGCTTCAAAGCTTTTACTTTGTGTGAGTTTAAACAAATGTTGATCCCTGTCACATTATGAGATATTGGGAAGCTGACAAAGTGTTATATCAAACAAGTGATCAAAGAAGTGAGTTTCAAGGCGTATTTTGTCACACAAAACGAAGCTTGTATCACAAAACTGAGATGACCGAAGTTTTTCTGCTAGATGTCATCATCTTTTGTCAGTCTCAAAACGCTTCATATGTTAGTGCTGCCATAGCTCAGTGGTTCGAGCCCGGGGTTGTAACCTCGATTCACACTGCAGCCTTGCTGAATTTTCTTGAAACTAATGCAGCAAGCATCCGAAGGTGCGTTCTCCATGTTGTTAGGAATTATTTTTGAAGGCATAGCTGGAAGTCATTTTATAGGCAGACCACCCGCCCCCCCACCCCCCTCCCCCCCGTCCCCCGTCCCCCCCGTCCCCCCCCCCCCCCCCGTCCCCCCACCCCTAGGCCCCATTTCTTTCAGTTTGGAAGTCTACATACGTGTTTTTCCTTCGAGGATCATGAGGATGACAAGCTTCTGATGCGAAGAATGCCTTCGTTTGGCAGGAAGAACAACGTGATTCATGAAAAGCAGAAAAGTAACGGTGAAACAATGGGGGAAGAAACGTACAGGGATGTGGTTGAATGCTTCTGTTCCTTATGTAGAGACATGAATCTGCTGGAATCCATTTAAAGAGGCAGGAAGTTGGAAGACCGCAGCTTGCCAGGCTGCCTCAGAGTTGGAGAAGTCAACATTTAGCAGGTATCAATTATTGCCGATTGGGACAATCCTTGAGGGACAGCCTCCCGCCTGTTTACCCTTCTGCTTATGTAAACAGAATCGGGTTTTAAAGCGAGTCATGAAGACAGAATAGTCCAAACGGGTCAATTCCTCATTTTTTGGAAGTTGGGCTCTCCTGAGACCTTCGTCACTTTCAAACGATGTGTCTGTATAGTTCCCTCTATGGGTCAAAATGGGGTTTAGTTGTCCCGCAGTTCATGAACAAATTTGACGGTATCTGACTTCAGTCTCATTCATGGTTCAGTTGAGATTAAAACTTTGCAGGGAAAGCCTCATTCAGATGAACATTTCAGACGTCAGGCTGTGGGCCAATGAGTGGAAAGTGGAAACGAGAATATTTGGATGTTTGATGACTGGCACTGACATAATGTATTATTCTGTGCTCTAAAAGCACGGTGTCACAAACACTCTTTTTTGGAAGGAATTTCTCATCGCAGGAAAAGAAACCTGTGCTGTTAAGAGAAGACGCAATTGCACATGCCGTCCTTCCTGGTCGACTAGTGGTTACCACACAGCGCTTTCACCGCTGTGGTTTGGGTTAATTTCTTGGTCAGGGAATCTGGATTTATTGTTCCTGATAAGGGCAAGAACAAAAGTGAGCGTCTTTGACATTTCAAACGCGTCCGCATGTGCCTTGCATAATTGTGCAGGGCCGCAAGGTGGCTCACTGGTTATCACTGCTGCCTCACAGCGCCACAGATATGATTTGCCTACAACTGGGTCGACTGTCAGTAAGGTGCCTTATTCAGGAGCAAATAAAGAGAAAAAGGGTAAGGAATTGTTCTGTGAGGGTTAATTCCCGGAGGATTGGTGTGCATTTGTTGCATCGAATAGGCAATTTCTGAACTGTAGGCATTCCATGTTCCCTTATTGTGTTGCTTTAGCACATGTTCAGACAAGTGAGAAAAGTGAGGAAAAACAGGCACGACCAAATCAGTGATTGATCCATTGTGCAACAACCAACGGATTCACTTTTGACTGAACTAGCTCCCATTTTCCCTACATTGGTAATGGTAGTATGCAGCATTAGAACGGGTTTTCATGTGTTGTTTTGGCGCCAGCATCCTTTCTCAACATGGACTATACTGGGACAGAAAGAGATGATAAAAGACATGGATGGCGATGACTGGAATGAAAATACATCAGGAAGAATGGACAGCGTTTACTTGGAAACAGAAAAATGGAAAGGAAGCCAACGATGTTGTGGGGGAGAATGCCCTTTGAAAAGACAAAGCGGGGTTTCATGGGATGGTGGAAAAGACGAATAGATCATGTGGCGTGAAACCAGGTAAAACTGAGTTGTGTCCGTATAGAAGGTTTCTAGGCGATGTGAATTTGGTGAGAGCAAACAGGAGGGAAATTCCCTCATTCGGATGGATCTAAATCTAGAGTATAGAACTTGAAAACCAGCGATGAATGATAAAGAGAAGTTTGGAGCTGGCATTCTTTTTCTTTCTACAGCTATTGAATTCGAAAATGATTACTTTTTCTCAGGAAAAATTATTCAGAAGCTTATTCTAAAACATTTGTAAAGACGCGTGCAGACACACAAGGAGTGAATTTCACCGGGATATGGAGTCTGGGCGGCTAGAATGGGTACAAAAGGTGCACACTCTCTAATTGGTTAACGTTAATTGGAAAGAAACCTCATAACTCCTGCAACTGAGCATGACTAAGTGTAGAATGAGCTGATTCTGAGGAAAGGTTGAGCAACTTGTTCGACGTGAACTTCTATAAAATGTAAAAGAACTGAGCAGTTTGTGTTAGCTCAGCATTAAAGGGAAGCCGGTTAGCACAGTCTGCTGCATAACTGGTTTTTGATATAAAGTTATGCCAACAGTGTGGGAGTAATTTGCGCAATGTCTCAGCATACCGTCAGGATCCTGATCTCCCAACTCAGCTCATAAATTAGACGGTGGCGATAATCAAAGTGAAACTATACTATCGTGAGTTGGAACCGACCTGCCGATGTGATGCACCTTTGTTCTTTCATTTGTTGCATTGGAAAATTTGGCTGCAATCACAGAGAAGGGAGTGAGTTCATTTGCAGCTCACTCATCTCCCCCAACCATATCTAGTGACAAGGCACGAAAAAAAATCCTGTTTGAATTCTGTAATCTTCATAGCAGTACTTAAAAACATCTTTGTCATTTCTATTCCAGTTTTTCTGATAACAACCAACATGTCCAATGAGATAAACCTAATAATTTTCGGATTGTTTTAATGGACTGTGCGAGTTTGCAGTAATATCAGTAATTTGATACGAGCTAAACATCCTTTCCAGAATTTAACACAGCGCAGGATCAGCGACATGAGAAACGTCATCGACTTAAAAAATCACCTCTGTATCTCTAGTGAGTGATGGATATTCACTCAGGGAGTCTTTATGGCTGGTCTTAAGTAACTGAGGTATTTCCCAAGGACAGAACACTCCACAAAATCAGATATTTTTTGACTAAAAGCTGTTTTACTCAATGTTCTTTTGCAACTTACATATATATATGCACACACACACACACATACATGCATGCATGCGCACACACATTTATATATATATATATATATATATATTATGGGCGGTACGGTGGCACAGTGGTTAGCACGGCTGCCTCACAGCGTCAGAGACCCGAGTTCAATTCCCGCCTCAGGCGACTGACTGTGTGGAGTTTGCACGTTCTCCCCGTGTCTGCGTGGGTTTCCTCCGGGTGCTCCGGTTTCCTCCCACAGTCCAAAGATGTGCAGGTCAGGTGAATTGGCCATGCTAAATTGCCCGTAGTGTTAGCTAAGGGGTAAATGTAGGGGTATGGGTGGGTTGCGCTTCGGCGGGGCGGTGTGGACTTGTTGGGCCGAAGGGCCTGTTTCCACACTGTAAGTAATCTAATCTATATTCCATTCCAAATTTTCTGAATTCACACACACACGCATATGTGTGTGTGTGTGTGTGTGTGAATTCAGAATATTCGGAATGGATGGTCGGCCATTTGAATGTTATTCCTGTAGAATGTGCGAGCGAAGAGTTTTCAGTAATGTCTCTGACATTTGAATCTACGGGAAGTGCACCCAACTCCATCTCCTTGGTAACAGCTTTAGGGAACTGGAGCTGGACATTGGATCTTTCGGAAGTCTGAGGTGAATTGAGAGGAGTTATAGGGAGGCAGTTACACTTCAGGTAAAAGAAAAAGGTCGATGGGATACAGTCGGGAGACGATAAGGGAACAGGCAGCCAGTGCAGGCATCCACTTTGGCTGTGCCCATCTGTAAGAAGCATACCGTATTTGTTACTTTTTGGGGGGATGACATATGAGGGGTAAGCCATGGGGTACAGATCTCTGGCACAGTGTTTGTCCCTGTGATCAGAAGGGTAGGGGAGAGGGGAGGAGAGCAATAGTTATTGGGGACTACATAGTAAGGGGGACAGACTGCAGTTTCTGTGGGTACAGGGCAGGCTCATGATTGATGTGATACCTCCAAGTTACCAAGGTTTGTGATGTCTCGCAGCGTGTTTTCAGGATCCTTAAGGGGAGGGGGAGCAGCCCGTGGTCATGTTTCACATATGCACTGACAACATATGTAATAAAAGTGATGTGGATGTATGGCAGAAATTCAGGGATCCAGGGTGACATCTTAGATCTAGATCAAACAGAGTTGTTCTCTCTGATTTGTTACACATGCCACGTTGGAGTGAGGGAAAAAAATAGGGAGAGAGCAGATGAACGCGTGGTTGTAAGGATGGTGCAGCTGATAGGGATTTGGATATCTGGATAGTTGGGGATCATTCTGGAGTCGGTTGGATCTCAATAAACAGGATTGTCTTCACCTGACCCGGAAGGGTACCAACATCCTGAGTGGATAATTTTCTAAATCTCCTCAGGAGGGTTTAAACGAATTCAGCAGCTGAGTGCGAACCTGAATTTTAGCTGCAGTTTGCTGGAAGTTTTGAGTGGTTAGGACATAAATAGGTTTTCGGGTTTGCGAGTGAATGCTGGCAAGAATGAAGGTGGTTTGAAGTCTGTCTACTTCACCGCTAGGAGCATCTGGGATAAAGCAGGTGTCATTGGTTGTTAACTGGGACTTCAATATTGTGGCAATTTCAGAGACATGAATGGAGCACTGAAATGAATGTTTTTTCCTGGCACCTCAGTTTCGATTTTTCAGTAAGAACAGGGAAGTCGTTAAAGAGGGGGAGATGTGG
The DNA here is from genome assembly GCF_037043375.1 of Chiloscyllium plagiosum. NCBI lineage: Eukaryota > Metazoa > Chordata > Chondrichthyes > Orectolobiformes > Hemiscylliidae > Chiloscyllium > Chiloscyllium plagiosum. The sequence continues at coordinate 46,931,365 of NW_028270180.1, forward strand.
CATTTTTAGTCAAAGACAGTGCTATGGTAGCAGAAAGGATATTTGGTGAGGACCCGACTAAATCTGCTGAACTAGAATGGGCTGAGATTAAAATCAGGCAAGTGGAGGTCACCACCAAAATGTTCTAGAGATATGGAGGAAAAGATTGCAAAGATGATACTGGATAGGAACGGAAGTAACAAGGTAGTTGTCGTGGAGAAGTTTAACTTTCCAAATATTGATTGGAAATGTTATTGTTTGATGAGTTCTGATTGGTCAGTCTTTGTCCAATGTGTGCAGGAGGGTTTCGTGACGCAGCATGTAGACAGGCCAACAAGAATCAAAAACATTGGATTTGTCCTGCGTAATGAAGCAAGTCAACTGTTCGATTTGGAGATAATTGAGCACTTTGGTGATAGTGACCACAATTCGGTATGTTTGTTTAGTGATGGATAGGAATATATATATATATATATATATATATATATATATATATCGCAGAGCATGAGGTACCGCTGGGAGAAAGGCCACTATGATGCGATCAGGCAAGAGTTAGGATGCACCAGATGGAAAAGTAAACGCAGGGGTTTTGCACACCTGAAATATGGAGCTTGTTCAGGGAAGCGCTCATGCATGTACTTGATAAGTGTGTGTGCGTCATGCAGGGAATATGAGGTTGAGACAGGGAGCCATTTTTACTCAAAAAGTTGAATTTCTTGTCAAGATGGAGAAGGCGGTGCATGTAAACATGTAATATGAAAGCTGAGTTAGTGCACTTGAAAGTTAAAAGGAAGGGCCAAAAGAGAGAGCTACTCAGAGCAAAGAGGGGACATTAAAAGTCTTTAGCTGGTAGGGTCATTTAAAACCCTGAAGCTTTCTCTTGTCATTTCAAGAATAAAATAATATCTAGGATATGATTAGGGCCTGTCAAGAACAGTAGGAGGACGTCGTCAACGGAGTCCGAGGATAGGAGAGGCGCTGAATGTATATTTTTCATCATATCTCAAATGAAAAAGACAATGCTGTCGAAGAGAATTTTGAGATGCAGTCTGTTAGAATAAACGAAATTGATATTCATAAAGACGAGTTGTTCGCAATTCTTGAAAGCCTGAAAATAGATTGTCACCTGGGCTTGATGGGATGCATCATAGGATTCTCTGGGAATCGTGGGAGGAGATTGCAGAACTTTTGACTACCAACTTTATTTCGTCAGTGTCTATGTGATTAGTGCGAGAAGACTCGAGTTCAGCAAATATTGTCCCCTTCTTCACGAAGAGGAGTAGTGAGAACGCTGGAAATTATAGAACAGTGAGCCGCATTTCCTTGTAGTTGAAGTTTTGGGAAAGGTTATGAGAGATATGATTTATGGTCACCTAAGCAGGAAGAAGTTGATTCGCTGCAGTCAACACGATTTTGCGAATAGCAGGTTGTGCCTCACAAACTTTATTGAGTTCTTTGAAAAGGTCAACAAACAAGTGGATGAGAGTAAAGTGGTCAACATGGTGGATATGATTTTCACGAATGCACGGTCGGCTGTTGCATAAAATACAGAGACATGGGATTGAGGGTGATTTCGCGGTTTAGATCAGTAATTGGCTCGCTGAAAGAACACGGAGTGTGGTAGTTAATGGAAAATATTCATCCTGGAGTTCAGTTACTCATGCTGTACCACAAGGTTCCTTTTTGGGTCCACTGCTGTTTGTCACCTTTATAAATGACCTGGGTTCGAGCATGGGATGATGGATGAGTAAATTCGCAGAACACACTAAGTCGATGGAGTTGTCAACAGTGCCGAAGTCTGCTGCAGGTTACAGACGGACTTGAATAATCTGTAGATCGGGGCTCAGAGGTGGCATATGGAGGTTATTGTGGAAAAGTGTGAGGTGATTTACTTTGGAATGAACAACAAGAATAAGAAGTTCTGGGCTAATTGTAATATTCTTGGAAGTTTAGGTGAGCAGAGCGATCTCGGCGTCCATGTATATAAAACTCTGAAAGTTAACACACATGTTGATGAATTCGTTTGCAATGAGCACAGTGTGTTAGTTTTTATTGGGAGAGGGATTGAGTTTCAGGGCCAAAGGATCCCCTTGCAGCTCCAGAAATTTGTCTGGTATGGCCGAACTTGTCGAGTTGCGTGCGGTTCTGGTCGCCACATTATAGGACGGATGTGAAAGCATTGGAAAGGTTGTAGACGAGATTTCCTCGGATGTTGCCTTCTGTGAAGGGAAGGTCTTACGAGGAAAGGCTGAGGGACTTGAGGCTGTTTTTGATTGAGATAAGAATTTTGAGAGGTGAATTAATAGAGACATAAAAGATAATCAGAGGTTGCTTTAAGGTGGACAGTGAAGGCCTTTTTCTTCAAATGGTGATGGTTGGCACAATGGCACATCGACGTAATTTGAGTGTGATTGATGCCGAGGTCGATTCCTTTCTCAGAGAGTAGTAAGGGTGCAGAACGCCTTGCCTTCAACAGTCGGAGACTCACCAAAATTCAGGACAATTAAATGATCATTGGATACATTTACGGCTTATAATGCCAAAATGCTGGTCAGATGGACTTCAGATTGGCGTCACAGGTCGGTGCAACATTAGTGCCAAAAGCACTTTATTGCGGTGTAATATTCCGTGTTTGAACTGTTCTTCAGCTTGAAGTTGCAATCATCTCTGTTCACTATCAGTAAAACAAACACCTGGCGAGAATCCAATGCGCAATTTTGGCAGTGCATGTACTGCCATTCTGTAATGCAACTACAGCAAGCTAACTAATTACACCGCTGGATCTGCCGTCAAATGATGACAAACTGGGACCCTCAACCCAATTACTCATTTTTTTCTGTGGACCTGAAAAGAAACATAGTGCAGAGGAGGTTATACTGATAATGAATCACCGATTATGAAGCATCAACTTCAGGAAAATGGCACAGAAAATGTGGTGAAAATCGATTTTATTGAATACTGCGTACGTTTTCCGTGGCTTCCTGCATTGATCACAGGAAATGTTATGTCGCCACTGTACTGGGATTTTCCTTCTATTGGCGTCAATTCGTCAGAGGATTCGATTCACTGACATTTCACCAACTTCCTTTGGCATGTTCATATGACACATCCACTCACACTGCACATAACATCAACAATGTTCAGCATACTACATCCAAGAGCATGTGGCATGGTTTTCATAAACAGTGAAGTTTGGATAATGTTATGCAAAGGCAAATTGAAATTCAGTTTAATTAGTAAAGTCGCAAGAATCCAGAGTAAGATTCAAAATGTCAGAAATTCACGTTCATTACCTTGGGCAGAATTCCAGCCCAGCAAAGGGAAAATCTGCCCGTGAATCCCCAGCATCCATGCAATTGATTGCTCCATGTGTCTACTTGGAAACATATTTGAAGGAACGTTCAGCCTGAAGGAGAACTTGTGAGAATCCTCCACTGTCTGATCTAAAGCTGAAACAAGAGCTGTCTATTCCAGCTGGGAGGGAAGCGAGGTGGAGATGAGACCAAAATATTACTTGGCGTTTAATTCATATTGTCCTCATTGTGATTGTTTAAAAACCTGGGCCAGAAATGGCACAGACACAAAGGAGCAGAAGGAGGCCATTCTTAACACCGATCCTGCCCCGCCACGTCATTCGATATCATCATGGCTGGCACAACAATGTTAAGTCTTTTTCCAGCCCATCCACGACATCGTGTTGCCGAGTGGCTAGCAGATATTTATCGATCTCTATCATAAATAGACATCGAAAATGTAAATCTGTGAGAAGAAAATGTTCCGTTTCGAGACAGTTGGGTTTATTCACGAATATTACTGGTTTTGCAGATGAGCAGCCGAGTCTGGTCTGACCACTTTGCAAAACATAAATTAAAACTCGACTCTGATGGGATTCGAGCCCACAACCGTTGAATAGCAGCCTGCAGAGAGATATAGAAGTCCAACACGCTTTCCATTGCGCCACAGAGCCGCGCAAGCAGTGAGCTTTAAACACACAAGTTTGCCTTTGACGCATTGAGTTCAGGACACCCATCTCGCGCCTGTCTGTCCTCGTCACACTTTCCGGTACCTGGTCCTTATCCACTTGTGCTCTGGCTCATCAAGTGTTCGGTGACAGATACTGAAACGTTCCCATGATACTTAGCTTTACCACATGTTCAGATAATGATTTCCAGATAATCAATATTCTCTAGATGAAAGCATTCTTCCTAAATCTAATCCTTGTCTCCTGTCTTTCATTTATGTTACTCTGTTCCTTCCCAATACAGGCTTATCCCTGTCACCCATATTTATCCTCTTCATAAAATGAGCACGTTAATCGGTTTCTCATTCAACCTTCTCTGCGGTTAGATAAACATCCCCAGCCGAGCTCGTGTACCTTCACAATGGGAGAGGTCCAGCCCTTGCCATTCTTTTCATCTCCAGTGAAATTCTCCTCCTGAAATCAGACGCTTCCAGCAGTCTGGCGATTACAACGGAAAAGCAAAGTTCTCAGGAGGAAAGCCAAAAGGTGTGAACAAAATCAACAGCTCTTGTCCATCTCTGAATAGAAAGGAAAGTTAACGTTTCGAGTCCAATGATCCATCTTCGGAAATGATGGGAAGGGCGGGTGGACGAAGAACGTGGAAGAGGGTGGACGGTTTCTAAAATGATTGAACTCGATGTTGGGTCCTAATGTTTGCATGGTCTGTCGGTAGAAAATGAGTTGCCGGTCTTCCAGATTGTGTTGTGTCTTGAAGAGCACAGCAGCAGACCAGAAACTGAAATGATTGCATGGGAACACAGTGTCTAGATTAGAGTGGTGCTGGAAAAACACAGCAGTTCAAGCAGCATCCGAGGAGCAGTAAAATCGACATTTCGGGCAACAGCCCTTCATCAGGAATACAGACAGAGACCCAGAAGGGTGGGAACACATTGTAATGTTGAAGTACAGAAGACTGGAAGATCGGGATAGTTTTTATTCATTCTGGACAAAACGTAAGTGATCTCAGCTTTGTCACCGACACTATTTTCCTCTCTCCATTGGAGAAAGGTCACATTCTGAGCAGAAAATAAAGTTGCCTCGATTAAATGAAGTGCAGACAAATCTCTGGAAGATGTGACGACAAGCTTCCACAGTAAGTAGAGATATCGGAAACCAGCAGGAAATGTAACTTACAACATAGAACGTTACAATGCAGTACAGGCACTTCGGCCCTGGCTATTGCCGCGAACTGTAAAATAATGTGATGTCCATTGTAATGGAAAATTAACATTTATTTTGAAACCAAAGAAAGCACAGGGAAACAAATAAGTAAGTACCTGACTTTACAGAGGCAAGTGTTGCACACAGACTGAAAAAAATGTAAAGTTAAACCGAAATGATAGCAGACTGACAAGGCCAGCAAACTACCATATCAACAGTCAAGAATGAGAAAAATCAACTCCGTATCTGGAAACTAACCCGAATGTTTCAGGCCCCTGAACTTGAGATTTTGATAAGAAGAAGCGAATTCTAGTATCAAGGGAAAATGTATTATTTGTGGAAGGTGAGCTAGTTACCTTTTTGGTAGATACAGGAGCAACATATTCAGTCCTTAAATCAACGCAGTTGAGAGAGTCGACGCAGTGGATGCTTCAGGAGTCGTGATATGAGAGAGCTTAACCGCACCACTATTGTGCGGAACCAGTAACTGTGAAACATTCCAATTCTCATTTCTATTGTCGGAAATCTGTCCTTTAAATCAGATGGCTCGTGATCACATTGTGAGATTGGGGTCGGGTTGTGCAGTACCCCGACAGGCTTGCAGGTAATACGAAAAGATTTACCAGCGCAAGCTGTAAATTATGACTCACGACCCCGATGCATGTCTATGAGTGGCGATTAAGCCAGAGAGCCATAAGTTCAGTAAGTGATTCGCTCGGCCAGCAATCAAGTAACCATGGTAATTCCATTAACACAGATTTTCTTGCTGAGGATATGCTGCACTCAACAGCACACATACACCGTGATGGCCCTTACAAATCATATGAGAAGGATTGTTTGAGGAGATTGGTTAAACCAGATCAGTTAGTGTTGTGCGAAGTTTATTGGAATGATCACAGATGTGCAGTCAGTGTTAACTTGTCCAAAGTATCTGTGACGGCAAGTAGACACTATCCTTTTGATGTGGAAGGCACCTTTCCTCATGTCCCATTGGCGAAGGCATCCAGCGACAGGTGGCAGGATTTGGGACCATGGGTACTATAGGCACAAAAACGAAAGATTGTGTCTTCAGGAACGATATGCGTATCTGCTTCAATGCAGATATAAGGACAGATGTGAAGAAACTAAATTGGCTGTCTCAGGCAGATAGGGCAGTCCAGGTAACCCCCGCCAAAAGGGTAGCCTGGCGATTAGCTATGGTAGATGTTTCGGATCCAAGATTAAGAAGGGGCCCGACTGAGTGCAGGGCAAAAGGCAAACGTGGTATGGGGTTTATACGAAGCTGTGAACCCATAAAAATAACCCCAGAAGTCTGAGTATCGGCCTTGCAGAACACAAGACCCGTTAAAACCCGAGGCTCTCAAAGGAATTACTTTGCATACCTCCTGAAGGCTTGAGTGATAATTCCCTGTGGATAATCATCGGTAAGAGCCACATTTTTTCCGGTCAAAAAGGCAAACATTCCAGGTGAATCATGGAAACGGAGCTTTGTTCAAGACCTACAGGTCGTCAATTATGCTATTGTTCCGCCCGCCCCAAATGTTCCTAATCCTTGTACTATATTAGCTCAAATTCCAGCTGTCAGCAAATGTTTCTCTGCTGTGGATTTAGCAAAAGCCTTCTTTAGCGTACCGGTACACCCAGAAAGTCAATTCTGGTTCACTTTTCCATTCAAAGGCAAATCGTGTACATTCACGCGACTTTGTCAAGATTACTGTGAGTCCCCACCATAATTAATGAGGTTCTATGCAGGAGTCTGGAGACTCTTGTTTTAACCCCGGGGTCAGCGCTTCTGCAGTATTTAGACGAATGTTTAATAGCAGCACCAAGAGAGGAACAATGTGAGAAAGATACGCTTGCGTTGCTCTGCCATCTAGCCAGGAATGGGCACAACGCTAGTTTCGCAAAAGTACAATTTGTGCAACAACAGGTGAAGTTCTTAGGTCACTTCTTGTCTGAACAAGGGAAGGCCATTGGTCAAGACAGAGTTCAAGCGATCCAGCAAATTCCAAAGCCTCACACAAAGAAACAATTGCTATTCTTTTTGGTCATGCGTTCCTACTGTAGAATGTTTATCCCACATTACACAACCCTTGAGGCCCCCCGCAAGTGAAATTTCCAATGGTTAAGAGTTGCAGATCCAGAGACCGTAGCAGTTGAATTGAAAATGTTGCTCCAAACTACACCGACACTGGGGATTCCGAATGTAAACAAGCCTTTTGTACAAACGGTAGATGAGAAGCGTGGCTGCATGACATCTGTGCTGATGCAGGATAATGTGGGAAAATTGAGCAGGTAGCTTACATTTTGGCTAATCTTAGACTTCGCAGCGGCAGGATTGCCTGTATGCCTGCGAGTCGTGGCTGCAGCTGAAAATGTTTGCTGTAGCGTCCAGGGACACAGTCGGCTGTGGAGAATTAACCCCTCTGTTCCCACATGCATGCTTACTGTTTTCCGAGCAAAACACAGCACACATGTCGGCAGAACGTTGGCTCAGATACAATACTGTGCTATTGGAGATGCCTAACATTACAATAACGAAATGTAACGTCCTTCATGCTGCTTGCCTTCTCGCCACAACAGGAGACAGAGACCCACATGACTGTGTCGCTGTAACGAATGAAATTTGCAGCCCAATACCAGACGTGCAGGATTCACAAACTCAGAATCAGGATATTCTGAGTTTTTTTGTGGATTGGTTAGCATTCAGGAGAAAACAGACAGGCCAGAATTGTGGTTGGTATGCTGTAGTAACTATCCACGAGGTAGTCAAAGCAGAATGACTCCCTTGTCATCTGTCAGCTCAAGGAGCAGAGCTGATTGCCTTGACTGAGGCATCTAAATTGACGGAGTGAAGGACAGTGAATATTTACACCGACAGCAGAGATGCATTCGGGGCTGTACATAATTTTGAACCCTGTGGAAACACAGGGGCTTCTGGACCTACACTGTAAAGCCCAACGTACACCGTGACCTGATTTCTGACCCCCTGGAAGCGGTCCTACCGCCTAAATCATTCGCTGTCTGTAAATGTGAAGTCCACACGAAAACGCATGATTCCCTTTCTCAAGGCAATGCGAATGCAAACTCAGTGGGAAGAACGGCAGCCCAGCAGCCGCCAAATGATCAGTTGACATATGTATGTCAAATATTTATAATCCAAAACAGACTTATGGGAGTTAGAGTCGCAGGCCACGCCGAGGGAGAAGCGTCAATGGACAATGGCAAGGTGCAGAATGAGGGAATGGGTATGCTGTAGCCCCATTGGTAAACCCTGTCTACCGCGATCATTATTCCCATTCCATGCCAATTAACACACAGTGAGTACCATGCGTCAAAAGGGGCGATGCACGACAGTATTTCAGCGCACTGGTACACGAAGAGATCTACTCATTACTCCTGAAAATATTGTGAATGAGGTGTTATCTGTGCCACTAATAATGTTGGGAAGGGAGTACAGATGAGTCAAGCAGAACACCCTCAATCTAGAAGACCCTTTGAACATTAACAGATGTATTTTATTGAACTAATACCTAGCGAAGGGAAAAGGCATTGTCTGTTAATAATTGATATGTTTTCCAAATGGGTTGAAGCACTCTCGACGTATAAATAGGATGTCATTGCAGGAACCAAGGCTTTGCTAACTGAAATAATTCCGAGATGGGGAATTCCTCAATGGCTTAGCAGGGACAATGCGACACCATTTGTCACTATTGCCGTGGAGTAGATCAGTGATTACTTGGGAATAAACGTGAGACAACACTGTGCCTACCACCCAACAAGCGGTGTTAGTGGAAAGAGAAATGCAACCTTAAAAAATAAATTGACACACATTGTGAGCAACTCGGGGTGGCATGGACAAAGGCACTTCCAATTGTGATTAAGTATATGAGATCTAGAAGAAGAGGAACAGCCAATCTTAGCCCGTTATAGATTTTGTTTGGTAGGCCGCCCAATACAGGAATTGGCCAAAACCCTAAGGTAAACCGATAAAGGATCACTGTGAGGATGAGATTACTTTCAGTGTAGAAACAGGCCCTTCGGCCCAACAAGTCCACCCCGACCCTCCGAAGAGCAGCCCACCCAGAACCACTCCCCTACATCTAACACTACAGACAATTTAACATGGCCAATTCACCTAATCTGCACATTTTTGGACTGTGGGTGGAAACTGGAGCACCCGGAGGAAACCCAGGCAGATACGGGGAGAATGTGCAAACTCCAGAGAGACAGTTGCCTGAGACGGGAACCGAATCCAGGTCTCGGGCGCTTTGAGGTAGCAATGCTAACCACCGTGCCACCATACAACGGTCTGCACTTTCGTCTCAAATACAGAATCAACTGAAGGCAGCACTACCCAAATCAGTAGAAGGGAAGATGCACGACCTAGAACCTGGAGACTGGATAGTGCTGAAAGATTTCAGGAGTAAACGCTGGAATGCGAAGAGGTGGGAGGGACCGTTTGAAGTGCTCCTTACAACACAGTCAGCTGTTAGTCGAGTCACTGCAGGACAGCGATGAAAAGGGTTCCATGATTCTCCGACCCGCACAGCTGCTGGGATATGCCCGGCTACATTGTCAATTTCGCAGCAGATAATGATAGCCCATCAATCCAGACAAAAATCAATGGTAAGCTGAGTCTATCTTCTTAGACTCTTTTCAGCTACAAATGTATCTGTGAGTGCGTGAGAATATATATTCACTTATGATTTGGTGAAATAACCATGAGCTGCTTGACATTACTGCAATTTCGATTCTTGCTTTTCTAAATGATTTCACCCATTGCTCGAAACAGGACGACTTTCACGTTTACACGGAACACGAAACACACCGGACTACAGGGAAAATGCACAAAGCTGAGCAGGCCGTGTTCCACATCATACCGTGCAGCATAGCTTCAGTCACTGTGTCTGTTTTGCAGAATAAGAGTCCCAAAGAATGTTCTCCACCCTAAAACCGGAGGTAGCATGACATTCCGAGAACGACAGATCACATTGTGAGGATGCTCTGACCTCGGAGCCAGTTCGAGAGGCCACTTTCCTTGCCTTTTACCTTAACCGTGCAATTTGTTGCTGAGATGTTCACTCCTGGACATGAGCCACATGGATACCAACTGAGTTGGAAACCTGGGTGGGAATCGACGACAAGCGACTCAATAAATTTTGCTAAATTCCGTGGTGCTTTTTTAGAAATGCAGTTTCTGTTCACCTCAATCTAAAAGCCAGTTTCTGAACATAGTAACAGAAGTCAAAAGGTAATTCCCTCAGCCCACCCTCACTCCGGAAGAGGTGCTAACTGCCCTTGAGTGCTTTTTGTTCTCGATGTGAAGAGCTCTCACGCCTGAGTCACCTTCACGTCTCTTGTGGCTGAGTGAATCACAAAGAAGGAATTTCACCAGAGCTGCAACTGCCTCACTTCCCCACTCGCCCTCCCCGTTTACATTTTCCTGCTCGTCAGTGATTTAAAGAAAACCAAATGGATGCGATGTCATTCCGTAGCCTCTCTGTCGATTCCTCCGTTTCAGTTCCAACATGACTTAGATCTCGGGGCGTACCTTAATACTAGCGACACTATGAAAGCACATGTCCAAAGGTTCCTCTGAGAGCGTAATTTCTTTCATTGCTGTTGCTGATTGAATGAGCCACTAACGTGCGAACTGCTCCAAAACATGATTCAGGATATCTGGTGCCAATTCTCGCACGTTGAATAACGACAGACAGCTTCCAAATGAGGCCTTTGAGAGATGACTTTGGGGTACATTTGACAGACAGACAAGTTCAGGAATTCGTGGTGCTCTGTGACACCAGCGCATCAGCTTCTTCCCTGTCTTTGAACCGAGCCGCCTGCACAAGGAATGCAAATGCGGTACTGCTTTTCGTGGAAGGATCAGAACGCGGTAACTACACTCTCAAACAGAATGGCATATGATCAGAACTAGGTTGCAGAAAAACTTTACAATGCTTTGCACAGTAATTAAATGGAATTGCATTACATTTCACTACGGCAGCAGATTTGTTCCAGCAAATTCAAAGGCAGGTTTGCAGATGGGAAATCAAGCAAGAAAGCTCCGTTCTTGTCCATGCAAAAGGATGCACTTGAAGAACAAAGCAGTTTCTGCCCAGTTTCGAACTGGGGACTTTTCGCGTGTGAGGCGAAAGTGATGAGCGCTACATTACCGAAACAAGCATCAGCTGCCCGCCCAGCGCCTCAGTGGCATCCAGCACTGAAAGTTGAAGGCATTCGACGTTTCACCTTTTTGTTTCCAAGAGCTCGTTGTTTTCCAGCGTAATTGACATCTAGAAAATATAAAAAAAAAGACACGTGAAATTGATGACAAAATATAGACAAGGATGTCGTCAATGTTTGGACTGTAGGGCGAGGTGGACGAGTCGAGTCACCATAGGACTTTGTTTTACAACAGCGATGAATTAACAGTCTTCATTCGGTTCCAGTAATAACTCAACTTGCCTGGAACATAAAGCAACAGCAGAGCTGTTTGCAATTTTCTGCACGGGAGGCGAACACGATCATTGCAGCACAGGCACCTTGGAAAATTGGGCCCTTTCCCACACCACAGTTAATTCCGCGGGAAGCAAACCCATTTTTCTTTTGTTTTGTACATCAATACAGTGGGGACCGAAACAGCATTTTAACAAGCTGCAGAGTTAGAGGTGATTAGCAGGAATGACACTGGTGTGGTTCGAAATCACGCCCCTGTTGAGGCTGGAATCTGGATCCAGCAACTTGACAGCAGGGCAAGTCCAAACTCCGCGTTCGATTTTGTCTCAGCCTTAGTGCGCTACCACTTCCCAGAAAGTGCTGGAAAGAGAGAAAGAAAGAACATAATGAGAATGGGCCATAATAAATGAATTTCATACATACCAGTCTCGATTAGATTACCTTTCCCTTTTGTCTTTCGGACAGAAATGATGGAAATGATTGGACACATGACATCACAAACTTTTAACATTCGCCAAAACACCAAATAACGATGAGTCGAGTCACCGCAGGACTTTGTTTCACAACAGCGATGGTATAAGAGTCTGCATTCGGCTCCAGTGAAAACTCAACTTTTCTGAAACGAAACAGTTGCGGTCGAGCAGCTTGAGCCCGCGATGTTTCGTACGGGACGCCAACACTGTTACGTCAGCACAGGCACTGATCCCTTTGCCTGAGTCTATATTCACACCCACCACTGTCACGTCTTTGAGAAGCAAACCCCAACTTTTTAACTTTGACCCACATTTGAACATGCTGTAGCATTACAGTTGATCCACCGAAATGGCAGCGCAGGCATTCGAATTCACATAACCGAGATTCAAAAACCTCAGTGCACCGGTTTAGCCCACTCCGCCATGTGACCTTGCTGGATGCTTTCGTACGTTTTCAGATATGCCTCTGTAATTTAATAGAAGCGCGTTCCCAGGGAAAGGGTTCCGTAATCCATCTCCTGCTTCAACAGCTTCTGGGAAATGCTGGCTCCAATATGAATTTCGCAGCAGATAAGGAATAGCCCATTAATCCAGACATAAATCAATGGTTATCTGAATCTATTTTCTGAGACGCTTTTCAGCTGCAAGTGTATATGTGTGTGTAAGAATGTATGTTCGGTTTTGATTTCATAATATAACAATGAGCTGCATGAGGTCAAGATGCACTCGGTAAAGTTGGATATCCCAGCCTGATGTCCCAATGTTCCCAGTTCCATGTCAATCAAAGCTGCTCCAGGTGAGTTTTGAGCTCCCAGCCTGATGTCCCAATGTTCCCTGCTCCATGTCAATAGAAGCTTCTCCAGGTGCAGTTGGAGCTTACCGTCTGGTGTCCCAATGAGCCCTGCTGCGCTATGTCAATAGAAACCGCTCCATGTGAGGGTGGAGCTCCAAGCCTGATGCCCCAATGCTCCCTCCTGCTCCATGTCAATAGAAGTTGTTCAAGCTGCTATTTGAACAGAAGCTTCGGCCTCTATGCGCCTCTATGCGATCATAGAAGTACCGTGCGCTCACTGATTGCATCCCTGGGGGCCACAGAGTAGTTGCACTATTAAAGTTGTATCCAAATACAGGTGTATTTCCCGCAACATGAGAACCTTATCTTATTTGTAATCACCGCCCAAATATACTTTGTGAAAGACTTTCTTTCCAAAGCCTTGGTTAGCATGCGCCTATTGCACTCAATGTGACATAAGGTAATAGTGCTAAATGGCGGATTTTCAATAAATATTGCATCACATGATTCATGCTGTGTAACTGCTATTTAACAAGGAGAATGTATTTGAGGAAATCAGCAGTTTTATTTCCTGTGAGGGAATGAGGTTTGTATTCATTAAATTGAACTTGTTAAATGTGTAAAATGATCACAATAGATCTCAATTTGAAAAATGTTCGATAATGTTGTTATCCAACATGAAATGAGGCGTTATCTTATATTGGCCACACGGTTGTTAGAACTAACTACCTATTAATGACAAGAGAATAAATAAAATTTAAATAATTTCACATGTTTGTTCTACATTAGTCAGCGGTTATTGATCCACAGTTTTGGTCAGTCCCTGCAGCTAACATGATGTCTGCTCCAATTGTTTATAAAGAGAGGGAGCTGGCTTCCCACTCATATTCAGCATTCATCACTGGCAAGAGCAATGAGAAAGGGAGAGTCCAATGTGTAACTGTGTCCACGTCCATGCACAGTACCTGCATTACCAAGTTCTCTGCTGTGCATTTACAGCCAGTACTCGGTGTCCCTGAACCCTTCCTCTGCCCCTTTCGAAATATCTCCATTATTTTCTGCTGTCTGTCTGTGCTTTTGTCACTAAGATGAATCACTTCTACCCACTCTGCACAGGTTTCAACTGACAAAATACTCATTAACAATCCATTGGATAAACGTGCGCTTGCCATCTCTCGTTATTTGCTTTTTCTGGATCTCATTCATTCCATGAAAGCTCGCAATAACTTGTCTTCGAAAGGAAAACCGTGTTCCGTTTCATTATCCGAAGGCAGTCTGCATTTCAATACAGTTTAAGCGACAGATTCGACTAATTAATGGAGATTTTACTGCAGCGTCGATGGCAATAAACTGACCAGTCGTCCTCCAATTTAGCCGAGACTCAAACCAAAGCAGTGTCATGAACGACTGCACTCCATAAGCGACGAGAGTGCGACTCGATCCCACGCCTGCAGAGAACAATGTGTCAGTAGTCAATCACTTTCACCACTCAGACACCACGTCGGAGATACAATGCGCATCTTTTAGATTTAGATTAGATTACAGTGTGCAAACAGGCCCTTCGGGGCCAACAAGTCCACACCGACCCGCCGAAGCGCAACCCATCTTTGGACTGTGGGAGAAAACCAGAGCACGCAGAGGAAACCCACGCAGACACAGGGAGAACGTGCAAACTCCACACAGTCAGTCGCCTGAGGCGTCAATTGAACCCGGGTCTCAGCCGCTAGCCCGGGTCTAGCAGTGCGTACCAATGTGCCACCGTGCCGCCCACAACCAAATGTTTAATTGAGTTGAGTAAATTGTGCATAGAAGCGGATACTTCTCCCGAGTGTTGGTGAAATGATAAATAGCACAGTCCAGTTCATAAAGAATGGCCTCACCTCTGCTTGATGGGGCAAGCGCATTCCCAATGTGGCAATCTGCTCACATGGTCTGAACAGAAATAAAGAAATGACTAAGAAACAAGATCTGTTTAATTGAATTCTATCAAGAGTTGGAGCTGATGGAATGAAAAGCCTTGTGACGGGGCCGATGTAACACTGTCTCTGAAGAATTGTTTCCCCGACTCGAGGACAGTCCACAGTGCTTAGTGGCAGAACTAGCGCTCCCTCTCTTCTGGACAGATATTTTTGACCGATCGCACTTAGAGCGAACAATTTCAAAATCTTAAATAAGACTAACTGAAAATTGAAGTGAACAACGCAAAAGACGACTAGAGCGACACTTTACAATAAAGTTTATTTTGCTCAACCTTGGCCTGTGTTCTTTTCCTGGGCCAGGTGACACCAAGTCACTGTCCAAGCACAGCAACACAGTGAGAAAATGGTAGAGGGAAAATGTGTGTAGTACCACAGGGCATGTTGGGAGCAGCAGCAGATACACAGGGAAGTTAATTTCCCACAACGGGAACACTTCCCAAACAGCGGACTGAGATGGAAGATCTCAGAGTGTTATGAAATGTTATAATTGATTCTGCAGACACTGCGGGGATCAGTTATTGAATCTGTTCAAAATTAAAATTAAAATATTTCTACGGATTAAAATCAAAATAAAAAAGTCCTGGGGTTAGTGGACGTAAATAATGCAATTATATTATTAAATAATTAACTCATCTTAGCAATGAGCAGCTCATCCATTTCCTCATAGAACGTTGGAGCCACTGGTAAAGGCGTTCATATAATTCCAGGTACCAGCCGTGGAAGCAGAGATACTCGTTGTCCCAACCGTTTTGATACAACCAGGAATTTGGCGATAAGCTTTAATGCGTGGATCCAGTACAGCAGGTAATCAGTGGATGGTATCTCTGTGCCAATGTAGTAGGCTATGTTTTAAATTTGATTGGAGGTTTTAAATTTGATTCTCACATGGAGTTGCTTCAATTTGTCATTGTGTTGAAGTTTCATTACGGAAGGCGTTGAGCAAAGCCAAGTTGATTGGAAAGTATCAGTTTTTTGAATTGAGAAACGACCTTTTTTGGAAAATGACTCATTACCAACAAACCTTCTGCAAATTTTTAAAACGTCACAACATGTGTGGACAGAGAACCGAAAATAATTTTTCAACAAATGGATGGCGTTTCCCATGCGCACTGCGTTAAATTCAGAGAAAACAAAACATTTTGAGCCCGTTTTATCTTACTCAATTTGCTGTAAACTCGCAAAAGTTATTGTAATAATCAAAAAGGAATTAGATTGATCACAAGGGACCGTTCGAATATTGCATTCACTTTTGGTCAGAGCTTCTTTCAGCTTAAAATTGCGTGCTGTAGGAAAGAACAGAGGGCTAAAAAAGATAGAGACAACTTTGAGAATTTAATAGATGGAGATCAGAAATCATGAAATATAGGTAACATGATGTAAATGTGGTAAAATCTTTTAGCAGGTATTATTTCTACTAGCGACAATTCAATTCTTTCTCATGAGGAAATAACTTTTGTTTGCAATCTTCGAGAAGATCAATTCCATTTACAATGTTTCACGTTGAATAATATGCAATACCTTTCAAATTCATGAATATTTTATATTCCATCTTATCCAGCTGGACGTTTTCATGAAAAGTCTTTTTTGATAAGTCAACAAAATGCGAATTTTTTACACACACTTTGACTTTTTCCCAATGGTAAATTCGCTACTTGTGTTCTTGTTGATGTGTCTTATAAAACACTCTGGACTCAGCTACTATCATTCTTTGTGGAAATTCTTTTAGGATTTAAATAGCTCTTGAGCAGAAGAAACTCTGACTCAAGCTTTTCTGGATCATTGACCAATGGTTTTGAATCTGAGACTCTATTTATTTATTTACTCAAAAGAGGGAATACCGCTGATTTAGTCACTTCAATCCTTGTGTTATGTGAAAGATCTATTTAGTTTACTTCCCAAACTTGCATGTTTCTGGTACAGCATTTTCAAAACCACGTGAATAAAATCCCTCATTCTGTCTATCATCTTCGTAAAACCGGTTTGTATCATTTCTAATATTTTTATGCCTCAGTAAACCTCAACCCTGAGTTTCCTCGTGCCTTTCTATACAGGAAATTGTGGCTGTGCCCTTTCTAATGTCTTTCCTTTTTTTGTTGGAGAGTGAGGACAAGGATTACAAACAATGTATGCACTTAGTTTGACCTTTAGATTTTACAGTTACACTATGAACTCTTTGCTTTGTAATACAATTTCCCTATTCATGAATTCAAACAACATTCATTATTATCTAACCAGATCATGAACAACCTCCCCATGAAAACTTCCTTTGTACTTCAAAGGAATTTGGGAAAAGGGTTGTTAGGCCAGCATCCCTAAATCCCCTCGACCTGAGTGAGTCTCAGCTTTTTCTAAAGGTAACTGAGATTCAATCACATCATAGTGCGGCTGCAGTCGTTCTCTGTGCAGACTTGTTGTGGACATGAAATACCTATAACCAAAGACTACCGTGGATCTAAAATCAAAACTTTCCAAAACACAATTATCATATCTATTGTTTATCATTTTTCTGTGTTATTGTTTGGTTTGTTCGTGTGTCCCTGTGTTAAACCTACCCAACGTTTAATTTGTGAATGGAGACATTCCCTTCACCACTCATGTTTGGAAACCCCATTCGACATTGAATGATTTTACCGATATGCTCCCGGAGGACAGTCCTCCCATTACTGGGATGAATCCAGTGAACATTCTCAACGGATCTTCAAAGCCAAGGATTCCCTTTTCCGAGTTGGGGATCGGTTCTGCACTGAACTCAATGTGTGTGCTCATTAAAAGCTAAACAATTGCAGCAAGATTTTCAGATTAAGATTTTGCAATCTGCTTGAATAACGTTTGTCCCAAAAGTTACATTCCTTATTGTCGTTTGTTTGTGGATGATAAAATTTCCTGAATCTTTCTGTTTTTATTTCATATTGGCGGATGTTACAGCAATTTATAAGCATAGTGATTTCTAGAAGCCATCAGAGAGCACGGTAGCTGATCATGTGAAATGAGACCGCAGTAATGATTGGCCTCAGAATGAAGGTGTCGCTGGTTTGCAGTGATGACGGTGTGGCTGAGTTTCATATTTATTTTGGAGGAGGATAGGTTGGGTCTAAGATGAGCGCTTAAAACCGAAGCAAGGGGAATGGTATCAGATAGCGAAGTTAGGGTGAGCTGAATTGAAGTGGAAAATTGCATCAGAAGATAGAGCAGGACAGCTTCATCATGTCACTCAGACTGTAAAAGCCACGCAGAAGAAGCAAAACACCTTCAGTGCAGGCACAATGACAGGTCAAGTGGGAAGGAAACAAAGCAAGACACTAAGATGGAATACAACAATTTATGTGAAACGTTTCGCAATATATCCTTTTTTTAAATTCTGACTGCCCTCTCGTTGGAAAATTGAATGTCCTGCAGTGTAACGGCGATATTTACCATGCTACAACACAAGGAAAAGAGACAAGGACACATTACCTTTTGTAACGTTGTGGCCTTGTGAAAGCACGCTCGGCCCATCAACCAGAATTCAAGACTTCAAAGATCTCTTCTGTGCTATTCAACGTATTTGCTGCTCCTGCAGTCAGATCTCAATAACTTTACCTTGTCTCTTCCTCAACTCCCTGCTTCCCGTAAACACTTCAAATGTGAACAAATCATCAGTATTTCCACTTCCATTCATTGTTCGTAACTCCCGTGCTGACAAAACGTACAATTAACCAATTTGCCTTCTCTGGCTCTTACTCTGGCATACTCGGAATAGTGAAGTGCATTGTGTCTGATCCGCAGGACACGCTGCAGGATTTTCAAACAGCGCCATCCTCCATGTGACATGTACGTGCCGGGTAATATTTTGTTGTGTAGATGTGTCCTGGCTTTGCAATATCACCGTTATCTAACTCCCTGCATTCAGTTGGTCGAATTGTGATTCCACTCAGAATCACAAATGTGTCACAAACTACCTCAGCTGTGCTGGCTCTCCACAGAGATAAATGTGCTTCTCTGTGGATATCATTCTCTTGCCTTCTCCCTGAAACTCTGCACACTTTTACTTTTAACATAAACATCGAATTATTTTTTAAACAACTCGATTGAAACTGTGTCTTTGTCAATGTCAGGCAGTGGTTTACAGACCCTAACCACTCCATACGTACATTGTTCTTCTTTTACTAATGACATTTAAACTCTACCGAATCGTTCTCGATCCCTTCAGGCATGGGGAGCATTCTCCCTTCCTTATTTCCTCTGTCTAATCCACTCATGTCTTGGAAAGTTTAACAAGGCCAGTTTTCAGCCTTCTGCTCTCCAAGGAGAAATATCCCAACTTTCCAAATGACCTTTATTTTTGCCATTCCTCATACACCACACCATTATCATCAACCTGTTCAGCGCTGTTTCCAATCATTTCACGTTCCCATTTCCGAAAGGTCAACATTCAGAACTGTGCGAACATCCAGATGGTGGATTTATTCAGAGTGGGATTGTGCGTGTGAACATCCTGAAACATTTGTTTCACTTTCACCACATATGGTACTGTGTCATGCCCACTACAATGACACTTCTGACCCCAAAACACAAAGTTATTTTAAGGGGTGCAACTTCATAATTTGCATTTTTTTTTATTTAACAGTTGATAGGGCGACCGAGCAGAAGTGAAATCAAACAACCAAGGCTCGAAGACGACTTGAAGTACGAATTCTCACATGCCAGTATTAACACAAGCTGCGAAGCGAAGATCATACCCCCAAACACTCTTCCATTTCCAACACTAAACCATCTGAGAGTCACTCAGATCCAACTACATCCCACTTTGCTCTCGGATTTCGAAGCAGCAAAGAGTTTCAAGAATATCACCTACTCATTTCCTCTCCTTGTTCGCGGGACGGTGCTGTTTATCCCTTCCATTTGGACTGAGCTGTGTCAATCGGCAGATTATTCATCTATTTCCATCCACCTGCAGGTAATGTGAGGGGAGGCAAGCGCGAATACGCTCTAAAGCTCTCTCTCATCGGCACAACCAGGTCCCTCAACCGCTGGAAATCAGCAAGTTTGATTGGGAACTTCCTCCCAATATATTTATCTGAGAGAGCGACAAAGATGTTGTGATAGTGGGAAATATAGAAATGTACTCCGGATACTTTTCCCTCAGGTAAATTCATGTGAGGGCATTTTTGTGCAGACTGTTTGGTGTTCAGAATCCATCTTCACACAGCAATTCTGCAGAGAAGTTTTTTTTTCTAATACAGACATCTGTTTCTTTGCTGCAATCGGGCAGCAATTAGCATCTGAGCCCCAACTGTCCGAGATGAAGAGAATCCGAGTAAAACCCTCACTCACTGAGAGCCATTCCCACAGCCCTGAGCTGCGGGCTGCAAATAATCTAACACGGAAGGAGGGTTAAAGATAAGACATTGTTTCACCCTAAGTCACTCTGCCCCAGAAACAGGAGGAGGGACAACATCAATGTGTGGCGTCACTCACGCCCCGGCAGAAGCCGTTCAGCCCATCGAGTCCACTGCGACTCTGTGTCGCTTGTATATCTCTGTGGTTATTCATAATTGGTGATGTATGTCCTAATAATGCGGAACTGTGTATGTGTCGTAATGCTGTCTCCAACAAGATGATCCAATTGCCATTCATGGCTTTTCATTTCACAGGGAGGACAATGCAGTGTGAATCAGCGTTGGGAATGAATGCAGGGCGTCATGCGCACAGAGCACTCTGCAACTGATATATCTTACCTACACGAGTTTATTCCCAACTCTGGCAAGTGATTTTGCGAATCAGATCAGAGAAGACAGAGAACAGGAAAAGAGATTCCAGAAATTCACAAGTGTGTTTCCTCACCTGTGTAAATTTTGCGGGTGTATCATTACGAGATATTCATTTTAGATACATTGAGGGAAAGGAAGTGGAATTGAAACAACATGCAATACGTTGAATGAAGCTATATTATAGAGGAACACTGGCGGGGCAGTACACACACTGAAACCTGGAATTGTCAACGAGCAGAGGATGTTTTCAGTCCATTAATTTCTGGGTTATGAGCCCAGTGCGCTCCCGCTGGGTCGCTCTGTTAGCGCTGACTACAGCAGTTTCCAGCGATCTTCAGTTTTTAATCTGGCATGTGGCATGTGCCGCAGAGGATGATTTCAAGAAGGACTTCATTATTATTGTGTGATACACTGTGGCGCAGATGTGTTCCGGCTGTGTCAACATAACCTGTGAGCAACTTCCCACATTCTTTTGGTTTAACTGTGATTTCACTCAGAATCAAGAAATAGTGCAAAGTGAGGCCATACGGCCCACCTTCGCTGTGCTGGCCCCAAACAATAAGGAAATGTCTGTATCGTTCGTTTGATTGATTACATTTGCTTGATTGATTGTCACATTTACCTGAGTGCAGTGAAAACCTTTGCAATTGCAGATCATAGTAATCAAGGACATGCAGAACACAGCGTGAGAAAAACAAGGCATTCAGATTACTCCGTACAGGACGCGCGCTCGGCAAGATCCGCATTAACAGGATCGGCATCATTTGAAGTTAGTAAATCCATTTCTCAGTCTAGTTACCGCCTACAAGAAGCAGCTGGTATGTGTCTTGAAGATTCAGTATCTTGAGCTGACCTCGAGCTCATCGAAATCATACTTTCTGAGTCAAAAATGGGACCGGATTCAAACTCCAGGGCTCAAGTGTAACTTCTCGCACGTACATCACCTACCCGAGGGGATATCACACCCAAGTCCAACGAGCCATAACTGCACCTGAAGCGTGATCTATAAATCAGGTGAGTCTCCTTGCTTAAAAAAGGCTTTTTCTTTTGTTTCGGAGTGAAGGCAGCACTGAGTTTTAACAATAGATTCTTGCCATTCTGCCTCCCGTTTCCCAGGAGGCTGCGCCAGCCCTTCCCCCGCTGGCAGCTGGACGAACTCCTCTTCTATTGGCAATCAGTGTTGTGGGACAGCAAGGTGAATGCGCTCTTCAGCTCCCTATCAAACACCGGCTTCTGCAGCGGGGGTGTGGCTCGTGGGAGTGGGAGTTATGGAAATTCTGGAAAGCTGTACAAAAGGGAGATCTTGCATGCACAGGAACTCATATTCTATTCGGATAATTGTCCAAATAATTCCATCTGAGATAGATAGAAAAGTGCAGAAATGCTGGGAAAGAGAGAATCTCTCCCAGTAATCAGGAACAGTGACTGTGTACTTCTCGAATTCACAACTAGGGCTCTGCTGTCTGAATCAACATGGGATGTTACTGCAGCGAGTCCTGTCGCTCAGGCACTCTGCATCTGATGTGCATAAACTTTACCACGTTACCCCCAGCTCAGAGAAGAGTTTTCACAGCTCACATCATCCCAGAGTGACAGGGAGCAGAAGAAAGCGATTCAGACCAGCATCTTACCACCTGCTGGGGAGAATAGAGATTTCGGAGAGCCGACAGTCTCTACCAGTGCATGTTTCCATCATTTACAATCTTGGTCTGTGTGACAACAAAAGTAGGAACCAGGAACTGTTTATCTTGCTTCTTAAAACAGGCGTGGAAATTTTGCAGAGCATAGATACATCTACTTGCTGTTAGTGAAATGATGAATAGCAGAGTACAGTGCACAGAGTATGGTCTGACCTCTGTTTTATGGGACCAGCAGTCTCCAACTGTGACCCTTTGCTCACATGATTTGAACACAAACAAATAATCGACTCAGTAACAAAACTTGTTAACTCGGATTCTATGAGGAATTGAATGCGATGGAATGAAATCCCCTTGAATGCGGGGATGTTACATTATCTTACAGGGAATTGTTTTCCAAACTCGAGGAGAGTGTGCAGTGCTGCTTCCATGGATCAATACCAGGATAGATAGATTGAATCAGCGTCGGATGTTATTGTAGGGAGCCCTGTTGCTTAGACACACTGCATCTTTTGTACAATGGTGCAAAAGCACGGAACTTTTGCGTCGAGGGGACAACTTCAAAATCGTTAATGAGACAAAATGCACAAATGAGTGAAACAACACAGCAACCACAGAAACTGGTATTACATAAGAGAGTAAACTCCTCTGCTAATGTAAACAAGCAAAACAGAAAGGATTCACCTCGTGCTGTATTGTGTTAAAATTCAAGAGACAAACAACTATAGCAAGAATTAAGTTAAAAATAACAACTTTATTACATTTTTACATTTTACAGAGAATAATTAACTTACAACTACTTACACTCCTTTCTGTAAACCTGTCTTTAACCTTCTGCTCTACATTACTGGTCTGAAAAGCCTTCCCCAACCCCGACCCCATTAATATTTACAAAAATATTCATATTTAAAAACCAGCCAGTTGTCGAGTTTTCTCGTTGTATCTTCCTCTCCAGATTTTCTCTCCAGGTCGGTGTCGATGCTTTTTTCTATGCAATCTATTTCTCCAGATAGTCACTCCTCGGAGATCTTACTAGCATCCGACATCTGTTGGTCTTTTACCTTCGCTCTTTGCTGTTCTTTGCCACTCTGGGTAACTGTTCAACATGTCTGATATTTGTTCCACAAACAGTCGGATCGTTTCACTGACTTTGATATTGTTGAAATACCATATTCAAACTTGATTGGGGCATAATTTAAACTGATTAGGCGAATTCGAATTTGTTTTTTTTAATCCATGTAACAAAGCTGTTAGTTGTTTCGACCAACTGTTATGTTGTTACCTTGTTCTGGACTCCTTGTGCTAGCCAGAAATTTCAGCACCCTTTAAAGTACATTGCACACACAACTTCATAGCACTGGGTTTTGCCAAGACAGTCTATTATGCTCAACATCGCTCTCTGTCAATCTCATGAGCCTGAGATTTGAACAATCTCTGGTCTAAGTTATTCAAACGACCCTGATCTCATAACCTCAGATTTAACACGCCCCCGTATGTATGTCTTACAATATTAATTGATTCCTCACTGTGTTACTTCAGCATACGTTGAGAAGAAATTATAAATGAACACAACTTTCACCTATGTGACTGCGATTTGACCCAATGTTGCTGCAGCCAACCGATTCAGCTGTCAGTGAAATAGCCCACATCTTTCCTGTACCGGCAATGAGATTGCATAGCATAGTGGTAACTTTTCATGCGTTGAATTTGACCCAACATCATTTCTGAGGACGAAATTTACTGGCATATGAAGACATGATGAGATACATGGGGGTTGGGGTTGGAATATGGTCAGGAAGGATATGGTGAGAGTTCCCTTGATACAAAATCGTTCGAGACAACGGAAATGAGATTTACTGGGAGATAAAGCCAAGAGATAAGCAATTAAGGAGTTTAATGGAATGTTGGGATAGATGAATAATAAGCGGACCAAATCAGGAATGACTGAGTTGTGTCCTAATGGAGGTTTTTCAGCTGATGTGAGGTTGGTAAGGGTAAATAGGAGGGAAATTCCATCGTTGAGGTGAGTGTATAACTAAAGGTTAGAGCTTCAAAACCAGCGAGGGATGACAAATAAGTTTACAGCAGGTACTTTTTATTCTGAGAGTTATTGAAATCGGAGATGATTTTCCCGAAAGAAAAAAAAAATTCGAAGCTGATTCCAGAATATTTGAAAAGCCACATGCAGGCACACAACGAGCGAACTTAACAGGGACAGGGATTCTGGGCTTCTTGGATGGGGATGCAAAAGTGGCACACTCACGAATTCTTTCACATTCATTGGAAACAAATTGTATAACACCTGCAACTGAAGAAGTTAAGTATAAGAAAAGCTGGTGGTGTTGAAATGTGTCACGGCTGATACTACGTGAACTACTACATATTGTTAATATACTGATCTTTTTGTTATAGCTTTGCAGTAAACTGAAGCCAGTTAGCTCAGTCCGCTGGCTAACTAGTTAATTGTATAGAGTGAGACAAACAACGTGGGATTAATTGTCACACTGTCTCAGGTTACCATAAAGATCATCATCTCTTCCACTCACCTGATATGTAATACAATGGTGACTCTAGTGAGTAGGAATGGCCCTGTGGATATCAAGCATCATCATCATTGCCATCTGTTGCCTTGAACATTTGGTCACAATAACCAGGAACGGAACTGAGTTCATTTAATACTCACTAACCTCCGCGTGAAAAACACAGCAAAAAGACTCGTCCTTATTCCTGTTTGAACGCTCTGTTCTGCACAACAGCAAAAGTATTGGTTATGGCTTTACCAGATTCACTGACAACATTCACTCTACTCAAAGAGATAAATCTAATTCCTTTCGAACAGTTTAATGAACTGTGCGAGTTTGCAGCAAATGGGATAATATGAAACGAGTTTAACAGCCTTTCCAAGAATGGAATACAGTGGAGGGTCAAAGATTTGAGAAGTGTCATCATGCTAAAACCTTACCTGTTTCTCAATCCACAGATGGATAATCGCCTGGGGAATATGGACACCTTTCCGGCTGATAATTCACACATTTCCCAAATGCAGAAAAATCCCACAAATCAGAAACTGGAGGCTTACTGATGCTTTATTCGACGTTATTTTTCAAATTCACTTCAGTCTGGTGCTCCAATGATCCCTGATCAACATCAGGAAAAGCAGCTTCAGATAATAATTGAACTTATAGCTGCAGCATTTCACACGCTGTTAAGTGATGATGAATTGGTCCATGGGAGCAGCAGAGCGCCAACCTGTAACATGCTCTATTCGTACCTCTGGGACCTTCGACCAACCTGTTCTACTTTAGTTGTAGTCCTGAAATTAAAGTTAAGGCAGTGGAGGAGGAACTGACCTGTGACTATTGGAGCACCAGGTTCAGGAAAGGGACATAGAAAAATGTCGTGCAAATTAGACTTGATTGAAAGCTGCGTTTCTGTGTGTCACTGTCCTGTTTACAGCCAATGTTACATTATCGCTGTCACAGGGCTTTTCATTCGGTCGGCTTCAATTCGGCACAGAATTCGATTCAAAGACACTTCACTAACTTCCTTCTAACAGTTCATACAGACAACATGAAACATACTGCACTCATCATCAATCTTCACCAGGGCTACATCCGAGGACGTTGCACAGTTTTCATGAATACTAAAGATATAAGAAAGTTAAACAAGAATAAATTGAATTTCAGTTTAAATTGTAAAATGATAAGAATGCATAATAACATACAGAATCGGTTAAATTCATGTTCATTAACGTGGCCAGAACTCTAGCCCAGGAAAGAGGAAATCTGTCCCTGAATCCCCAATATCCACACGGCCGTTTGCTCCATGTGCCCAGTTGGATACCTGTGTGAAGGAACACGCAGTCGAACAGAGCGCCTGGGAGAATCCTCCACTGTCTGATCAAAGCTGCAACAGGAGCTGTGTATTCCAGCTGTGAAAGCGGTGGGATAAAGGGGAGGTCCTTGATATTCAGTGGTGTACATTCACAGTGTCCCCATAATGTTATTGTTTAATTTCCTCTGTCAGAAACAGCACAGACAGCGGGAGGAGCAAGAGGAGGCAATTTCACCCGCAGGCGCTACCCCGTCATTTGATACCATTTTGGCTGACCAAACACATCAATATCTTTTCCAAACCTATCCACATCAACCTGTCATCCAATGGGAAAAAGACAGTGAATAAACCGAAAAACTCTGTGCAACTGTGGGTGGGAAATGTATTTAGAGACAGTGGGCTTTTGCAGTGGGTTTTGTGAATGTGCAGCCGATTCTGGCCTGATCATGTTTCAAATGATACGATTCCCTCAAAGCTCACCCCCAAGAAGGTGAGGAATGTCCTTTGGTCAGTAGCAGAGGCGAGAACTCCAGATGAGTGGAATTGACGATGAATCAGTCGAACAATCATTGATTCCGCTGAAATGTGAAATAAATTGAAAAGCACATGGATGATTTTGGAATAATATAGGGAGACGCAGTGAGAATAGTTCACAGGTCAGCCCAACATCGAGGGGCGAAGGGCTTATTCTGTGCTGTATTGTTCTATGTTCTAAACTCCGAATCTGGTGGGACTCAAACAAACAATCCTTGAATCGCAATCTTAACAACGCAGTGGAATTCTAAAACATCTTTCATTTCCCCACAGAGTGCAGCCCTCATTTTGCTGCACTCAAAGATATGGTTTCAAGT
Organism: Chiloscyllium plagiosum; assembly: GCF_037043375.1. Classification (NCBI taxonomy): domain Eukaryota; kingdom Metazoa; phylum Chordata; class Chondrichthyes; order Orectolobiformes; family Hemiscylliidae; genus Chiloscyllium; species Chiloscyllium plagiosum. Next base: position 46,958,302 of record NW_028270180.1, read on the forward strand.
CTTTCATCGAACATCTTGCCCCATTTTCCAGTACCTCCTCATTAAGGCCTAGCTTCTCAAGTGTTCGGCTAAATAATCCGGAAATGTTCTCATGACTCTTAGCTTTACCACACGTTCAAACAGTGAGTTCCAGACAAACAATACTCTCAGGATGAAAGCATTCTTCCTAAATCTTCTTTGAATATCCTCTCTCTTGCTATATCCCTGGTTATTAACCCTTCCCGTGAGAAGTTTATTCCTATCACATATATCTATCCCCTTTCTGTGAACGTTCATCAGTTCCTAGCTCAGCTTTCTCCACTGTCAGATAAAGATCCCCAGCCGAGCTCATCTATCTTTGCAGTGGCAACAGTGCAGTGCGCTAATAGCACAGCATGTCAGGCAGCATCCGGGAGCAGAGGAATCGACGTTTTGTGCATGAGCCCTTCATCAGGAATGAGGCTTGTAGGTAGGGGTTGACTTATAAGTGGGAAGGGAGTTCTATTGGTGGTAAAGTATCTGGGAAAGCGACAGGTGGATGAAGGTGAAGGAGAAAGTGTTAATTCAGAGGGTTGGTTGATCGACGGGTCAAGAGAGTAGTGCCTAGTTGGAGACTTGCCACTGGTATAATGTGGGAGGAAGTGAAATGAGGAAGCTGTTCAAGTACACATTAATCCCATGTGGTTGCATAGTCCGAAGGCGGAATATGAGACGTTCTTCCTCCACGCATCCGGTGGTAATGGAATGGCGGTGGTTTGTGACAGAAACATTGCTCCTCCTGCTCTTAAGATGCTGCCTGACCGACTGTGCTTTTCCATCACTACACTCTCGACTCTGGGCTCCAGCACCTGAAGCCCTCACTTCCACCTATCTTCGCAGTGGGAATGGTCGAGCCCTGGCAGTACCTTGGTAAATCTCCTCTGAACACCCTCTCGTGCAAACACACGCTTCCTGAAGTCTGGCGATCAGAACAGAACAAGTTCTCCAAATAAAGAGCAGAAATATCTGAACAAAATCAGCAGGTCTAGTGCGTCTGGGAGAGAGTTCTTCCAGCCTAACGATTTACCTTTGGAACTGATGGTACGTGTAGGTTGGGCAGCAACGTGAAAGAAGGTGGAGAGGGTCTAAAATGATTGAACCCGATTTTGGGTCCTGCAGGTTGCACGGTCTCTCACTAGAAAATGACGTGCCGATATTCTAACTTGCACTATGCTATGTGGGAGTCTGCAGCAGACCAGAAACTGAAATGAAGTCTTGAGAACACAGTGGGATGTTGCAGTGACAGGAACCTGGAAGCTCAGAGTCCTTTTTTACTTGCAGACAGAACGTACGTTTACTCAAATTTGTCATCCACTCTGTTTTTCTCTCTCCAGTTTTGATTGATGTGATATTGTGAGCAGGAAATGTAATCTGCTAAATTGAGTGAGGTGAAAATGTGTTGCTGGAAAAGCGCAGCAGGTCAGGCAGCATCCAGGGAACTGGAGAATCGACGTTTCGGGCATAAGCCCTTCTTCTGGAATGAGGATTCCAGAACACATTTTTTCCTGCAACACATTTTCAACTCTGATCTCCAGCGTCTGCAGACCTCACTCTCTCCTAAATTGAGTGAGGGGCAGATAATTCACTGGAACCTTAAACAGTGAGGAGGGACATCGTAAACGAGCAGCGTTACACCTTCTGAAATTTTGTGGAATGGTGCCATATGGGAAGTGCTGGGGGGTCAAGGAGGATTGGACGAGGATGTACAGAGAGAAATTTTCCTGCATAGAGCTGGTATTCAGTGGTATGGGCTAGTGGGGAAAGGGCAGTAAAATGTATATCTTCCTGAGCTTCCTGCTATAAGTAAACAGCTCACTACAGAGCAAAAGTATCTTATGATTTTCATTCCAACACCGACACGAAGTCCAGCTTACAGAAGTCATGTGTTTGCACTGTCACTGTCAGTCTATCTCCCCGGGAGCAGTAGTGCTCCCCCACCTAGATTCAGATAGTACAGTTCTTACTGTGACATGTCCCGTCGAGAATGGAAGGACAGATATTAATAATCCACACTTGGAACGGAGTATCTGTATAGCTCAATAAAAATCACTTAACTATCCTAACTCCTTTTCAAATCACTTGACTCATAGCCTTGTATGCGTCTCCGATCCTTGCATGCACTGTGTTCCAGATTTCAGCCACCCACTGTTTGAAAACGTATTTCCACGCATTCACTGTATTCTTTCCAGCTCTGACCTTAAATCGATGGCCCCACCGTGATCGAAATCTCTATCAAAGTGAAACATGTATTTCAGTCTACACTATCCATATCCCTCAGTATTTTGTACATCTTAATCATGCCCCCCTCCCCCCCCCCCCTCAATCTCTTCTGCTCTAAGAAAAACAACTCCAGTTTGTCCAAACTCGGGAGAGATTTTCGAGCAAAACGATACACCTTTTGAACGAATGGTATGTGTAGTTGGGGCAGGAACGTGAAAGAGGGTGGACAGGGTCTAAAATGATTGGACTCGATGTTGGGTCCTGAAGATTGCACGGTCTTTCAGTAGGAAATGACGTGCCACTCTTGCAATTCGCGCTGTCCTCTGCGGGAGCTCTGCAGCAGACCAAACTGAAATGAAGGCATGGGAACACAGTGCAATGTTGCAGTGACAGGAACCTGGAAACTCAGTGTCTTTTTTTTGCTTGCAACAGAACGTAGGTGTACTCACGTTTGTCACCCGCTCTGTTTTTAGTCTCCCCAATCCAGACGATATCACTTCGTGAGCTGGAAATGCAGTTTTCTAAATTGTGTAATGGTCAGACAAGTCACTGGAACCTTACACAGTGAGGAGAGACATCGTAAACGAGCAGCATTACACCTTCAGGGATTTCGTAGTATGGTGCCATATGGGGAAGGGCTGGGGGTCAAGGAGGATTGGACCAGGGTGTATAGAGAGAAATTTTCTGCATAGTGTCGGTAATGGGTGGTATTCAGTGGGATGAGCTCGTGTGAAAAGTACAGTAGAAGGTATATCTTCCTGACGTTCCTGCTATAAGTTCGAAGCAAAACTATCTAATGATTTTCATTCCAACACGGATACTAGGTACAGCTTGCCGAAGTCACGTCTTTGCACTTTCTCTTTCACTGTGTCTCCCCGGGATCTGTAATATACTTCCCCACGCTGATTCAGACAGCACCTGTGACATGCCACTTCGAGAATGGAAGGACAGGCATCAATAACCCGCACTTAGGATCAGAATATCTGTACTGTTGAATAAGAATTGACCCATAGCCTCATATGTCCTGGCTTCATAAATTCACATCTGAATACGTCAGAACATTATGTGGATTTCTGCCTCTCAGTTGCTTGCATACACTGAGTTCCAGATTTCAACGTTTTTCCACGCATTCACTCTAATCTTTCCGCCTCTGACCTAAATCGATAGCCCTCCGTGATCGAAATGTCTATCAAATGAACATTTATTTCAGTGTATGCTATCCATATCCCTCAGTATTTTGTACATCTGAATCATAACCCCTCTCAATCTCCTCTGCTCTAAGTAAAACAACTCCAGTTTGACCAATCTCCCTTATTCAGCCCACACAATATCCTGTCAAATCTCCCCTGCATCGTTTCCAGTGCTATCACATCCCTGGTATAACCTGAATTGCATAACCACAACACAATAGTCTCGCTGGAGCAGAATGATAGCGTGAAATAAATGATGTGGAAATCCACAGAAACTGATGTTTTTTGAATAACGGTTGTTTCCTGAATGCTGCCATGTGTCCTTTTCCTGAGCCTGATGTTTAAATAATCGCTGATCCATGTCAGTTAAAAGCTGCTACATGAGGATTGATCTCACAACCGCGGTATTGAAATGGATCAACGAGTTTGAAGGTCCTGATGATGAAACTTGGTCATGGTCATCCAGCAACAGTGATCACAGCAGCACAGACTGAACAGGGGGCAATGTGAAAGTGATTATAAGGGAAATGGGAGGGAGAACTTAAAGGAGGTAAATGATTGTGGGAGAGAGAGGATTCTCCGAGAATGAGTGAGTCTGAATCCTGATATATGACTCTCAGAAATGTGTGAGAGAGGGGATTGATGGAAAAAGTCATAATCTCGGAGAATATTTTTACGTAAAGTCAACTAATTCCTTTGTGTCTTTCTTCAGCATGTGTCACTAGGTATAAAATAGGGGAACGTTAACTGCAGTGACTCGGATTCGAAAGTGGTTACTGTGCCAACAATGTAGAATATTTTAACATTAAAACCATCACTGAGTCATGCAGAGACATCCGTTTAAAACCAGCAATAATTACAGTGACAGAGGATATGTTAGGAAAAGTAGCAGATTCACAACAGGAATATGAGGCGAGCGATAGTAGACATGTAGGGATTCAGAATTGGCTGATTCTTTAAATTCGATATCCCCAAACGCTGTGGTGGTTCCATAGAGTACTACATGTTGAGTAATGAGTTTGGTAGATTTCCAGAAAAAATGACGGTTCAGGGGATAGTGCGGGATATTGATGCACTGTGTGTTTCAATAACAATGGTTTCAATAACAATGGCTTCACCAACTTTCCCACACAAGGAAGTACCTTTTGCTGCAGTCGGTCACATAATCCCAGTTCCAAGAACTGGTATCAGTCAAACCTAGTGGCGCAGCGTGAATATCAAATCGGAAGTGGTGTTGGAAATGAACACGTGGAGCTGTTCTGTGGCACCAGAAACGTGATTGGTAAAGGTGCAGTCCTTCTATGACGGGATAGAAGCCGGTGAAATTCTGAGTCTGGGAGTACTCTTGGTCAAAGGCGGGATGGCAGACCATATTGGTCTCCATTTACTATATTATTAAGATTCTGCAGCAGCATCAACCCGCACTGAAGGTTGGCTCAGAGGAAGCGTATGGAGCCCTAAGTGAGAGGTCGATGCATTGAAAGCAGCCTATGAAATTTTCCTTAACCAGCAGTGTTTGGTTTCTTTGACAGTAAGAGTTGTGTTTGCTCACATTGTCCCCACATCAGTCTCTTGCTCCAGTAAGCACTCCAATCCAGCGTACATTGCTTCCATTCCAACACAGAAACGCGTCCTATTCTCTCTCCATTTTGGATAATCTGAATTGACAATGTCATTCTTTGAATGGAGAAATGCAGCAGTGGCGATATATTGGGCTAGCAATCTTTGGCGACTGGAACATGGCAGCTGTTGTTATTTAAATGCATGAATAAAATATGGAAAATAAACCCAATCTCAGGAACAGAGACGATAACTTTAATTTACTGAAAACTCATTCATTCATGTCCCTTTGAAAGGGAAATCTGCTGACCGTAATGAGCCCTGCCAACATGTGACTCCAGATCTACAACAGTGCGATTCACCAATAAGTGCTCTCTGACTCAGTTCAAGGGGAATTAAGAATGAACAACAAATGCTCTTCAGACCAATGATAGCCACATTCCGTGGGAGAATAATGAAGAATACAAATACATGGACGACGGGGAAAATGGGAATTGTGTCCGTGTGGACTCGAATCCAACTGATTATCCAAACTAAATAGAAACAAGGAAACCCATGTCACCAAGAAGTCAGGTCCACAGAATGACTGCAGGATGGGATTCAATTATCTGTTGAGTGTAAACTCACTTGCAAAGTCATAATGCGCACAGGTCCTTCACCACTCCAATATGTGAGAAGTGATCACTCAGGAGACCAACTGGCAGAATCACCAGCAAGTTTACAAATGACAGCAGGGGATCGATTCTGCTATTATTGCATTTGTTAATCCCAACCAGCAATATAACCATATTTGGATGCCTGTTTCCACTGGTGTTCCACTGTTTTCTGATGTAGATCAATGATTTAGACTTAGTTGTAGGAGCCATGATTTAGACGTTTGCTGATAATGCAAAAATTGGTCGTGTATTTGACAGTGACGAAGAAAGCCAGGGGCCTCAGGGATGCATCAATCAGGTGGAAAGGTAAAATGGTGAATCGAATTGAATCCAGACCAATGAGTGTTAATGAATTTGTGGAGAAGAAACAATAACAGTGAGTATTCTGTGTGGTGTAGACGGACAAAGAGATCTTGGAGTGCACTTTTACGATCGCTGAAGATCAATGGACAGGGGAATCAGTTGGGCGGAAGTGCTTACTGCAGATGCTGGAGATCAGAGTCAAGATTAGAGTAGAGTTGAGGAAGCACAGCAGGTCAGGCAGCATCCGAGCTTCAGGAAATATTCACGCTTTTGGCAAAAGCCCTTCATCAGAAATAAGGCTGGAAGCCTCGAGGGTTGAGAGATAAATGGGAAGGGGTGGGGCCTGGGAGAATTTAGTTAAGAGTGCAATAGATGGATGGAGGTGGGGACAAAAATGATAGATCAGAAAAGAGGGTGGAGCGTTAGGTGGGAAAGAAGATACACATGTAAGTAAGATTAGATTACATTATAGTGTGGAAACAGGCCCTGGATATGAGCCACATGGATACCAACTGAGTCGACGAGAAGCGACTCAATAAATTTTGCTAAATTCCACGGTGCTTATTAGAAATGCAGTTTCTGGTGGAGGTGTAATCCAGATAGCTGTGGAAATCAATGGATTAGTAAAACAATGTCAGTAACACTGACCTCCTGGGATAATTTCCCTCCCCACCACTATCCACTTTGAAATAAAACGGTTCAATTCACAAATACCTAGTCAAATCCACGCCCTGCAACGACCCACCCTCCAATCCCAGTACCTTCCTCTGCCACTGCAGGAATCGCAAAACCTGTGCTCACACCCCTCACCTCTGTCCAATGCCCCAAAGGAGCCTTCCACATCCATCAAAGGTTCACCTGCACTTCCACACATATCATTTATGGCGTCAGTTGCTCCCGATGTGGTCTCCTTTAAATTGGGGAGACTGGATGTCTTCTCACAGAGCACTTCAGAGAACATCTCCAGGGTACCCGCAAGAATCAACCCCACTGCTTCTTGGCCAAATATTTCAACTCCCTCTCCCAGTCTCCCGAGGAAATGCAGGTCCTGGGCCTCCTCCATCGCCAGTGTCTCACCACCCGATGCCTGGATTAAGAAGCCCTTATCCTTTGCCTTGGGACTCTTCAAGCCCATGACATCAATGTGCACTTCATCAGTTTTCTCATTCCCGTTCCTCCCACGTTACCTCACTTCCAACCTTCCAGCTCAACACCGTCATCCTGACCTGTCCCATCTGTGTATCTTCATCCCTACCTATCCGCTCCACCTTCTCCTGTGACATATCACCTTCACCCCTCCTCCATCCACTTACTGCACTGTCAGCTAACTTCTCCACAGCCCCACCCACTCCCATTTATCTCTCCACCTCATAGGCTCCCAGTCTCATTCGTGATGAAGGAGTTTTGCCTGAAACGTCGATTTTTCCTGCTCCTCTGATGCTGCCGGACCGGCTGTGCTTCTCCAGCACCACTTTAATCTTGAGGGGAATCAGTTGATTCAGAGGGTTTTGGGATATTTGCTGTTGTCGACCACACTCTGTGTAGGATAGTAGAACTTTTGCAGTTTAGGGAACAGCAAAAGGACTGAGCACAAGTCTGGACACTGCATGAATCAACATTTTTTAAATTTGTAAAATAAAAGATGGTGGGCTGAAGTATACAACTTCGCCCATCAAGACCACTTCACGACTCAATTAGTTTATCACTGATACCTCTCCAAGTCAGGGTGCTATGTGCCTTCGTGGATAACTTGCAAATGGTGGCGTTTCAATGCATCACCCTTATAGATGTTGAGCTTCGAAGGTCCTGTCAAAAACGCCAGGATGACTTATTCCAATGCATCTTGTAGTTGGTGCACTCTGCTGCAATTGTGCCTTCGCAGTGATGGGAATGAATATTCAGGTATTGAAGAGGGTACAATCAAGTGACTGCATTGTCGTGGCGGGTGTACAGTTCTTTAAGTGTAATTGAAGCTACACCCATCTAGGCAAATGGAGAGAGTTCTGTTCCACATCTCAATTGTGCCTTACAAACTATGCAGGCTTCACAGAGGCAAGAGTTGAGTTTGTAAACAAAAATATCTACCAACGCACAAGTTTCTGTTGTCAAAGTGATTATATAGCCAGTCGCAGTCCGTTTTTCCTAAATACTAGCTCCGCGGATGATTACATGAGGGTTAAGTTACAGTAAATCCACTGAATGTCAATGGGATATGATTAGATTCTCATTTGTCAGAGTTCTCATTACGGTATTTAGTTATTGTGTGGACCAATCCGATTCCTATCCTTATCTGATTTCAATTTCCTATTCCTGATTTTGCCTAAAGTTTCAACTGTTGCCTCTCATTTATGCCTCTACCTGCCTTAATAATATGCAATGATGCTGCAGGGAACAGCAGAGACTTACGAATATGTTGCCAACATTGGATAAAATGGAACTTCTTGGAAAGATTGGTTAGGCTAGGATTAATGTCCTTGAAGCAAAGGAGGCGGAGAGGGGGAAGGAGAGAGAGCTCTATAATAACATAATACCATCTATAAACGTTAAATATCCATGGAATTTTGACACGGTAGATATGGACATGTGGTTTCCCTTTGGTGTGAGGACAGCACCAGAGGACACAATCTCAGAATTAGATATTGCCTACTTAATTCGGAAATGAAGAGTAATTTCTATGCTTAGGGTCCAGTGAATCTGTGGACCTCTTTACCGAAACTGCTGTTGAGGCTGAGTTGTTGGGTGTTTTCAAACTGTGTCAGACATATATTTAATCAGAAAGACGATGAATTTTTGTCGAGGCAACACAGGAGAATGGAGTTGAAGATTATCAGATCAGCCATGAGTTCATTGAATGTTCGAGCAGACTCGATGGTCTGAATGGCCGACTTCCACTACTGGATCATTTGGTCTAACACCTTCTTTTATTGATAAGTTTAGAATTCCGACGGGATAGGATGAAGTGATCGGCAAGCTTTCTCAAACTGATCAAACAGATCAGGAACTAGCCTCATAAGCTCATGAAAAAGAAATGTGCAACTGGCTAATTAATACGGCTCTGTATAGTGCTATGGTTTTAATTGGTCATTTTGTTGGTATTGCGATAGTGAAGTGTATTATTGCTAAAATATTAACTTCTAATGACAATATTGGTCTACCCAGAAAATGTTTCTCCTCCACTTAGATGAAGATGAAGAAACACCATTGCCTGCCCTTGGTTCCTCTTCGAAGGAAGAGGAAGTAATGCACTCTTTTACGGCCATCGAATTGGAATGATTTGTTTCATGCCTTTATGAGTTGGTCATAGAATTACCAAAGGGGGAGATGAGGGTCTAAAATTTGAGTTTAGTTTATTGCTTGAAGCAATAAATATATGTGGATTTTTGATTAGCACAATTTGTTTTCAATTTAAAAGATAACGATGAAATGGCTGAGAATAGTCTTTGAACCCTGTGAACTTGTACTGGTGATTTGCATAATTAAGCTGAAATTCTAAGCAAAGAGAACAACAGAGTTTGCATAAAATGAATACTGACACATTAATTGACCATTTGAAATAACCTTGAACTCTCGCCATGGCATGACAACTTATGTAAATAAAATTTATTTTCCAAGGAATTACCATTGGATTAACATGCTGTCAATCTTGCCTCCATATTACAGTTGATTGGGCGTTTTTGTAATTAAGAACTCTTTCCCAGGAATTGTCATTGGATTAACTTGCTGCAAATCGTGTCACAATATTATATGTGATTAGTCTTTCTTGTAATTAATGCTGTAGTATTTCTCAAAAACAACCGTGTAAATAAAGCCTAATTTTCAAATATAACTGTGTAATTTCACCACGGAACACAGAAGCTCTAACCCCTGTGTTGCTGGATAGAATTGTTTCAAGGTACCTTAATTCAATAAACTAATGACACTTGCTTTTTGAACAGACCGCATTCGTTGGTTCTTTTGACCGATCTCGAACCAAAAGGCCCCTCTTGAGGGGTCTAAGATCTTCAAGACCTGGAGGCAACAAATGACAATGGACACACCACAAATGGATATATGCAGAACCTGTGATTGCTAAAGAAAATTGGTGAACCTTATATTGTTGGCAACTTTGTGATAACGCTGGATGATGGTTCGCAGTATTATTCACACACAGCAAAAAGTTGTGGAAGAATGAAAGGTTCGTTTCATTGCCTAAGTTTTCTGCGTTTCCAATTACAATTGACTGTTTGAAATACTGGTCAGTGAGGAGTGTTACGATAAAACAGTAATTCACAATCCCACTGTATAAATTATTGCTCCCGTTCTCTCCTTATTTGTTTCTCCTTCATTCGATGTAAACTCCTAGAAAGGAGGAAAGAAATGTTGCATTGACTTTCTTTATCCCAATTTAACTTACAACAGAATCGAAATGCTTTATTTCGACTTTGATGTGGTTTCAATTATTCGTGAATCTCCCATACAGTGCAAGACAAGAGTAACGTTCTCAATCCCATGTCAACTAAAGAATAGAAGACCCAAAGGAAAACCACATCTGTGTTTAATGGAAGGAGAAAGCCACGTAGGATTCGAACGCACACGTATTCAATGAATTATCAACCAACCACTTTAACCTCTTGGCCACTTAATGGCTTGCAAAATGTGCTGACACGTAATACATCAAGAGTATGTATGGTGAAGGTCGGGGATGAGAAATTCCCTGAGCAGAATCGAATCCACACCATTACGTTCCTGCTTTCAGCGGAATAATACCAGTAAAATTCAAGAAATCAACGTGGTCCTTGGAAGGAACAGCTGTCCTTAATCCATTCCGAGTGAGAACTGTCTCAGAATGAACCTTCGAACAAGAAATGCCTGTCACATTCACACGTGCGTTTCGCCTCGACTCATAATTTATTCAGTCAGCTTCTCTCGCACGTGAAGAAGCATATATGAAGAGAGAAGTGAAGGTAATGTTATAGCTCGATGGCCTTTCTCCTATGGCTGAACCTGAACTGAGTAAAATTCCTGGAAATGTTGTTTTGTTCGTTTCATTTTATTATTTTTTGCTGAACCCTCACTCTGTGCAGTGCAATGACCGGAAGTCAATTGGATATACTTCATTGGAACGTTTAAAGATGTATTAAATTTTACTTCGAATTTATTTCAGCTTAAATGCAACACTGATGAGAAAAACAGAAGGTTAAACCGCAAAAACAAAATGCCCGTTTTGGTGCTCAGTGACATTGGCCGAGTTCAGTGGGTATCAAATGAACCCAACATCGTGGTGATTGTCCTCAAATCTTTAAGGCATGTGATTCTCTGAGTGACAGAAGAGTATCTCAACCAGACATAGACCCTCTTTCTATCCCCGTATATTTCACCTGAAGAAGGGACAGCCCTCTGGCATGTGATTTCAAATAAATCTGCTGGATTATAAACTGGTGTCGTGTTACTGCTGACCTTATCCCCGCATTACGCATGGCTAATTAACTTAACTTACTGAATTCACTCCATGGACTCGAGAGTGCAATTTAACATGGCCAATCCACCTAACCTGCAGACCTAACAGCAGTGCTAACCACTGAGCAAATGTACCATCACAATAAGCACTATGCCTCTCATTTTAATGGTTTTATAACCTGGTAACTCAGCCTAGTGAAAGCAAGCTGCGCCCATCAACCCGAATTCAAAGCATCCAAACGCGACTCTGTGCTGTGCAACCTCATTATTGTTGCAATAAATATTTCTGCACTCAGATCCGAATCGCTTTACCATGTTTCTCCTTCTGCTTCATGCTTCCAGTAAACGCTTCAATCTGGAGTAAGTCTATCAAATGGTTTTCATTACAACACGGACACAGTGTGAAGCTTGCAGAAGTCACGTCTTTGCACTTTCACCTACATTCTATCTGCACGGGAGCTGCAGTCCTTCCCCACACTGATTCAGAGAGCACTGTACTTTCTGTGACATGTCCAATCGAGAATAGAACGCCAAACATTAATAATCTTCACTGGGGAACAGAGCGATTGTTTTAAAATATTTACAATGCCCCCTGCGGGGATTTAAACCCTGTGACAGGCGGGGACACTAACTACGATACTACCGAGGAAAACAATGTCGAAGGAAGTCCTTCAGCCTGTTGTAGCCGCATTTGCAAAAAAACAGCTGGTTACAACTGGTCTACCACACGTATCTGTTTTGGGACCACTGCTGTTTGTAATTTTTATAAATGACTTAGACGCAGGCATAGGTGGCTGAATTAGTAAGTTTCCAGACGATACGAAAGTTGGTGGAGTAGTGGAGAGTGTGGAAGAATGTTACAGATTGCAGGGGGACTTTCATAAACTGCAGAATTGGACTGAGAGTTGGTAAATGGGGTTCAATGCAGTTAAATGTGAGGTGATGCACTTTGGGAAGGATAACGGGAAGGCAGAGTACTGGGTCAATGGAAAGATTCTTGGTAGTGTGGATGTGCAGAGGGATCTTTGAGTCCATGTACATAGATCCCTGAAAGTTGCCACTCAGGTGGATAGTGCTCTTAAGAAGGCATACGATGTGTTAGGTTTCATTTGTAGATGGATTGAGTTCCAGAGCCGCAATATCATGCTGCAAATGTACAAAACGTTGGTGCGGCCACACTTGGAATATTGTGTACAGTTTTTTGCCCCATATTTCGGTGAAAGATGTGGAAGCATTGGAAAAGGTGAACAGAAGATTTACCAGGATGTTGCCTGGTCTGGAGGGAAGGTCTTCTGAGTAAAGGCTGAAAGACTTGAACCTGCTCTCATTTGGCAAGAAGAAAGCTAAGAGGGGATTTAATAGAGACATACAAGATAATCAGGGGATTAGATAGGGTGCACAGTGGAAATCTTTTTTCTAGGATGATGACGTCAGCGTGTACGAGGGGGCATAGTAGCAAATTGAGGAGTAATAGATTTGACAGGTGACAGAGACAGGTTCTTTACGCAGAGTGGTAAGGGTGTAGAATGCCCTACCTGCTCATGTAGTCAACTCAGCCATATTAGGGAGATTTAATCAATCCTTAGATAAGCACTTGGATGATTTTGGGATAGTGTGGGGGGACGAGCTGAGAATAGTTCACAGGTCGGTGCAACATCGAATGCTGAAGGGCCTACACTGCACTGTATTGTTCTATGTTCTATGTTCTATCTACTTAACGATCTGAATCAATTTTTCCATCGTTTAGCCCATAGCCTTATATGTCTTTGCATCACCAATTCACATCTGGATATTTCTTCAGGTTATGAGGAGTTCTGTCTCTCTGACCCTTACGGACAGTGCATTCCAATTTCCAACCACCCGCTGGCTGATAAAGCTATTGAAACCTTGCTGATTTTTCCTGAAATCTCTGGCCCCCAATGATCGATCTGTCCATCAGTAGGAAAAGTCTCTTTCTATCACTATCCCTCATTATTTTGTTCATCTCAATCATGTCTTCTCTCAATCTCCTCTGCTCGGTGACAAACAACCCATGTCTGTCCTGTCTCCCTTCATAACTGAAAATCATCAGCCCGCAAAATATCCTAGCGAATCTCTCCTGCACCATTCCCAGTGCGGTGACTTCCATGTTATAATATGAATTGTAGAACTGCACTCAATACAATGGGTAGAGCCAAATGAACATTTTAAAAAATTCTGCTACAGGATAATGTGTGTTGCTGGCTCGGTAGCATTTAATGCTAACTCTAATTGCCCAGCAAGCGGTTGATACTGAACCATATCACAACGGCCCGACCAGGTAAGAATGGCGGTTTCTATCCTCAAATGACAATAATGAACCAGATGGTTTTGTTTTTTCAACACTTGGAAAAAAAAGTTTAGAAGTTACTGCATTTGTAGTACACGATATTTAATGCAACCCAATTCTACCACCTCGCACAGTTGGAGTTGAACCCATATTCCGGGCACATTAACTCGGGGTCTGAAATAGCAGCCGAGTGATAGGAGCACTCGGCCGATGCAGAAAGATGCTGAACCCGTCTTTTCCAATAAAGGCACTTATTCCCTATACGGCCGTGTCTCATTTCCCTGAACCTCATGCTCCAATAATCTCTGGTCATTTCAGTAAAAGCTGCTACATGAAGACAGATCTCATATGGCATCCAAATGGATCAGCTAGTTTGAAGGCCCTGATCGTCAGATTAGGACACATTCACCCAACAACAGTGTGGGCGGCACGGTGGCACAGTGGCACAGTGGTTAGCACTGCTGCCTCACAGCGACAGAGACCCAGGTTCAATTCCCGACTCAGGCGACTGACCTTGTGGAGTTTGCACATTCTCCTCGTGTCTGCGTGGGTTTCCTCCGGGTGATCCGGTTTCCTCCCACCGTCACAAAGATGTGCACGTCAGGTGAATTGGCCATGCTAAATTGCCCGTAGTGTTAGGTAAAGGGGTAAAGGTACGGGAATGGGTGGGTTACGCGTCGGTGTGGACTTGTTGGGCCGAAGGGCCTGTTTCCACATTGTACGTAATCTAATCAACAGTGACGCAGCAGCACAGACTGAGTGGTGTCAATGTGAGATTGAGTTTTCGATTAGTGAAAAAGGAAATTACTCAACAACCACATGATAACGGAGCAGCGCTCCAAAACCTCGAACTTCCAAATAATCTGTAAGACTAAAACCTGGTATTGTGTGATTTTTAACTTAGTAAACCCCAGTTCAACGCCAGCATCTCCAAATTAATGAAATGAAGTGGGGGGTGTGGGCAGACGGAAAGGACGGTTAGTGAGGGAGAGAACGGCTGGATTTGAATTCTGACATATGATACGCAGAGATGTGAGCGAGTGGAATTTGCAGTCAATAGAAACATTTCTTCCAAGAATATTACCATGTAAAAACAATTGATTACTTAGGTGTAACACAAACGCTGGAGCAGGAGCAGAAAAAAAAGTAGCGCCGAGACTCGGATTTGAGCCGAAGTTGTGACGGTTATAACGCAGAGTATCAACCACTACACGATCACGGCACGCCATAGACAATGATTAAAAGCCAGCGCTATAGTCGCAGAGGAAATGTTAAGCAGAGCTCCAAATGCACAACATCAGTAATTCTCAGAACAGTGACAGACATGCGGGAACTCAGAATGGGCTGAACGTTTAACATCAGTGTCCCCAGAGGCTCTGGTGATTCCATCATTAATATGCAGAAGGCTGAGATTGATAGATCTCTCTAAAATATCAAAGAGCCGGGGGACAGTGAAGGTTTTGTTGAAATGTACGCTTCAATAGCAATGCATTTAACTTCGGCTAATTCATCAGTTTCTCCACACAAGGCAGTAACCACTGCTGCCACATAGTCCCAATTCCCAGCCCCAGATTCAGAGGAACTGAGGGAGCAGTCGCGAAGATCCAACTGGAAATCGGGACGGGAACGAGATTGCAGAGCTACTCGATGAATCCAGTGATGCAATCGGTGAATGACAAGTAACATGAATTCGACTGGGACAACACTACCATTATAGGGCAAGCCAAACAGAGAACAGCCAGTAGAATTCCTAGAGGCATGGCACTCATCCACAGACTCTATCAACAAACACATCGACCTGGACCCAATATATCGGCCACTACAGCGGACAGCTGGAACTGACAACCGGAAGTGGCAGAGACAGGCCACTAGAAATGCTGGAGGAAACAACACAGAAGCGCTTCACAGGAGGCTCCCAAGCACTGAGGATATCACCTAGACAGGGGACGAAACGTTTGCAAGACAAATTCCCAGCTCGGCGAACAGAACCACAACAACAGTTTTCCATGTTGTGAATGGGCTTTCTTTTTCCGTATTCCGCCACAGGGTGTGGCGATCGCTGGTTAAGACAACGTTTATTTAGTCCTTAGTTCAATGTTGTCTGGCTGCACCCGGTTTCGATCCTAGCCTCGGGTGTCTGTTTGTGTGCAGTCTGCACAATTTCTGTGTTTTTGTGTTATTTTCTACCGTCTGAACAAAAATGTGCCAGTTACAGGGATCAGCAATAGGAAATCCAAGCTTATGGGCGAGAGGTCTGGTGGGATGCGTTTCGGAGAGATGGTGTGGACTGGAAGGACCGAATAGCCTGATTCCCCACACGGTGGGGATTCCCTGATTAAGGGGCAGCTAATTTTTTTTCTGGTCCTGGAGTCACACGTAAGCAGGACTGTGTAATGATGGTAGAATCCCCTGCATAAGGGACATGAATGAATAGGATTTCAGGAAATTAAAGTAATGATCTCTGTTCGTGAGGTCAGGCTTGCATTCCAAATTTAATACGTCGAACTTAAACATCACCAGTTCCATGTCACAGTCGCTAAGGATGACTAGTTTAAAATATTGCCTCCTCGCAGAGCACTTCGGAGAACATCTCTGAGACACCCTCACCAATCAACCACACCGCGCCGTGGCCCAACATTTCAACTCCCCCTCCAACTCTCCTGAGGACATGCAGGTCCCGGGCTTCCTCCACCGCCGCTCCTTCACCACCCGAAGCCTGGAGGAAGAAGACCTCACATTCCATTTCGGAACACGTCAACCCGAGGGCATCAATGTGTACTTCACCTGTTTCCTCATTTCCCCTCCCCCCACTGTACCTCTTTTCCAACCTTCTAGCTCAGCATTGTCCTCATGACCTGTCCTACTTGCCAATCTCCCTTCCCACCTGTCCGCTACACCCTCCCCTCTGACCTATCACCTCCATCTGCAACCTATTCACCTTTTGTACTTTTGCTACCTTACCCCACCCTCCTCTCTGACGTATCACCACCATCCCCACACCTATTCACCTTTGTACTCTTTGCTATATTCTCCTTAGCCCCACCCACACCCCATTTATCTCTCCACCCTGGAGGTTTCCTGCTTCTATTCCTGATGAAGGGCTTTTGCCCAAAGCGTCGATTTTCCTGCTCCTCGGATGCTGCCTGACCTGCTGTGCTTTTCCAGCACTCTGATCTATACTCTTGTTTCCAGCATTTGCAGTTCTCACTTTTGCCTCGTTCAAAATATCACCCCAACACCAACTTCTCTAGGCTGAAGTCTTTACTGTGAGGAAGAAACTCATTCTGAGCTGATGCGAGCAAAAGCAGCTGCCACCACCAGTGTCGGAAACGCAGATCCAAATTGCATAATCAGCTTTTAAATCCCCACTACACAGTTAAGAGCTCAACACGTTCCAGTTGTGCCACTCAGCTGTCTCGGAAAGATGCACTATAGATCGCTATGAAAGTATAAACGGGGACAAATATTCTCTTGATCAAGAGCACTCACAACCTCGGAATTTCTTGCACCTCTTTCCAACATAGAAGGACCGCACGGTCACCTATTGCATGACTGGAGCAAGAGAGTAACTCCGCGCACTCATTCCCATCCCCATTTCCGTTTGGACCTGGGCAGCTGCGTCACTGTTTCTCTGATCGGACTGGGAACTGGGATTATGTGTGATTATCTGCAGTACTGATTACTGCCTTGAGTTGGGTAGCTGGTGAAGTCACTGATGTTAAACTACAATGCTATAGAAGCACACATTTCAACAATATCCTGCACTGTCCCCCGAGGCCTTGATACTTTGTGGAAATCCACAAATGTCAGTTTTCAACATTCTCCTTCAGGGGATCTCCACAGCTTCTGAGGACATTGAAGTTAAACATTCAGTTCATTCTCAGTTCTCACATGTCTGTCAAGTCCGCTGAGTAATGATATTGTATATTTGTTGTTCTTCAGAACATTTCCTCTGTTAGCATACTTATTGCTGCTTTGCAGCATGCTGTTGTGTGGTTTCTGTGATCATAGTTCACTGTATTTTGCATTGTGACCACAGCAACCTCGGTACGAAACCAAATCATGACACTAAGTATTCATTCCGTTGTCCTTTTAATGACACCTGCTAAGAAATTAATTGTTTTACCTTCAAATTCCGTTCTCTCACATCTATGCGTTTCATATATCAGAATTCAAACACACCCAATGTCGGAGATTCCTCTCCTTCCCACGATCATTAAACCTCCTTTCCGTCCCTCCTTCCATTTCTCTGAGGCAATGCACAATCTATCACTCTTCTTCACATTGATACTGTTCTGTCTGTGCTGCTGTGACTGTTTTTGAGTGAACGTGCCACCATCCCAGCATCGGGACCTTCACACAAGTCTGTCTGTTTGGATACCGCGGTTGTGAAATCAATCCCCATGTAGCAGCTTTTGCTGACATAGACCAGAGACAATTGGAGCATCAGGGTCTTGAAAATGATCTTGGGCAGTTTGGGGGGAATTAGTTTTTTTTGGAAAAGATCAGCTTTTGTGCCTTTCTGCGATGGTGTCGTGGTAATTTCGTAGGACTAACAATCCAGAGACCCATTTAATAGTCTGGGTACAAGGATTTGAATCCCACCGTGCCAAGATTGTAAAATTTGGATTCAATAAATATCTGCAATGAAGAAGTTAATGAATACTATAGATCCATTGATAATTGTTGGAGGTAAAAAATCCATCTGCTTCACTGATGTCATTTCGGGATAGCATCTGCTATTCTTACTTTGTCTGACCTGTATGTGACTTCAGACTTATAACGATATGGTTGAGTCTCAACAGCCCTCTGGGCAATTAGGAACGGGTAGTAAATGTTGCCTAGCTAAAATCACCCTCAGACTAATACAGAATGATTAAAACAAATGCTCATTAGGCTCTAGCTAGAGCAGGGTGTGCAGTTTTGCAATTCCCATTAGATCAGGGATGTGATCACCCAGAGAAACTTGCAGGAGATATTTACCGGCATATTGTTTGGGCTGAAGAATTTCAGTAAGGAAGAAAGACATGACAGAGTGAAGTGTTCATCGCAGTGCAAAGGAGATGTAGATAAAACATGATTGAGCTGAAAATGTGTTGCTGGAAAAGCTCAGCAGGTCAGGCAGCATCTAAGGAACAGGATAATCGACGTTTCAAGCATAAGCCCTTCTTCAGCTCTTTCTCCTCGAAAACATGATTGAGTAAAGGTATGGACAGGGTAGACTAAAAGAGTTTCCCATTGATGGATGGGATCGATCAACGGGTGATAGAGAGTCAAGGGAAAAGGCAGGAAGGTTTGAGAAGATGTGCAGAAAAGCTTTATCAGCCAGCGGGTTGTTCGGAATTTGCAATACACTGTCTGTAATTTTCAGAGAGGCAGAAACCCTTTTAACCTAAAGAAATATTCAGATGTGCATTTGTGATGCCAAGACAAATAAGGCTGTGGAATAAACGCTGTGAAAGGAATTCAGTTCGTTAAACAGTTGTTTTGACAAATATAGCCACTATTGGCTGAAGGGCCTCCTTTGACACTCTTGTTCTCGGTAGTATAATGGTTTGTGACCCCGCCTGTCACAAGGTTCAATTCTCTGCTGACGACAGTGTAAATATTTTAAAACTGTCGCCCCGTTCCCAAGTGCGGGTATTGATACTTGTCCTATTCTCGATAGGGCATGTCACAGGAAGGACAGTGCTGCCCGAATCAAGATGGGGAAGGGTTGCAGCTCTCAGGAAGGCAGAATGTCAGTGAAAGTGCAAATATGTGACTTCTGCAAGCTGCATTCTTTGTCTGTATTGGAATGAAAACCATTTGACAGACTTGTTCCGGTTTGAAGTGTTTATTGGAAGCAGGAAGTTGAGAAAGAATTAGGGTAAAAGCATTCTAATGCGAGTGTAGAATCATTTCCTGCAGCACTAATGAGACTGTAAAGCACAGAGTAGTGTTTAGATACGTTGAATTTGGGTTCATGGGGCGCAGCTTGACTTGATGAGGCTGAGTTAGGAGGGTATAAAACCATTAAAAATGATACAGATTTTGCTCACTGTGATAGAACATTGGCTCAGTAGTTAGCACCGCTGTCAGGGCTGAGTGTTAGGTAGATTGGCCAAGTTAAATTGCCCTCTCGTATCCAGGGATTGAATTAAGTAAGTTAAGTGAATTCGCCACGGGTAGCGAGGAATAAGGTCAGAATTTACAGGACAGCAGGTTATAGTCCAACAGGTTTATTTGAAATCATAAAAGGGAGAGCTGTCCTTTCTTCAGGTGAAATATACAGGAAGAGGGAAGGGAGCTAGATCTGGGTGAGATGCTCTTCCGAGAGTCGACACGGATTGGATTGACTGAAATGCTCTTTCTGCACTGTAGAATACAGTGATTCTATCGGAGAGGATAATAATGGCGTTTACGGAGGTGTAACGTTATTAGAGACGATGCTGACGGAGTTTACTGAAGACGAGATTTTATTAACTTGTTTTCTTGGAAAATTTGTAACAGTTATCCCTGAACCAAGGAAGACTTAATGGAGGTTTTCCAGGTTATGTAATGCTTGGACAGAATAAATTTGTGGAAAATTCCCTCTTTCAAGTTAGTAAATATCTAAACGTCAAACCTTCAAAACCTTTGAGGAAACCTTTGAGGGACAAAGAAATGATGATACAGAATCGCTGACACTCCGAGAACCTGTTTTTCAAAATATTTGGAAAGGCACATTTGGTGACCTACAAGGAATAAATTTCAAAAGTAGAGAAATAGTCTGTGGCTAGGTAAAGTTGTAGGGGTGGGGTGTAGTCAGTTGGAAGCCGCGGGGAAACAATGTCTCAGTTGGTTGACTTTAGAAGTATAGAAATTTGGCGAACAGGCACGGCTGAATAAGATTTTGTTTCAAATACCCTGGATTTGGAAAGATTATACATACTATGCCACCTGAAGCTTTGCAAATGGAACATAGTGGATTTTTTTTCGCGAAAAGGAAAGATATTACATAATGAATAGTAAGTGACCCATTGGTTGGACATCGACTTCCTGCTTTGATTACGTGGCTAAAAGATGTGATCACCATGATGTTTGGTCCATTTAATGATCAGTGAAATCTGCCAATGCACGAGCAACAAACTATTGGTTTTTCTTTTGGACTTTAATCGTCTCTTTTTTTATGCAGTATTTTCTTTCAGCTGAAATAAATTCGGAACAAATTTGCATATATCATTAATCGTTCCAATAAGATAAATCTAATTCACTTCCGATTATTACAATGAACAGTGTGACTTTCGGTTTAATTAATAAAATGAAACGAACAAGACAGCGTTTCTTGCGATTTAACCCAATTCAGTTAAGCCATATGAGAACGGCTATTGAACCACAACATCGCCTTTATATCCCTCTCCATGGCGACTTTTTCACGTGAGAGAGAACGTGACTGATGAAATTATGAGTCAAGGCAAAATGTGGGTGTGAAAATGACGGGAAATCCTTGTTCAATGCTTCATTCTGACACAGTTCTGATTCAGAATGAATCAATGACAGATGTTCATTCCGACGAGCATGGCTATTTCTTGGATTTTGCTGTTATTGTAATTCTGGTGAAAGCAGAAACACAATGATGTGGATTCAATTTAGCTCTAGAAATTTCTCATCCACGACTTTCATCACATGTAACCTTGATGAGGTCGCATGTCACCCCTTTCCAAAACGTGCTGAGGAGACCGAGAGATTACGGTGGTGGGTTATTATACTACCGTGCTCCCCATTCACGAGTTCAAGTCACATTTTGATTGTTAATTCCACAAACCACTACTGCATTTTTATTTTGCTCTCAAATCTCTGGTATACACTGAATCGAGAATTTTGTTCTTGCCCTTTACTGCACGGGAGATTCACGAATAATAAACACCACATTAAAGTTGAAATAAAGAATTAGAGCAGATGTTCTATTCAGTAGTGAATTAAATTGGTGTAATGGGAAGGAACACATTTTTTTCTTTATGTCACTCATTCAATCTTGTCTTTCTATGAATTTATATCGACAGAAAGAGAAATAACGAACAAGTGATCGGGAGCACAAATTTATCCAGTGTGATTGTTCATGATTATTTTAACCTAACAGTCCACACAATGATCTGATCAGTATTTCAATCAGTCACTCGGAATTGGAACCGCAGAAAACTGCTCCAATGAAACGAACGTTTCATTCTTTCACATGCAGCGTGATGACTGACTTGCTAACTGTGCAAGGTCGACCAATTTTCTTCAGCAATCACAGCTTCTGTAAATAGCCACCTGTGCTGTGCAGAGTGTCATTTGTTGCCCCCAGGTCACAGCACATTTCTTCTTCATGAGCTTATAAGTTTCGTTCCTGATCTGTTTCTAAACCTTTTCTATCACTTCATTCCATCTGAACTTATAAATAAAATTTGGCGTTAGACCAAATGTTACACAAAGTGGACGGATGCCATTCAGCTCATCGAGTCTTCCCCACCATACAACGAACTCATTGTTGATCTGATAATCTTCAACTCCATTCTGCTCACTTACCTCGACAAACTTCACCATCTTTCTGATTAAATACCTGACACAGTTTGAAAATACCCAACAACTTAGCCTCTACTTCGGTTGCCAAAAAAAGCCACAGATTCTCTGAGCATGGAAATTACTCTTCATTTCTGAATTAAATGGGCGATATCTCATTCTTAGATTATCTCCTCTGGTGCTCTCCTCAGAGCAGAGGGCAAGCCACCTGCCTACCCTATAAAGATCCCACGATTTTGTTTCAAGGAAAATAATCCCAGCCTGACCAATCATTCCACGAAGCACCATTTCATTCAAAGTTGACAACATCCTCATAAATCTCTGCTGTCCCTTACAGCACGGGAACTGGAACTTGAAATCAGATAGCCATTGGAATCGTATTAGTCCACAAATGGACCAAATAGAGTAATGATAACTTTGACAAATGAGAATCTAATGATATTCTATTGACATTCAATGGCTTCATTGTAACTGAAGTCCTCCGTGTAATCGCCCTCGGAGCTGATATTTAGGAGAAATGGAACCTGACCGCCCATATAAAGACGTTGACTACAAAAAAAAGTCCGTCAGTCGACTTTGTTTGATTATTAACATAACTCGTGTCTCCGTGAAGCCTGCATCATCTGCAAGGCACAAATTAGATGTGTAAAATAACTCTCTCCATTTGCCTGGATGTGTGCAGTTTCAATACCACTGAAGGAACTGGACATCCTCCCCGACAATGGAGTCACCTAACTGTACCACGTTCAATACCTGAATGTTTATTACCTCAACGCGAAGGCCCAATTGCAGTAGAGTACACCACCCACAAGATGCGGTGGAGTAGGTCATCCAGGCTGTGTTGAGAAAATTTTCAAAGCTCAAAAACTGTGCTGACTGTAAGGACAAGGTTGAAGATGCACTGAAGCGCTACCATTTGCAAATTGCCCTCCAAGACGCATACCGGCATGACTTGGAGATGTATCAGTGGTAAATTCATTGAGTGATGAAGCGGTCTTGATGGTCAAAGTGGTATACTTCAGCCCTCCATCCTTTATCTTACAATTTTTTAAAATGTTGATGATTGCATTGACCAGACTTGTGCTCATTCTTTTAGTTGTGTCCTAAACTGGCGGTTACTAAAGATCGAATATCATCCAAATTCTTAGGTCAACAACCGAAAATATCCAAAAATACTCTCGACCAACTGAGCTCCCTGTCCAAAACTCTTCAGTGATCTGTGAATATCCACTCCAAAATCTCTTTGTTCCTGTTTGTTCTGTTCACCACTCAGAATCCTCACTGTTATTGTTTCAACTCCCCAAATTCGTTACCACTTATTGGTCTGGATTCAATTCCATTCGCCGTTTTTATTTTCCACCTGATTGATAGATCACTGCAGGCCCTGACGTTATTCATCATAGTCAAATACACGACCAATTATTGCATCCTCTGTAAACTTCTAAATCATGACTCCTGCAACTAAGTCTGAATCGTTGATCTACATCAGGAAACAGTGTAACTCCAATGGAAACAGGCGTCCAATCATGGTTCATTGCTGGATGTGATGAACGCCTGCAATAACAGCACAATCGGACCCCTGATGTCATTTGTAAACATGCTGGTGATTCTGCCAGTTGGCCTCCTCAGTGATCCCTTCTCACATATGGGAGTGGTGAATGACGTGTCCAAATTTTGCCTGGGCACGTAGGTTTACACTTCAGCGGATAATTGAACCCTTTCCTGAAGTCCCCCTATGGACCTGACTTCTTGGCGGTGTGTGTATCCATGTGTCTATTTAGCTTGGATAATCAGTTGAAATTGAGTCCACGCAGAGATGACTCCCAATTTTCCTCATCATCCATGTATTTTTTTTTTTATTCTACTTTATTCTCCAACGGAGTGTGGCCACCATGGTCTGAATATTATTTGTTGTTCATTCTTAATTCACCTTGAACTGAGTCAGAGGGATTCTAAGGGTGAACCGGACTGTTGTGAGTCTGGAGTCATATGTTGGCATGTCTCGTTAAGGACGGCAAATTTGCCTTTCAAAGGGACAAGAATGAATGGGCTTTCAGCAAATTAAAACTTTTTGCCTCTGTTCCTCTGATCGGGGTTAATATTCCAGATTTTATTCATCGATTTAAATACCAGCAGCTGCCATGTTCCAGTCTCCAAAGGTTGCTAGCCCAGTATATCGCCAAAACATTTGCATTTGACACGAAGCTTGGTGAGTAGCAGAAAGCATAGAGGTCAGTCAAATAATGAAGAAGAATATAGATAGACAGGAGAGTTGAGCGGAGAAGTGGCAGACAGAGTTCAATCGAGGCAAATGTGAAGTGATGCAATTTGGGAAGCCTAATTCTAGAACCAACTACACTGTAAACGGAACAGCCTTGGAGAAATTTGATGAGCAGAGAAATCTGAGAGCTCAGGTCCTTTGTACCATGACGATGGCGGCACAGGTGGATAGAGCGGTCAAGAAAGCATATGGCATGCTTGTCGTCATAGGACCAGGCTTTGAGTGTAAGAGCTGGTAGGTCATGCAAACATTGTACAAGATCTTGGTTCTGCCGCGTTTAGAATACTGTGCACAGTTCTGGTCGTCAAGTTACCAAAAGGAAGTGGGCGTTTAGGAGAGGGTGCAGATAAGGTTTAGGAGGATGTTGCTGGTATGGAAGATGCTTTCTGTAAAGAAAGTTTAAGAAGTTTATGATTGTTTTCAGTCGAAATAAAGAGATTGAGGGGTCCTGATTGAGGTCTACAAAAGTGGAAGGGTACAGACCGGGTGTATAGAGATAGGTTTTTTCTCCAGGTGAGGGGTTCAATAATGAGAGGTCACACATTCAAATTGAGAGGTGAAACCTTTAAAGAGGATAGATGTAGAAATTATTTAGCACAGAGGGCGGTAGGTGCCTGGAACACGTTGCTAACAGAGGTAGTAGAGACAGGCACGGTCGTTTCATTCAAGGTGCGCCTTGATAGATGTGTAAGTGGGGAGCAGATGGAAACAGATGCTGAGGAATTGGGTGATAGGTTTAGACAGTTGATTTGGTTCAGCCCAGGCTTGGAGGTCAAAAGGGCCTGTTCCTGGGCTATAAATGTTCTGTGTTCTTTGTTCTTCTTTGTTCACTACACTACCATCTCAATGCTATGTTTCTCCATCTCAGAGAATGGCATTGGCAATTCCAATAATCTCAGAGGGAGTGAGAATATTACATGTGGCTGTGTCGGAATGAAACTGATGTACGCTGTACTGGAGTGTTTGCTGGGAGTAAGAGGATGATGTGATTAAAAAAAAACAGTTCTTACTGTCAAAATAACAAAACAGTGCATCATTAAGGAAAGTTGCACTGAATGCTTGCAATACATCGAGCTCTCGCTTGAGGTTGCAGCACGCTTCCGGTGAGCCGATCTGCAGTGCTGGTTAATACTGCTATTGTATCTTAATAATCTAATAACTGGAGACAAATATGCCCTTCCTCCCCGCCTTTGACCAGGAGAACTCCCAGCCTCGGAATTTCATGCGCCTCGGTACCATCATAGAAGGACCATGTGCTCACCGATCGCATCATTGGTGCGACACAGTAGCTTCACGTGCTCATTTCCATCCCAATTTTCAGTTTTATCTTTGCATTGGTTCTGGGTGGAGGAACTGGGATTATGTGATCCACTGCAGAAATGGGTACTTCCTTGTGTGGGGAAGCTCGTGAGGCAACAAATGTGAAACCTCATTGCTGTTGAAACATACATTTCAACAATATCCTGCAGTATCCCTTGTGAATTTGATGTTTTGTAAAAATCTATCACCCTCAGTCTTCAACATGCAGTACTCGATCGAACTTCCTCAGCCTCTTGAAACATCCAATTTGAATATACAGCCAATTCTGAGTTCCCACATGTCTATTATTGCTCGCCAAATAGTCCTGTTGTGTCTCCGCAGACTTCCTTACATGTCGTATGTCACTGTAGTTACTGCTCTTTTCAAACACTCATCTCTGCATGGTCCAGGTATCATATAGTGGTGTGCGTTGTGGCCGCAGTAACCTCGTTTGAATCCGAGTTACGGCATGTAACGGTCTCCCCTTTTTAACGCCTTGTGGCACATGCCAAAGAAACACAGAAATGAATTAATTGAGTTTACATGAAAACTTTCTCTGATATTATGATTTTTTTCATCAAACCCCTCTCTCGCACATTTCTGTGAGATATATATCAGAATTCAGACTCACCCATTCTTGGAGACTTCTCTCCCTCACACAATCACTGACTTCCTTTAGGTTCACCCTCCCATTTCCCTTACAATCATTTTCACATTGAACCCTGTTCAGTCTGTGCTGCTGCGCTCACTGTTGTTGGGTGAACCTGCCGCAATCATACCATTGCGACCTTCAGACCAGTCAATCCATTTCGATACTGTGGTTTTGAGATCAATGGTCAAGTAGCAGTTTTTAATCACATGGATCAGATATTATTGGAACTTCAGGCTCAGGAAAAGAACACAGGGCAGCACTGAAGAAAAAAAAAACTTTTTTTTTCAAACAGATGTCTTTCTGCGGACTCCCACATCATTTATTTAACTTACTCATTCGGCTCGATCTAGACTATTGTGTGCAGTTCTGCAATCACATTAGCACTGGAAATGATGCTGGGGTGATTTGCCAGGATATTGTCTGGGTAGAAGAGTTTCTGTTATGAAGAGAGATTTGATAGACTGGATATACTTAGAGCACAAGAGATCGAGAGGAGACATGATTGAGATATACAAAATAATCAGGGATACGGATAGCGGAGACTGAAATAAACGTTTTGCTATAATGGAGAGATCACTCACGGGGTAATAGATTTAAGAACAGAGGAGGAAAGATTTGAGTCAATGTGCAGACAAACGTTTTGAAATCTGGAACTCAGTGCATGCAAAGGTTGGAGAGGCAGAAATCCTCATAACTTTCAGAAGTCGTCAGATGGGAATTTTCGATGACAGGCGTACAAGGCTGTCGGTCAAGTGATTAAAAAAAAAGAATTCGGATAGTTAATCGATTATTGATTTCCAGTACTGATACATAGGTTTCGTTTTGCATAGAACTCATGGTAATACCACTGCCTGTCACTGTGTGAGATTGGGTTCAATTCGCATCCGGGACGGGCGCTTGCAGCTTGTGAGGGCTAAGAAGCCAGAAACCGTCATTTGATTCCAGACTTATGTGACTGACTTCGTGGAATTTGCACGCTCCTTTTCTCTCTCTTCTGTGTTGGTTTCCTCTGGCTGCTCCGATTCCTTCTCACTGTCCAAAGGTGTGCACTTCAGGTAGATGGCAAACCAAACCTGAATGGACTGTATAATCAAATACAAAATCAAAGACAAAAGTTGGAATTGCAGCTCATGGCAAACAGAATGACCATTTGGGGTCAACAGATCATTCCTTGAAACAGATTTTGATTTGCGATGTTAACTCTGATTTCTCTCCACCGATGCTACCTAACCCGCTGAGTTTTTTAACTCATTTCTATTTTTGTAGGTGGATCAATAATGCGGATTTACAAAGATAGGATGGGGGAGTGTGAATCTCTTCGGCGGCATAGAGCAGACCCAATTGGCCAAATAGTTTCTGTCTGCTTTGTTTCTAATTCCAGTAACTCTGATTCTATACGTTTTTGTCCTTTTTTCAGTCTTTGGTATTTCACATCTCCCCCGAAATGTGGTTTGCAGAACAGGACAATCGACTTTTCGGGCATAAGCACCGCCAAACCGTTACCACCCGCTGCCTGGAAGAGGAACGCCTCATATTCTGCCTTGGTACCCTGCAACCATACGGGATAAATGTGGATTTCAAATCTTCCTCAATTCCCCTCCCCCCACATTATCACAGTCCGAAGCATCCAACTCAGCACCACACTCCGGGCCTATTAATCTTTTCCCCCTCTGACCTATCACTTTCTCCCCCGCCTCCATCCAATTATCGCTTTCTCAGCTACCTTCCACCCAACTCCAACTGCCGCCCATTTATCTCTCCGCCCCCACCCACACGTCTCATCCCTGATGAAAGACTATTGCCAAGAGCGTCGGTTCTCCTGCTTCTCGGATGCTGCCTGACCTGCTGTACTTTTCCAGCACGACCATCTCGTCATGGTGAAGATAAATTAGCTTAGCTCAGGCTCTTTATCTGAGATTGAGAAGAGTGAGTGAGAAAGAGATGAAGGTGTACAGTAAGGAGATAGATGCATGTTATAGAAATAAATTCCTTATGGGAAATGTTTACAATCATAGATCTACGTTAAACGCAATGGAGAGGTAGTCAGAGGAGATATAGGAAGAACATTTTCAACCTGAGAGTGTTGTATAATTGGAACTCACTGTTTGAACGTGTGGTAAAACTATGAGACATCAAAACACTTCAGGAGTATTTAGCCGAATACTTGAGAAGCTAGAGCACACATGGATAAGGACTATGGAAAGTGGGGCGAAGACAAACAGATATCTGATCAAAGATCCGAACACTGTACGGAAAATACAGAGCATGAAAGCATGTGAACGATAAAAGCATGGATACTACTGTTGATCTGTTACAAGGGATCTGTGGAATTCTACACGAGTCAAAAGGTCACTGTGGCAGGATGGGGCCACTGTGGCTGGATGGGATAATCATAGTGGAATGCTCCTCCACCAATTAACAGAGTCAGACTTGGGATGAACGGTTACTGTGACAGGCTGAGATGATAGCAATTAGTATCGTCAGCCTTGCCAGCTAAATATCATCACGGCTGGTTGGGACAAGTCATGACAATAAATATTTAGGACTTGATTTTAAATATTTGATTGATAGTTAGTAGAGTCAGCCTGCTTGAAACCCTTTTAGCAGAAAAAAAGACATTAAATATCTAATCAGCTTGGGACAGGAAAACATTGTGGTAGATGGGGTAGCTAAAAATCTAATCATGACAGGCTAGTCTCGTCTGGAAGATCATTGCAGCAGAGGTGGCAGTAAGATACATAATCGTGACAATAGAAAATCCCTATTGGCAGAAGTAGAGCGATAATGGTTTATTGTATTCCTGGAGTCAGTTAATTCTGACTAACACAGTTGCGCATCCTGGTAAGCTAACAAAAATATAATTAAAGAAAGGGTATAAAGAGCCACGGATCCTGAGTTTCGGGGTCGTTCAAGAGTTTGCTCTCTGAGTGTCACGGTTTTTTGTCTGCTAATAAAAGATCTACTCCTTGAAGAACTCCCCACATCTCCTGGAGATTGATTACATTTTCTCCACAACAACCACAACATTGGGTACAGTAAAATTGTGGCTAGCGCGGCTCGGTGGTGCAATGAAAAGTGCGCTAGATTTCGACAGCATTGTTAATATTGCTATACAAAGTTTGTTGTTTTGGGCTCCACCACAATCGGAGTTCAGATTTCAGCTGAATCAATTATTATTCTGCTGATACATCGTTAATTCCCATCGTCTGGGGTTCTCGAAATTGCTGTTTCCCACAGAAAATTCCTGACTCCCTTGTTGGTGAGTTTTGACGGAATCATATCATTTGAAGCATGATCAGACCAGAATCAACTGCTAACCCCCGAAACCTACAAACTCCGTGCTGAAACCCACTGTCTCTAAACGCATTCCCCTCCAATAGTTGCACAGGCATTATCGATTGCTTAAATATCTTTTTCCCTTTGGGCGACAGTCTGTTGTGGATGGACGGGGGAAAGATATTGATGTATTCGGTCAGTCATGATGATGTCAAATGGCGGGGTAGGACCAGTGTTTGGAATAGCGTCCATCTGTTCCTCTCTGTCAGTTCTGTTTCTGACAGAGCGTTTTCAACAATAATTTGTTGGAATGTGAATCTACACTACGGAATATCAAGGTCCTCCCGTTTACCCCACCGCTCTCACAGCCAGAATGGAAATCAGACAAGGTTTAGATAGGACAATCGAGGATTCTCCCAAGCGCTCTGTCAGACTGTATGCTCCTTCACACAGGTTTCCAACTGGACACATTGAGCAAGCAAACGTGGAGATTCAGGGACAAATTACACCTCTGTTTTGCTGCAGTTCTGGACATGGAGACGTATATGAATTTCTGACATTCTGAGCCTTACTGGGCATTCTTCTTACTTTACAATTTAAACTGGATTTGAATTTATTCTTGCATCACATTCTTACATCTTAAGTATTCATGGAAACCGTGCAACGTGTTCATGGATGTAGGAATGGTGAAGATTATTGATAAATGCAGTATGTTTCATGTTACCAGTATGACCTTTCAGAAGGAAGTTGTGAAGTTTTATTGATTCGAATTGAAGCCAATCGAAGGAAAGGCCTGGCGAGAGCGGCAATGTAACATTGTCTGTAAACAATGCAGGAACCAAAGGAAACCCATTTTTCAATCAAGTCTAATTTGCATATTTTTATGTGTCCCCTTTCCTGAACCTGATACTTCAATAATCACAGGTCCATGTCAATTTCACCTCGTCTGCATTAGCTTTAATTTCAGAACCGCAGCAAAAGTAGAGTAGTTGAGTTAAAGTTCCTAAGGTGTGAGTAGTATATGTGACCAACTTGCTGTCTGCGGCTTCAATCGCGCAATTCGTTAGCGCCTGCTACTTAAAGGTTCGTAATATGCCACGGTTCTAAGTTCAATGCTTATCTAAAGATGCTGTTACTGACATTGACAAGGGATTATTAGCGCATCATACTAAAACACAATTGAAATCAATGTTAAGTAAAGTAACATTTATTTGAAAACTCCAGTTTCACATTTTTGTCAATTATTATCTGAAAAGCTGCAAATATTCCCCAGGTGAATATCCATCTGTGGATAGGGAAACAGAGATGAAACTTTTGCTTAATGACTTTCTCAAATCACTCTCCCTGCACTGGATGACATTCTGGGAAAGTCTGTTTACTAATTTCATATCATTCCATTTCCTGCAAACACGCAAAGCTCATTATCTAATCGAAAGTATTAGATTTATCTCTTTGGGGAGTTTGAATGTTGTCAGTAAATCTGGCAAAGGTATAACAAATAGTTTTTCTGTTGGGAGGAGCAGAGGGTGCAACTGGGATAAGGTCGAGTCTTGTCACAGGATTTTTGAAGCGGAGGTCAGTGAGTATTAAATGGACTCACTCTTCTTTCGAGTGATTGTGACCAAATGTTCACGGCAACAGATGGTAATAATAATGATGTTTTATATCTACAGGCCAAATCTTACTCACTAGAGGCACCATATCATTACAGATCAGGTGAGAGGGGTAGATGATGATCCTTATGCAAACCTGAGACAGTGAGAGAATTAATCCCATGCTGTTGGTCTCACTTTACTCATAACTGGTTAGTCAGCGGACTGATCTAACCGACTTCCATTCAATGCAGAGCTAAACCAAACAGCTCAGTGTATTTACAATATATAATATTTCATGTAGAATGAGCTGCAACCTCTATCAACGCCAGCAGCTCTTCTGATACTTAACATTTTCAGTTGCAGGTTATGCAATTTCTTTCCGATGAATGTTATCCAATTCGAGAGTATGTCCCTTTTGCCTCGCCATCCAGGTAGCCAAGAATCTCTGTCACTGTTAAATTCACTCCCTGTGTGTCTGCACATGACTTTTGAAATACAATGGAATCAGATCCTAAAATGTTTTTATTTCTGAAAATTCATCTCCGATTTCAATAATTCTCAGAATAAACAAAGTCTGCTCCAAACTTCTTCATCATTCCCCGTTGATTCTGAAACTCCAACTTTTAATTTCCACTCATCTAAACGAAGGAATTTCCCTCAGATTTACTCTTACCAACGTTACATCAGCTGGATAACCTCCCTTCAGACACAACTAAGTCTTTCCTGATTTCTCCTACATGATTCTTTATCTATCCCATCTTCCCAGTAAATCTGCTCTTTCCTTTTCTAGTGGTTTTATCTCAAAGAAAGCGTCATGTCTGTCGTTTCTATCGACTTTGTATCAAGTGAACTCAACAGTATCGTCCTAACGTATCCTTCCAGTAAACACTACCGTGTCTTTCACCATGCCTTCATATCCCAGTAAATTTCAACCTGAGAAAGAATACTGGGTCCAATTCAACGCATGAAAACTCACCACTAAGCTATGCAATTTCATTTCCAGCACAGGAAAGATGGAAGCAATTTCAATTACAGCTGAATCGATTGGCTGCAGCAGCATCGGGTCAAATCCCAGTCACATACGTGAGTGTTGTTCTTATATTTATTTCTTCTCTACGTGCGCTGAAGTAACACAGTGAGGGATCAATGACTGTTGTCACACATACATGGAGTGGCGTATTAAATACTGAGGTTGCGAGACCAGAGCAGTTTTTATTAACATAGACCATTCACTGTTCGAATCTCAGGCTCAGGAATTTGTCAGAGAACGAATTTGAGCGAAAGTTGAGCAGGGGAGTTTACCCCATGACGTAACACGAGTTTCTGCGGTTGCTTTGTTATTCACCTCATTTGTGTGTTTTGCATCATTGAGGATTTTGAAGTTGTCCCCTCTATACAAAAGGCCGGTGCTTTTGCAACATTGTACAAAAGATGCAGTACAATAACAGCCGATGCTGATTCAGTCTACGTATCCAAATATTGACCCCTGGAAACAGCACTGTGCACGCTCCTCGAGTCTGGAAAACATCTTCCTCCCAGATAATGTTACATTCCCGCCCTCATGGCTCTTTTCATTCCATCGGCTTCTGTTTTTCACGGAATCCGATTCAATAGATCTTGTCACTGTCATTTCTTTCCATGTGGTCAGATCTTGTGAACAGAATATAACACAGTGGGAGTGCCCTGGCCCATATCCCAGAAGTCAGACCATACTCAAGGAACCGTACTTTGCTCTTGATCATTTTATGAACAACAGGGAGAAATATCTATGCTCTTCAAAAATTACTCACCTATTTTAAGAAGCAAGATCAGCAGTTCCTGGTTCCTGCTTTTGTTGCCACACGGACCAAAATTGTTAATGCTGGAATCAGCCGAGACTGTCCGCTCTCCCACATCCAAGTTATCCCCAGGTTGTATTAAGAGGATGGTCAGAATCGCTTCCTTTTCTTCCTTGTCACTCTGGGATGATGTGAGCTGTGAAATCTATGATCTGAACTGGAGGCTACGTGGAAAAATGTATACACATCAGCTGCGTGAGAGAGGGGACTCGCTGCAGTGACATCCCATGCTGATTCAGACAGCAGAAGCCTCCCTGTGACTTC
The DNA here is from genome assembly GCF_037043375.1 of Chiloscyllium plagiosum. NCBI lineage: Eukaryota > Metazoa > Chordata > Chondrichthyes > Orectolobiformes > Hemiscylliidae > Chiloscyllium > Chiloscyllium plagiosum. The sequence continues at coordinate 46,991,721 of NW_028270180.1, forward strand.
GAGAAGCAGAGACACTGGTCCCGAATAATGGGGAGAGATTCACTCTTTCCTCGCAGTTCTGCATTTTCTATCTTTCTCAGATGGCATTATTTGGACAAGGGTTCCCAAAAGAAAATGATTTGTTGTGCATGCACGATTTCCCTTTTCTACACATTTCCAGAATTTCCATACTTCCCACACCCGCCAGACGCCTACCCCGCTCCACAAACCCGTGTTTGATAGGGAGCTGAAGACCGCGTTCAAGCTGCTCTCCACCAACTGCATGACAATAGAAGATGAGTTCGTCCAGTTACCAATCAAGACCGCCCTGTTCCGGGAAAGCAGCTAGCACAGACTCCTGGGAGAAGCGAGTCAGAGTGGAAAAGAGCTGTTCTTAAAACTCTGTGCTTCTTTCACTCTGAAACAACAGACATAGCCTTAGTTAACCAAAAAAACTCACCTGAATAATGGTTACCACATCTGGCGCCGTTCAGGCTCGTTTGTCTCGGGTTTGATATTGCCTCAGACAGGTGACATACGTGCGAGCAGTCATGGGTTCACATTGCGGATGAGCCTTGGAAGTTTGCACACTACTTCATTTTTGACTAAGAAGATATGATTTCGTTGAGATCGGGGTCAGATAAAGATTCCAAAGCTTGAAAACATACACAAGCAAGTTCAAGGACCGCTTCTTCTCGGCCGTTGCTGCTCTGAGAAATAGATTGTTTAACTTGAAATAAGGCTGATCTTACCAATGTGGATTTTGCTGAGCGCACGTAGTAACCTGAATTCCTGAGTCTGGTCAAATTTAGCTTTTCTCACGCTGTGATCTGCATGTCCTTGATTACTATGATCTGCCTTTACCAATCGCAAACAACGCTTTCCACTGTACTTAGGTCCATGTGATAACCAGGTAGGTAAAAACAATGACTGCAGATGCTGGAAACCAGATTCTGGATCAGTGGTGCTGGAAGAGCACAGCAATTCAGGCAGCATCCGACGAGCAGCAAAATCGACGTTTCGGGCAAAAGCCCTTCATCAGGAATAAAGGCAGAGAGCCTGAAGTGTGGAGAGATAAGCTAGAGGTGGGTGGGGGTGGGGAAAAAGTAGTATAGAGTACAATAGGTGAGTAGGGGAGGAGATGAAGGTGATAGGTCAGGGAGGAGAGGGTGGAGTGGATAGGTGGAAAAGGAGCTAGGCAGGTCGGACAAGTCCGGACAAGTGAAGGGGACAGTGCGGAGCTGGAAGTTTGAAACTAGGATGAGGTGGGGGAAGGGGAAATGATGAAGCTGTTGAAGTCCACATTGATGCCCTGGGGTTGAAGTGTTCCGAGGCGGAAGGTGAGGCGTTCTTCCTCCAGGCGTCTGGTGGTGAGGGAGAGGCGGTGAAGGAGGCCCAGGTCCTCCATGTCCTCGGCAGAGTGGGAGGGGGAGTTGAAATGTTGGGCCGCGGGGCGGTTTGGTTGATTGATGCGGGTGTCTCGGAGATGTTCCCTGAAGCGCTCTGCTAGGAGGCGCCCAGTCTCCCCAATGTAGAGGAGACCGCATCGGGAGCAACGGATACAATAAATGGTATTAGTGGATGTGCAGGTTAAACTTTGAACAGCCGTGAATGACATGTGGAACAGTATGTTGGAGACAGCATTTCGAGACAGATACAGTTCCCTATTATTAGAACAAGCACCACTGATGATGAATAACCTCAGAGAGAAGCAAGTGATCGAGATTTGCCGTGGACTCGATGGGCTGAACGGCTTCTGTCTGCACGTTAATGACGTCACACGTCTTTGCCGTCCCTCTGCCTGTCTCTGTGACAGAGTGGCTGAGGAGAAATAATGGCTTGTTTTTAATCCTCCCTTCCGCTTTGCACTGCCTGCAGCCCCGCAGCTCCCGGCTGTGGGGATGGTTCTTAGTGAGTGAGGGTTTCATTGGAGTCGCTTCATCTGGGACAGTTGGGACTCAGATGTTAAGTGATGCCCGATTGCAGCAAAGAAGCAGCCGCCTCTGAAATAAAAGCCTTTCTGGAGGATAGTTCTGCGAAGATTGATTCTGAACATCAAATGGGCAGCACAAAAATGCACTTACTGGAATTTTACTGAGGGAAGAGAGTCCACAGCCCATTTCTCTCTTTCCCACCAGCTGAGCATCTTTCTCTCTCTCAAATAAATGATATTTGGATGAAGTTCGCAATCAAAGATGCTAAGTTCCAGCGGCGCTCTTGCACCTGGCTGTGCCCGTGAGAGGAAGCTGCAGAGCATGTCCGCACATACATCCCCTCATAATGCCTGAAAGTGGAGGGAAATGTCTGAATACTCTGCCAATACAGACAGTTCAGTCCCGCGTGGGATAAACAGCACGGTCCCGCGTGGTGACATTCTGCAGATCAGGCACAGTGCACTTTATCATTCAGATCATACCAGACTGAGAGCGCTCAAGATGGCCAATCGGTCATTCGTACCTGTGCCAACTCGGGAGTTGCAAAAGATTGGTGAAAGTGGAAAGTGGATGTGTTCACGTTTCAAGTGCTTTCGTGAAGCTGGAAGCAGAAGAAGATACACTGTGAAGCGATTGAGATCTGACTACAGGAGCAGCAAATAAGTTGTACAGCGCAGAGGAGAGCTTTGAAGTATTGAAGTATTGAATTCTGGTTAATGGGACGATCATGCTTTCACTAGGCCACGCTACTGCAGAAGAATCTACGTCAGTGTCTCTCAACATTGTGATATCACAGGCAAATGTCGCCGTTACCCTGCAGGAAATTCCTTTTTCCAATGTGAGGGCAGTCCATGTGTAAATTAGCTTATATATCGAATCCTTTAACATAAGTAAGTCCACTGCACCTCAGTGTGCTGTATTGTCTCCTTTCCACGTTACCTGTCATTGTGCCTGCACTGAAGGGGCTTTGCTCCTTCTGTGTGTCTTTTACAATCTGGTTGATGTGGGGCAGTTGTATTGACCCATCTTCTGACAGAATTTTCCACTTCACTTCAGTCCTCCCTAACTTCGCTATCTGATACCATTCCCATTGTTTCGGTGTTAAGCGCTCGTCTCAGATCCAGTCTGCCCTCACCCAAAATAAATGGAAAACTCAGTCACACTGTGATCACTGCAATAAAGGGATATCTTCACTCCAAAGTCATTGACAATTCCAAAGATAAAGTTAGGACTGCAGATGGTAGTGTGATGCTGGAAAAGCACAGCAGATCAGGTAGCATCCGAGGAGCAGGAGAATTCAGGTTTCAGGCTTAAGCCCTTCATCAGGAAAAGGTTTGTGAGTTGGGGCTGAGAAATAAAAGGAAGTGGTGTGGGATTGAGAGGAAATAGCTGGAAAGCAATAGATGGATGAATAGGAGGGAGAAGATAATAGGTCAGAAGTGGCAGTGATGGAATGGGTCGAGAGGGCGATGGCAAGTTGAAGGCTTGCGTTTGGGGGAGGGGAAATGAGGAAACTGTTCGAATTCACATTTAACCCGTGTGCTGTTAGAGGTCCCAAGCCGGAATGTGTGGCGTTCCTCCTCCAGGCGTTAGGTGGTAACGGTTTGGCAGTGGAGGAGGTCCAGGACCTGCATGTCTTTGACGGGGTAGGAGGGGGAGTTGAAGTGTTGAGCCACGGGATGGTGAAGTTCGTGGGTGCGGGTTACCCAAAGATGTTCTCTGAAATGATCTTCAGGAAGGTGTCCTGTCTCCCTGATGTAAAGGAGACCACACTGGGCGCAGTAGATGCAGGAGATGACATTGGTAGCTGTACAGGTGAATTTCTAATGGATGTGGAATGATCCCTTCGGATCTGAATTGGAGATGAGGGGAGTGGTGTGGGTGCTACTTTCACCCCTCCTTTAGTGGCAGTGAAAAGTGCCAGGAGAGGGTTGTGGGCTGGTGGAGGGAAGTGTGGACATGAAGAGGGGGTCGTGGATGGAATGGTCTTTTCGGAATGCTGGCAGGGCTGGGTAGCGAAATAGATCTCTGGTGGTGGTATCTGTTTGGAGGTGGCATCAGTGGCAGGATAAGATGCGTTTAATGCGGTGGTTGGTTAGGTGGAAGGTGAGCACCAGGAGGTTCTGTCCTTGTTGCTTTGGGTGGCGTGGGGTTCAAGGGTGGTGGTGCGTGAAGTGGAGGGGATGCGCTGGAGGGCGTTATCAACCACGTGGGTAGGCAATTTGTGATCGTGGAAGAAGGAGACCAACTGAGTCTTTCTGAGGTGTAATTGACCATCCTGGAAACAGATGTGGTGGAGGCGGAGGAATTGGGAATAAGGAATGGAGTTTTTACACGAGAGAGGATTGGAGGAGATGTCGTCTAGATACCTGTAGGAGTCGGTGGGCTTGTAGTATATGTCTGTAATTAGTCAGTCACCAGAGACTTTGATGGAGAGGTCCAGGAAGGTGAGGGAAGTAGCCAAGATGATCCGGGTAAATTTGAGGTCGGGGTGGAAGGTGTTAGTAAAGTTGGTGAGCTATTCAAGCTCCTCGTTGGAGCACCAAGTGGCGCCAATGCATTCATCAATGTAGCGGAGGAACAGACGGTGGATAGTGCAAGTGTAACTGCGTAAGATGGACAGTTTCGCGTATCTGACACACAGGCAGGCATATCTAGGTCCTATACGGATGCCCATGGCTACCCGTTTCGACGGAGGAAGTGGGAAGATTGGAAAGATAAATTGTTGATTTTGAGGACGAGTTCAGCCCGCTGGATGAGGATGTCCGTGGAAAGGTACTGGTTGGGATGGTGTGAGATTAAGAAATGGAAGGCTTGCAGACTTCTGTCACAGCAGATGGATTTGTACAGGGACTGGATATCCATGGTGAAGATGACGCGTTGGGTGCAAGAAAAACGAAATTCGTGGAGGAGGTGAAGTGCATAGGGGTGACACGAATACAAAATGGACATTTCCTGGACTGGGGAGATAGGATTGTGACGAGGTATGAAGAGATTATTCGGATGGGATAGGCGCAGGCTGAGGCAATAGGTCGACTGGGGAATTCAGGTTTGTGAAACTTAGGAAGGAGGTAGAATCGGGGAGTGCACGGTTCATGGACAATGAGGTTGGAGGTTGTGGATGGGCGATGTGCAGAGGTGATGAGATTGTGGATGGTCTGAGGGATGATGGTTTGGTGATGGGAGGAGAGGTCGTGATCGGGGTCAATAGGAGGAGGTGCCTACGAGTTGGCACCTGGCTTCAGCTTTGTCACTCTGCCCGACTCACAAGCCTAATTCCTGATGAATGGCTTATGCCTAAGTCGTCCATTCTCCTGCTCCTCGCATGTTGCCTGACCTGCTGTGCTTTTCCAGTACAACATGCCCTACTCATTCATTATTACTGTCTCATTTCACACTATCAGGTCCATGCTGTCTGTTTGATTCTCGAGAACACTGTTCTCATGAACTGTGACAAAATCTGCCAATCTGAAACTAAAACAGAAATTGCAGTAAAATCACAGGTGAGCTGGCAGCTTCTGTGCAGATGAATTACAGTTAACGTGTCACATCCACTGGGTCCATCTCTCCACAGATGCTGCCAGACGTCCTGAAATTTTCCAGCAACGTCTGTTTTTGTTTGATTTTCAACATCGGCATTTTTTTTCGTTTATGTTTTCTTATTTTCTGCCAATATGATTTGGCTGAAGATTACGTTAAATGTTTTAAATATGACTGCGATGGAATGGCCAGATTCCACCAGCTCGCTACTTTTATTTGGTTCACGTGTTCAATGCCTTTCCACTTGGTCACCGCGGCCGACAGCTGCACTGCATATAAATTGACAAAATTGTGGCATTCTCTCGGATTGGTAATCAGGAGCGAGATTGATTGAAATTGTTGAAAACGTAAGATAAACTGAGAAAATACGGGATATTAAACGGGAAACTGAAAGGGTAAGAGAGAACAGCGAATGACAACGTTTTAATAAAAATTGAAATGTAATTGCTCAAGATTCAGAAAATGCTTTCATCTACAAACATACCTCAATGTGGAATGTAATGTTTGGGACAACCAGTGCAAGCAGATTGCAAAATCTTAGTTTTAAAGTCTTGCTGCAACTGTTTTTGTTTTAATGAACGCACACATGGGATTCAGTGTTGTAATGATCCGCTAAACTGGAGAAGGAAATCCTTGCCTTCGAGGATACGTCCGGAATGTTCACTGATTTATCCCAGTAATGTTAGGACTGTAAGCATATGAGTAAAATTATTCAAAGTTCCATGGAGTTTCGAATGAGTGGTGAAGGGAATGTCTCCATTCACAAATTAATCATTCAGTAGAATTCAATACAGGGGCCCATGAAATTATGAACAAATTGAACAAGAACACGGACATACGTTGCACAATAGCTACGATAATTACAATGTGAAAACTGTTGATTTCAGATCTACGGTGGCCTTTGGTGATGGCATTTACTGTCCAGAACCAATCTGCACTGGAATGACTGGAGAAACACTGTGAAGTATTTGAACTTCAGTCTCCTTTAGAAATAGCTGAGACTCACACAGGGCACGGGGAGTTTGAGATGTTGGCCTTCCAAACCTTTTGAACATTTCGTGGAAGAATAAAGGGAGTCATAGATAATTTTCTTCTCCATGGAAACGATGTTCATGAACTGGATAGATAATAATTTACCTTATTTGAGTTTATGCATAGAGACGTCATATTTAAAAAGCAAAGAGTTCATAGTGTAACTGTAGTATCTGTAGGTCCCCCTCAGTGGGACCATTGTATGTAATCCTTGTCCTCATTCACCACCAAAAACATGTAAAGAGGTTAGAAAGGGCACAGACGCTGTTTCCAGGATAGCAAGATATTAGAAAGTTAAGTGACGTTGTTTACTGAGACATAAAAATATCAGAAAGGATACAAACGGGATGATAGAAAGAATGAAGGAGTTTATTCACGAGATTTGGAAATGCTGGAGCAGGAACACGCAAGTTTGAAGTAAACTAATGAGATTTTCACATAACGCGAGGTTTGAATACCTAAATGGGGAAATACCCTTTTCGAGTGAATCAATAACTTTAGTTAGAGCTTCAAAACCATCAGTGAATGATTAAGAAAAGTTTGGATGAGAGTTTCTTCCACTCAATAGAGTTAGTTAAATCGTGAACAACTTTCCAGAAATAAAGCGTAGAAGCTGATTTCACAGTGTTTTAAAAGATACACGAACAAACATACAAGGAGGGAATTTACCATTGAGAGAAAGTCAGTGTGGTTGCGTAACAATTTCGAATTTGGTTGACTTCAGACACAAAGACATTTCATGAACACGTACAACTGATTAAGATTGAATATAAAAAGTTCATGGCTTGGTAAGGTGTGGCGTATTATTCAAGGTGAAACTCTGCAAATGGAGCTGATGTCCTAAAATAACTACAGAGAGAAGTTCTATCCTAATGAGTAGGAATTGAATCGTCACTTGGAGACGCAACACCTACTTTAAAGATTTGACCACATTCACATGATGTTATGTACATTTCGTACATTCATAACTCCACCCACGAAATGCACCAAGAGGACTCTGTCCTTTTGTGTCGTTAACCCTCTGTACTTTTCTGCAGCACGTCATTGAAGATAAAATATGCTCAGAACAAAATTCAATTCAATACAATATTCAAACGGTCCTATGTGATTTTTTTTTTATTATTGCAATAACCTTTGTGAGTTTGTAACAAACTGTGTAACATGAAACCAGTTCAACATCTATTTTCCCGGAATTTGACGCAGTGCACATGGGAAACGTTATCTACCTACTGAAAAATCACCTTTGGCTCTCTCTCCACACATGTCTCTACACGTTTTAGATACTTGCAGTTTGTTTGTTGATCAAGGATTCATTACCCAGAAAAGGTCGTTTCTCAATCCACAATCTCGGATATTTTCCCATAAACTTGGCTTTGCTCAATATCACCTTCGATCCGGACCCCTCAACACGATGACAAATTGAAGCTGCTCCATGTGAGGCTCAAACTTAAAACTTCGGCACAGCACAGCCCACTATACTGGAACAGAGATATTGTGCACTGGTCACCTGCAGCACAGGAGCAACACATTAATGCTTACCTCCACATTCCTGGTTGTACCTTAACGTTTGGGAAACCGAGTTTCTCTGATTCCATGGCTAATAACGGGGATTATACGATCATCTTCACCAGTGGTTCTGACCCCGTGTGAGGAAAATGGTGAGCTACTGATTGCAAAGATGGGTAGATGTTTGAAATATACAATTTCAACATTTTCCTTCACTAACCAATGAACATTTTATTTTGTTTTTCATCTGTAGAAACCTTAACATCTTCATCTTTAACAGACTCAATGACAGATTTCCATTGTGTCTCTGGCATCGAATTCCAAAGTGTAAACCCCCTCTGAATTCTTCCACCGCAGTCTGCTGTTTGGGAATTTTTTCTGTTGTGGGAAATGCACTTCCCGTGTGTCAACTGTTGCTCCCAGCATGCGCTCTGGCACTACACTCATTTTCCTTCTGACACTTGCTCACTCTGTTGCTGTGATCATACAGTGACTTTGTGTCGCACGGCCCAGGAAAATGATACAGATCAAGGTTTTTGCATTGTTGAATTCAATTGTCAGTTTGGCCTTATTTAGGATTTTGAAATTGTCTGTCCTGTACACAAGTGTGTGTCAAAAATATCTGAGTGGAAGAAAGGTGTTCCGAATAATGACATTGAGCACTATGCACTCTCGTCCAGTCTGGAAAACAATTCCTCACAGGCAATTTAACAGATAATAGGTGCAGGAGTAGGCCATTCTGCCCTTCGAGCCAGCACTACCATTCATTATGATCATGGCTGATCATTCTCATTCAGTATCCTGTTCTTGCCTTATCCCCATAACCCTTGATTCCACTATCCTTATGAGCTCTATCCAACTCTTTCTTGAAAGAACACCTCCTGCTTTCTCGGGTTCTTCATTCCGTTGACTTCAAATCTTCACAGAATTCAACAGAACTTGTCACATAGTCTTTTCTTAATTTTTGTTCAAATCACTGTGAGCAGAGTGGGAATGCGTTTGCCTCACAACCCAGAGGTCAGACCATAGTCTTGGAAACGTACTGTACTATTGATCATTTCACCAACACCAGGGAGAAATATCTGCTGTTCTGCATAATTTATATAATTCACTTATTAATAAGGTCATAGCGTTCTGGGTCTATGTGACGAGGTGGCCGAGAGGTGAAGGCGATGGACTGCTAATCCATTGTGCTCTGCACGCGTGGGTTCGAATCCCACTCTCGTCGCTGTTTCTAAGGCTGCTATTTTTGTACGCTCACCCCTGTCTTATTGAAATTGGAACTCCAATGGTCAGTTTATATGCATCGACGCTATTATAAAATCTCAAAGAATACTTTGAGCCAGTTGCCTAAACTGCATTGAAATGTAGATCGCATTGGGATGATGAAAAGGAACGCGATTTTATTTTTCAAGTCAAGCTGCTGTGACTTCTTATTGTATGAAAGAGATCCAGGAACACCAAATAACTAGAGATGCGAAGTGTATGTTTATGCAGTGGGATTCTTAATGACTGTTTTGTCAGATGAAATCTGGAGCAGGTTGAGTAGAAGTGATTCATCTTGGTGAGAAGAGCACAGAGAGACAGCACAAAACAATGGAGATATTTCAAAAGGGGCAGGGCATGGGTGTAGGAGCACCGAGAACTAGCTGTAAATGCACAGTGGCGAATTGCCGATATTGGTGCCGTGCATGGGCACAGAGAGACTTACGCATTGGTCTCTCCCTCGCCCGTTGCTCTCGCCATTGATGAATGCTGGACATAAGGCACAGATAAACACAAGATGTGGGAAGCAAGCTCCAAAACGTTATGCACACACTGGATGCATCACATTGCACTATGAACAACTGGAGAAGTCAGCATGTTAACTGTAGGGACTGAACCTAAACTGTGGATCAATAACCGCAGATTCATGCAGCATAAGCATGAAAAATGATTTAATGTGTCTTTATACGCATGTCATTAACAGACGTTTCGTTCTAATACCCGTGTAGTTGAAAGAAGAGGACACCACATGTCAAGCTGGATGGCAACGGAACCAACTTTGCTTTGAAATTGAGATCTATTTGATCATTTTACACAGTGAACAAGATCATTTTAAATAATGCAAACCAAATTCCCTCACCTGGAATAAAAGTGCGATTTAATTATAAACATTGTCCTTGCTAAGTAGCAGTTATTCAACATGAAAAATAGGATGAAATTTTTATTGAGCATACATCAATTAGGACCATTCTTTCATTTTGGATTGACTGAAACATGCACATGCTAAACAATGTTTAAGAAAGAATGTCTTTTGGAAATAATGATTCGGTGGTGACTAAAAATAATATAAAATTCACATGATGCGGATAATCCACCAATGGCTCCAGTGGTGGAAATGGTCAGTGGGCAGTATTTCTATGATGATATAGAGGTGTGTAAGCTGCCAGGGATGGGAGCTCCCACCTCATCTAGAGCAGCGTGTGTTGACACGGACAAATAGGAGACTCGGTGTAATACTCTAGCCAATAGGAGTTAATGAGGGTTGTTGCCAATAGGCCAACATGTGACCATGAGCTGTGAGGTGCAGTGTCACTGGGCGGAGGGTGGGAAGAGACCCAGTGAGCGTGAAGGGAGTGGGAGAGAAATGGAGTCAGTGTGCACTGGGAGGGTTTATAAACACACAATGTAGGCTGCTAGACCTGAATTAGAAACTCTCAGTAAATGAAAATCAAAAGAACTGCAGATGCTTAAATCAGAAACAACAACCAGAAGATACTGGAAAAGCTCAGCAGGTCTGGCAGCATCTGTGAAGAGAAATCAGAGTTCACATTTCTGATCCAATGACCCTACCTCAGAACTGATGTGACTGAGAAACAATGTCAGTTTATATGCAGAAGGTAGCGGTTAAGGAGTAAATGATAGGTGGGGATAGATTCCAAAGAGAGATATAGGAGCAATTGGACAAAGGAATGGAGAACGATTTGGCTGGCAGAGGGTGATTTGATGTTAATGGGGACTGTTAGTGGCTAACCGTAGGTAGTGTGTAATGGCAGGCTATTCAATAACAAGGCCTGGAGTGTGGGCTGGGGGACTAGGGCGAGAGGACGTCGGAGACTTAGGACCTAAAATGAATGAAATCAGTTTTAAGGCCAGAGGGCTGAAGGGTCCCCGAGTACAAAATGAGGTGTTGTTCTTCCAGCTTACGTTCAAGTTTGGCGCAGGAGAAGCACAGCAGGTCCGACAGTATCCAAGGAGCAGGAGAATTGACATATTGGGCCTAAGCCTTTCAGCAGGAATGTGAGGGTGGGGAAGAGGGCTGACAGATAATAGGATGGGTGTGTGGGGATGGCGGGAAGGTAGTTGGGAAGGCGATAGGAAGATGCTGGTGGAAGGTAATGGTGAGAAGGTGGAGTGGATAATTGGGAAGGAAGATGGACAGGTAGGACTGTCCAAGAGGGTGGTGCTGAGTTGGAGGGCTGGATCTGGAATAGGGTGGGGTGAGGGGAAATGACGAAACGTTGATTCTGTGGTTGAAGGGTCCCAAGATAGAAGATGAGATATTCTTCCTCCAGGAGTGATGTAGTTAGGATTTTGTGGTGGATGTGTCCCAATGTACAGTAAAATATCTGCTGGATGTGGGCGGAACCTCTGGTGCCTTGGATGGAGGTGAGGGGAAGATGTGCGCCCAGGTTTTGCACCTCTTGCAATGGCAGGCAAAGATGTTGGGAGTGGAGGATGGGTTGGTGGGGAGCATGGATCTAATGCGGAAGTCACAGGGAATGGTCTCTGAGGAATACTGAAAGGGGTGTGGAGGGAAAGGTATCTCTGCTGGTGGGGTCTGATTGTAGGTGGTGGAAATGACAGAGGATGATGTGTTGTATCTGGCTGAAAAGTGAGGACTTGGGGGTTCTATCCTTGCTGCGGTTGGAGTGGTGCGGTTCAATAGCAGAGGTGCGGGAAGTGGTGGAGATACACTGAAGGGTATTGTTGATCACATGGGTGGGGAAATTGCAGTCCTTGAAATACAGGGCCATTTGGTATGTTCTTGGAGTGTTCTGCATCAAGCTTCCCTGCAACACTGTAGTAAGAATAAGACAGATGTTGGCCAGGGAACAGACTCATGTGTTAAAGTAGCAGGCAACTGGACTCGGGGTCTTTTTTGGTCTGAGAGGGATCGCAGATTTGTCCAAATTACACTTCGTCTCTTTGTAGGGACTGTCAGATTTAGTCCCAATCACCCACTTCATGATGCTAACCTGTCAACTTCTTATCTTCAATTCCCTGCAACTCCTTATGAACACAAATTCCAGTACCTTTTTAGGTGGAATGTTCCAGATTCTAACAACTGTCTGTTCATCCAGAAACTGCTGAGGTCCATGTTGACTCTGCGGTTATAAAGGATTGAATTGAATGATGAGATGCTTTTCCTGAGCTCCCATTGAGATGCATTGGAACAGTACAGGAGGCTGAGGGCAGTGTAGGTGTGAGCAGGCAATGAAAATGACAGGGCTGCACTGTGAGTGCTGCTTGGTTCAATGAGTATTTTCGAGTTGAGTGTAAACAGAGCGTGGTGGGACAGGGAGAATGTGAAACTGAAACTCATTTTTCTTTCAGCCCATTCAGAAATTCACATGGTCCCAAACGGAACAGCCAGTTTGTAAGCGATACCTGTGGAGATTTTGTAACAGTTTTAAAGGTATAAAATATCAGCTTAAGTAAAGAACACAGGATTTTGATTATAATGGATATGTTTGAAGGGTAGGAAGATTGCACGCTCAGTTAAATTCTCTTAATAGGAGTAACTACCTGAATCTAGAGAGCCTGTGTGACAGATCCGCGGTGTGCTCCTCTTGTACAATGTGGGAAAATTAGGGATGTTTCCAGTGTCCCTAACGGCTGTGTGTGCAGGAAATGTTCCCATCTGCAGCTACTGGGATACTGCTTTTCAGAGCTGGAGCTGTGAGTGGACTCACTGTGGAGCATCTGCAATACTGAGATTGTTATGGACAGCACGTTCAGTGAGTTAGTCACACCGCAGGTGAGGGTTACACAGGCAGAAAGGGAATGGGTGTGCATCAGATCAAGAAAAAGGCTCAGAAAGTGAGTGCAGGAGTTCCCAGTGGTTATTCCCTTCCCAAACAGATAGTGTATACTGCTTGGGAATCGTGTGTGTGTGTGGGTGTGTGTGTCGGTCTCAGGGAAAATCGGCAACAGCCAGTTTCATGACACCATACATAGCTCTGCTGCCCAGAACGGGAAGAAAGAGAGTGGCAGGGGATTCAATAGTCAGGATTACAGACAGGCACTTCTCTGGCCAGAGCCATGAATCCAAGCTGGTATGTTCTCTCCCTGGTGCCAGGATCCGCGATATCATGGTGCAGCTACAGGACATTTTGGAGTTGGAGGGTAAACAGCCCGTGGTTGTGGAACACACAGATACCAACTACATCGCTAAACAGAGGGATGAGGGCCTGAAAGTTGGATATTGGGAGAGCAGGGACTCATTAAAATGCAGCTCCTGAAATACAATGTCAGACTTACTCCCAGTGCTGTGTGCTAGTGAGAGCAGGAATAAGAGGGTAGATCGGCTGGTTGTGTGGCTGGAGTAATGGTGTACCAGAGAAGGGTTTAGATTCTTCAGGCAGTGGGACTGTTTTTGGGTTAGTTGGGACCTGTACCAGCCTGACTGGTTACCCCTGGGCAGACCTAGGTCAACTCTCCTCGTGTGGGATATTGCCAGTTCTCGTGTTGTGGTTCTAACTAGTCTGGCAGGGGGATGGGAAATAAATTGTCGGTTTAGATGGGTCACATTCAGGACAGGGAATGGGAGGTAGAATATGAGTTATGTAGTCAGCGGCTCAGAAAGCCAAAGGAAAGGAGGATTAAATGAGGATTGAGTCCCTCTTCATCCATCAGTCCTGCCATCCCAGGAATCAGAGACAGCATAGTACGGAGCTGTACAGCTCTCTGTCTCCATGTGCTTCAGCAAAATGGTGGAAATCTGCAATAAAACTAAAAAGTGCTGGAGATCCTCAGCTGGTTGGGCAGCATCTGAAATAGTGACAGATGCAGGAAACATTGCAGCCTTTTTCACTGTCTACTAAACGTCCAATTTTGGCGTCATCTGCAAAATTACTAATAGCTCCTATGTTCACATCCAAATCATTGATATAAATGATGAAAAATAGTGGATCAAGCACCAATCCTTGTGACACTCCACGGGCCTCCAGTCTGAAAAGCATCCCTTCACCACAACTCTCTGTCTTCTACCTTTCAGCCAGTTCTGTACTCAAATAGTTGGTTCCCCTTTATTCCATGAGATCTAACCTTGCTAACCAGTCTCCACGAGCGCCTTACTAAAGTCCACGTTGATCATGTTGACCAGTCTGCCCTCATCAATCATTTTTGTTGCTCCTTCAAAAAACATTCTACCCCCTGGAAATCACAACCGTTACAGCACCGGAATAATCAGCCCACCATGTCTGTGCAGATCATGATGACATTCCAAACTAATTCCAAAGAAACCATGACTAGTCACCCTATCATTGCTTCTCATAATGTTATAAAGTTCGATAAAGCCATCTAAAGTGTCCAGTGCCACAGGGAAATAGCCTCAGTCAATCCCTATGGTTCAAATGTTCTAATACTGGCAATACCCTTGTAAATCTTTTCTGAACTCTTTCAAATTTCCCAACATCTTTCCTATAGCAGGGAGACTGGAATTGAAGGCATTCTGGGGATTCCAAAAGTGGCCGACCCAATAAACTGTACAACCGAAACATGAACTCTCGACTCCTATACTCAATGCACTACCCAATAACAGCTGGCATACCAAACACCACCTTCACCGACCTGTCTGCCTTCACAGACACTTTCAAGGAACTATTAAACTACACTACACGGTCTGTTCGTTTGTCAACAACAACTTCCCAAAAACTTCCCATTAAGAGGTTGCGTCCTATTCTGGTAACATCTTTCTGAAATCAGAGAGACTACAATTGAATGCAATATTCTAAAACTAGCCTCACCAATGCCCTACCCAGCAACAATGTGACCTCCTAACCCTATACTCAGTGACAGTATCCCGATAGTGTGGAAGAAGCCCGTTCGGCCCATGAGACCATACCAACCATCGGAACAGCATTCCACCCTAACTCTGTAACCTACCATTACCCAAAGCTAATCCAGCTAACCTGCATGTCTTTGGATTTGTGAGAGGAAATTAAGAGCACCCAGAGGAAGCCCACGCAGACACACAGGGAGAATGTGCAAACACCACACAGACAGTGGAATCGAACCAGAGTCCATTCATTGATCAGCACATTCCATTCAATGTTAGTGTCCCAAATGCCACGTTTAGCAGCTGATCTCCCTGAAACTCTACTTTCCAAGAACTATGCAGTTGTTCTGAGCCCTCCAGAGAGAATTAAGGTGAGGATGAGAAAACAGGAACAGGGTTGAGTTGTAGATCTATGAAATAACTCTCCATCTTCCCCCTCTGTTCACCCCGTCTCCCCCCGCTCTGTCTGTTCCAGCCTCTTTGTCGGTCGCCCCAACACCTCATGGGTCGTCCTCCCCCCTGTCAGTCTGTTCCCCCATCTGTCGCCCTTTCGGTCTGTCCCTCCTCTCTGTCGTTTGCCCCCTACTGTCGGTCGCCCCCTGTCGGTTGCCCCCTCCTATCGGTCGCGCCCCCCACCCTGTTGGTCGCACACCCACCGTCGGTTGCGCCTCCTGTCAGTCGCCCATCCCGTCTCTCCCCCCACCCACCGTCAGTCGCTCCTCTGTTCCCCCTGTCTGTTCTCCTCCTCTCTAATCTCAATTTCTGTCCTCACCCGTTTCTGTGCCAGCCCTCTCTATACCCCCACTCTTTCCCCACCTATTTCTGTCCCACCCCTCTCAATCTACTCACTCCCTGTCTGCCTACCCTGCCTCCCAAACCCCTAGTTCTGTACTCCCCCACTAGAGGGAAAATATCTTGTCTATTTACCCTATCCATGCCCGGCCTGATTTTAAAAATCTCCTTCAGGTCACCGTTCAGCTTCTGAAGCTCCAGGGAAAACAGCCTATCCAACACTGGCAACATCCTATACTTCTTTTCTGACATCTTTCATGTTTAAGAACATCCATCTGATAGGAAGAAGAACAGAATTCTATGGAATATTGCAAAAATTGCCGAATCAATGTCCAGTACAGCCGCAATATGACCACCCAATCCCTATACTCAATGCTCTGACCAATAAAGACAAGCCGACCAACTGCCTTCATCACTATCCGATTTATTTGCTAATCTACTTTCAAGGAACTATGAACCTGCACTCCCATGTACTCTTTGTTTAGCAGCACTCCCCAGGAACTTACTATTAACTGTATAAGTCCTGGTAAAGTTTGCTTTTCCAAAATGCAGCACCTCACATTTTCTAAACTGAACTCCTTAGCCCATTCACTCATCTGATCCAGATTCCCTTGTACTCTGAGGTAATCTTTTTCATTGTCTACTACATCTCCAATTTTGGTGTCATCTGCAAACTTACTTCCAATACTTCTGTTCACATCCAAATCATGGATATAAATGACGAAAAGTAGTCGATCCAGCACTGATCCTTGTGACACACCACTGGTCACAGGCCTGCAGCCTGAAAAGTACCCTCTGCCTTTTACTTTCGGGCCAGTTCTGTACTGCCTGCGATCTAACCTTGCGGACCAGTCTCCCATGAGGAACCTTGTCGAACACATTAATGAAGTCCATGTAGATCATTACGATGCTCTGACCTCAGCAATCCTCTTTGTTACTTCTTCAAAATACCTGAGTCAAATTCATGAGATATGATTTCCCATGCACAAAGCTGTTATTAGTATCCAGGATTTAACTCTGTACATTGGGTCTGCGTTGCCCAGTTATAGGTGTTAATATTCTGAAGTTCAATTACACCAGCATTTTGTCAGTGTCTCTGTATTGAGTCTTGTTACTGTCACCAACACAGTTGAGTTCGTTTTGAAAGGCAGCCCCTGTATCCGTTGCCCACCAGGAAATGGTGGCAGTGTCCTTACCTCTGGACCAGGAGGATCGGGTTCAGAGTTGAGAAACAACATCTTTGAAGAGGATGATTAGAAAACATGTCTCCCAGCTGTGCCTGCCTGAGCGTCCAAACAGAACCTATCCTGTAGTTTCTCTCCTGTCAGACTCTCCCATTGCTCAGTTTGTCCAGGATCCCCTCCTGTTGCTGCACTGCTCCTGTCCCTCACTGACCTGTCCATCCCCCAGTGGTCTCCACATTCATTCATTGTTTACAATCCCATTTTCCCAGTCCTCCAGACCTGGCCCCTCCCGTCTATACAGACGGCTCAGTGGTTAGCACTGCTGCCGCACAGCACCAGGTACCCGGGTTCGTTTTCGGCCACGGGCGACTGTCTGTGTGGAGTTTGCGCATTCTCCCCGTGTCTGAGCGAGTTTCCTCCATGTGCTCCGGTTTCTTCCCACAGTCCGAAGATGTGCAGGACCGCTGAATTGGCCATTATAATTTGCCCATCGTATTAGTTACATTAGTTAGGGATAAATATAGTGTCGGGCAATGGGTCTGTGTAAGCTATTGTTTGGAGGGTCGGTATGGACTTGTTTGGCCAAAGGGCCAGTTTCCATACTGTAGGGATTCTGATATATTGGGCAGCAGCTGCTGTCAATCACCCGGACTCCTGTATGATCGGGAGCACGCGCTGTAGAAGGGGAGACAAGTGCACGGGCACAGTGCTGGCCAATTGTGGGATTGGTATAGGTCAGTGCCTGGGAAGGAGGCTGTGGGTGTGAGGGATTAATCTGTCATTGGCATCTTCCTCGCTCTGGGAGCAGGACCCGGGGGAATGGCCCGTTTTCTGGCACCCTGACATGGGATCAGACTATCAGCGGTGCAGCGTTTTGCAGAAAGATATCAGAACGCTTTTGTGAAGATTCAGGGTTATTATGGAAAGGGACAAGGATGGGCCTGCAATTAGAATTCTAATTTGGCTCATCCTAGTAAGATGGGTTTTGGCCAGAGTGTGCAGGAAGCAGTGTGTGCAGGATGGTTCTCCTCAGAGGATTCACTCCTTCCTCACCCCCACCTCCCCCCGACTACCGGCGGACGCAGAGTCAGACTCATTGGTTTGGTTGTTAGTCTGCAGACAGGAGCTAGGAAACTGAATTCAAAGAGAGGAGAGAGAGTGTGAGAACTGGGTGTGGAGGAAAGGAGTGAGGAGATTGGTTTGGATTTCAGTCACAGAAGAGAGAAATTGTGAGACGGAGATTTAAAGCTTTGGGGGAACAAGGAAAATACAATTTAACACTATAATTGTCTTATGTATTTCCATCCTGTATTAACAGTGGTACCTTGTTTTCTCTGTTGTAGGGTACTGAAAGGGTGGATTTGTGGTTGAGAAATACAAATTGAACTTCATGTTCAGATCTGATGGTTACTTGATCCGTGCCGATCTGAATATCATTGGCCTTTTCATCTGGAAGGAAAGGTGTGCATTCTGTCCGTGGGCGAATATTCCAAATCTCAGTGTGACTGCAAAAGTACTGAGACACAGCCAAGTCCATGTCAGCATGGTGAGTGTGGAGAGAGGTTTCATTTGCTTTTGAAAGTCTGGAAAATCATGGCACATTTCCCAGGAACATTTAAGCCACAGCTTTGCTTTGTAGAAGGACAAGTCTTTAATTAACCATGCAACCAGAGAGACACAAGGATACCTGCACCTTGGGAAACACTATGAAATCGGGATTGTTGTAAAGGAGTTAATTCTCGATCATGGATTGTAATCCATGGGCATTGTCACGTCGGTTCCAGCGCCGTGGGGAAACACTGGAAATGTGATGAATGCAGTGTCATTTTCAGTTATTAAACTGTAAAACGTACAGAAAAATTTACAACGATGTTGTCAGGGCTCAAGTTTCTGAGTTATAAGGAGAGGTTGGACAAGCGAGTGTTTTATGTTTAGAGCAGAGGAAACTGAGGGGGTTCTTTTCTAGAAGTGTATAAGACCATGAGCGGCATGGAAAAGCTGAATGCAGTCAGTCTTTTTTCCAGAGACTCAAGGATTGGAGGGCATCAGTTTAAGGTTAAAGGAGAAAGAATGAAAGGGAAGCTGATGGGCAACTGTTTTACACAGAGGGAGGTATGTATATGGAATGAGCTGCCAGTGGAAGTGTTGAAGTGGGTACACTCACATCAGGTACAAGGCATTTGGACAAATACATCTATAGGAAAGAGTCAGAAGCAGATGGGCCAAGTGCATGGAAATGGGGTTAGCGTGGATTGACATTCTGGTCGGCATGGGCCAGTTTGGGCCAAAGGGCCTGTTCCTGCTGCAGGATTCTATGACTCTAAGTGCATTTGCTATTTCTCCCACTAACTCTTTTGGTATCCTGGGATGTATTCCATCAGGGCAATGAGACTTGTGTACCTTTACCTCCGTTAGCTTGCCCAGCTCTAATTCTTTCGTGATAATGGTTATTTCTAGGTCCTCACCTTTCTCAGTCTCCATATCAATTACTGGCATGTTCTTCGTATCCTCCACTGTGAAGACTGACTGCTGTGTACTCATATTCCTGAACCCTGCTGGATAGGAATAACTAGGCACAGAACTCTTAGAGGTCTTCTTTGAATCTTTATTGATGAAACATGGCAGTAACATGGATAGTGTACATGCAAAACGCCTTCAGGCAGCATCAGGTAACTCCCTGCCTGTCCGATGTACAGCTCCCATTCTTATACCTTTGTGGGTTGAGACTTTGAATAGAGACTGTCTCTCAGTATTATCTCCATGGCAAAGGCAATTAGAAAGTCTTGTTCAGTTCAGCACTTTGTGGTTAAACCACACACCCCTCCCCCACGCCCCCGTGGCTCCCTCAAGTATCTGACAGACGCTTAGGTTTCAGTGGGGCTGTCTATCAGGATTCTGATTTGGAGGAGCCAGTGTTGGGATGGGGTGGACAAAGTTATAAATCACACAACACCAGGTTATAGTCCAACAGGTTTATTTGGCAGTACAAGCTTTTGGGGTGTGCTGTGATTTTTAACTTGATCAGGATTATCTCTATGGTAACAGTTAAGTGCTTCAACAATTACAGAGGCCATATGTCCCCCACACATTAAGTTCCCCTCGAGCAGTGTAAACTGCTATTCTGGCCCTGGGGATAGCCCCTCATCACTTTTCTCCCCCAATCCCATCTCGCTTTCTGTTGATCTTCAAAGTTTTTCTAATCTCCTAGTTTCTCCTTGGTCTTTGCCAATTTGTATGCTTTCTATTTCAGTTTGATAGACTCCCTTATTTCCTGAGCCACCCAAGGCAGATTACGCCTTTTCCTACAGTCCTTCCTCTTCCCTGATATATGCTTTTGCTGAGCACTTCGAAAAATTGCTTTGATATTCCCGCACTGCCCGTCAACTTTCCCACCGTAAAGTCTTTGTTTCCAGTCTACATTAGCCAACTCCTGCCTCCTTTGTAATCTCCTTTGTTTATGCACTTGATCTTGGGATTGGATCTAATCTTCCAGCTTTCCAGCTGTGTTCTAAGTTCAACCAGACTTATCACAAGTCTTTTATCTGATTACGAAGTGAGGCGATGTTTCCTGGGTGTTTTGGTTTTCATTGTCAGTGACCTTGGCTTTGTAATAAAGTACAGGATAGACATTCACAACAGCATATTCTGGACGTTGTGAATGTACGACACAATCTAAAACCATAAATCTCTGTCTCCCTTCAGTTTAAAATTGCAAACTCATTATCTCCCACATGCTTCCTCACTATCTAAGTTTGGAACGCTAATCCACCTGACTATCCTGCATTTTCCAAAAATCTCCTTTGGTGAAAGTATGAATTTTGGATTCAGCTTTCCAGTTATTACAGTAAGAAGATAAGCACTGGGCACAGGGGAACAAGCCCCACCATTTAATACGGTGATGATTGAGCTCACCTCGGTCTCAGCTGGATTTTCCCGCCTGCTCTCTCTCACCCATCATCTCATTGCAAATTCAACATCTGTATCTCTTTATTAAATTGGCTAATTGTCCTGGCATCCACTGCATTTTGAATAGGGAATTTCACAGATTCACAACATATCGAGACAAGTACATTCTTCTTCATGAAAATAGAATAGAATCCCTATAGTGCAGAAACAGGGTATTTATCCATCGAATCCAGACCAACCCTATAATGAGCATCCCATTCAGACCCACTTATTCCCTGTATCATTGCATTTCCCATGGCTAATTGTCTAACCGGCACGTGCATGGACACTGTCAGCAATTTAGCATGGGCAATCCATCTAACTTGCACATCTTTGGATTGTGTGAGGAAACTGGAGAACTGCACGAAACCATGCAAACATGGGGAGAATGTATAAGCTCCCCGCAGTCGCCTAAGGTCACTGATGCTGTGAGGCAGCAGTGCTAGCCACTGAGCCACCTCTACTTAAAACCTGCTGCCCCTTATTAACCTCCCTAACCCCCAATTGGCTGAATCTATGTTCCTTGCATCAGAAATCAGGTTGTCTAAGCGGACGTCTCAGTAAATCCCAGTGACAGCCTGCATGCCCCGTATATCTCAATGGGGATCCAATACACAACATCTTCCACCCCACACTTTTCATTCACGTTCCAGAGACCGGGATCCAGTGGCTGCATGGGGACTACAACTTCCAAATTCCAAGGCAGGGACCGCACGTCTGTGGGGAAACCTGCACTGCACACGTACAGGATGTGGGTGGGTTTTGGAGCATGTGGTTTGGGGTAACTAGTGGAAAGTATTTCACACTGTGTTTATCTGGAGGAGGAACGTATTTGCTTGTAGTATTGATCTGTTGGAGGGTCAAAGTGTTACAACACCCACATGGGACCAAGTTCCATCCCCAACTCGTCATAACACTGGAATCGACCAATGAGAAACAAAGAAGGATCTGACCCATTCTCCCAGCCAGAAGGTTCCTCCTCTGTCCAGGATCTGCGACCTCCCTTTCTGTTTCCTTTTGTTTCATTCTGCTGTTAAATGTTTGATTTGCAGCAACTGAAGGCAAAGGAAATGAACCCAGAAAGGGTACAGAGTCTAACCAGGAACGGGAAGTGGTGGCATAGATCTGCTTATCAGTAACTCCATGAGAATGGGGAGGGTGTACATTAGGGGGTAGCAGAGACAGAATGGTGGGACAGAGTAAGTGGGCTGGAGGGTTCCAGTTTTGGGGGAAGAAAGGGGGGAAAAGATATTTCAGCAAAACGAGAATTGTCTGTTCTGAATTTCTAATCTGTACGTATTCCTTTATACAGGGTGCTAGATGGTAAAGATTTGCAGACTCAAATCTCAGAATAATGCGCAGATCGTGATTAGGTTAACCAGCATTTGAAGAACCAAAGGTGGAGAATCACTCGGCCAAAATCCTGCAACACTCTCCCTCCCAGCATTGTCGGTCTATCTACGCCAAATAGACTGTGAATGGTTCAAGACGGCAGCTCACTACCATCTTCTCAAGAGTAACTAGAGATGGGGAATAAATGCTGGCTGAGCCAGTGATGACCATATCCTGGAAGTGGATTATATTTCTAGTTGCTGAAACCCAGTTGATGTTACTGAGGAACGCTGAGTGCATCCTCCAGGAGGCAGAACATCACGTTACCCCTGCCTCCACCCACACAGTAACGCAGCAATATCACTGGAACAAAAGGCAGTTAAACCAAAGAAGGATAGTGTTATTCGAGGAGAAGTCATCAAAGGGGATTGGAGCCTAGCAGGAACATGAGACTGAGCTGAATGCTCAGCTGTTTCCCATTGAATGGTGTAGCAGGATTGAAAGCCCGAATGGCCTCCCCCTGCTGCTATGTATATATAGCCATGGAGCCCGGGTAGAAAGAAGTAAGCAGGGCAGGAATTCCCCATGAGATTGCACTTCCACATCAGGCTTCAGTGAGCGATGGTTTGATGGATTTTATTTAACAGGTGTCTTTGACACATAGTTTGTGAATTTGCATTTTTCTTAAAATGTAAATGTTTATTCCACAATAAATAAAACTAAAAGAAATGAAACTATCTGAATATAACAGTTTTTAGAATTTCAAATGTCCTTTCGAACAAAATCCTGTCGATTCCCGGACACCATCACTTTCCAGTTACTCAAACTCCAGGGAAATATTCCCTCCCTGTCTGAACCATTGGTTTGATTTAACTTCTTTTCAGTTCCCATTCTGTGAGATGTGAAGTGTTCTTTTTTCCCCTGTTTCTCTTACCCAGAAGTGTTATCTCACACAACTGAGCAATCTTCCCACCATCAGAATAGATTATTCCTTTATTTTGCTTTTTGTTAATGTGTAATCACCACCAGGAACACCCCCGTGTAACCAATTGAAAATTCATAAACAAAGCCATTACAAGTGACAGAGTGAGAAGGGACTAAATCAAAGTAGAGTTAGGGTGAGCGGGCAGCGGTGGAGGTAAAGCACTGTATCCCCTGCGGTGCTCACCTCTACATAAAGTCATCGAGAGCATTGATATACACCACATGCTCCTTCTCCAAGGACACCCTGCTGTACAGCCTTTATCCTCAATCATATAGTAGAATTCCCACAGTGTGGAAGGAGAGCATTGGCCCATCAAATACCACCAACCATCTGAAGAACATCACGCCCAGAGCACTCCATCCCTGTAACACTGCATTTCCCATGGCTGATCCACCTAGTCTGCACATTCCTGGATAGTGTGGACAATTTAGCACGACTGATCCACCTAGCCTGCACATCTTTGGACTGTGGGAGGAAACCAGAACACCTGGAGGGGACCCACACTATCATGGGGAGAATGTGGGAACTCCACATTGACCAAGATTGAACGACAACTTTGTACGTGGTGCTGTGAAGCAGCAGTGCTACAATCATAATTTAAATCAAAACAGATGATCATTGTTTATTGTCACATGCTGTTTGTGAAGACTTACTTCCCAGAGAGACACCCTGAGGTCCAGAAAGTGGCAATATAAATTCTGTCAACTCCAGCCCAGTTATTGTGATTAACAACCACAACATCAATGCTCCAACAGTGTCATCATGTACAAGGTCCTGTCCTGACTCTGATGAACAGTAACATCAGAATCAGAATCCTGCAGTGATGAGTGAACTCTACCCCACACGGAGGAGGTGGATGCCCACTTCCCTGTGTCCACTCACTGGTCTCTCAGTCGTGTTGAAGACTTAGCAAATCCCTTGTCTCACAGAGAGGGAAACAGCTCCTACCCAGTGTGAACCCTCTGGTGTATCGGCAGGAGGGATGAATCACTGAAACCCTTCTCACACACTGAGCATCTGAATGGCCTCTCCCCTGTGTGGGCTCGCTGGTGTTTCAGCAGATCAGAGGATTGCGGGAATCCTTTCCCACACACTGAGCATCTGAATAGTCTCTCCCCGGTGGGAATGCACTGTTGTCTCCGCAGGTAAGAGATTTGAATGAATCCATTCCCACACACTGAGGAGGTGAATGTTCTCAATCTTCTGTGCGCTCACTGGTGCCTCAGCAGATTGTAAGATCGAATAAATCCCTTCCCACACATGGGGCAGGTGAACGGCCTCTCCCGGTGTGACAGTGTCTCTGTGTGTCCCGCTGGGCGGGGTAACTGATTCTTTCCCACAATTCCCACATTTACACAGCCTCAACCTGGTCCCGTCATATTGGTGTCTTCCTAGATCACATGACCAGTTAAATCCTCGACCACAGGCACAACATGGGAATAGTTTTTCTGGGCTGGGATTGCTGTTTTTCACTTCCATATTACCCGTAATAATCAGGATCTGCGCAATTGGGTGACTCTCAGATCGATTTAAAGTCTGAATTTCCCATCTGTGAACCCTTTCGTTGTAAAACAAGTTTCTCTCTGTCATTATTGCAGTAAAATTGCAGGAGGAATTGAGAACAGTTTCTAACTAACTATATGATTAGTTTCTGCTCAGGATCTGATTTCCCTGCTCTCCAGGTTAACATCAGTCTCTCTCTCGCACACAATGTCTCCATCCCTTTAAACGACAACAGCAGAGAGGGACAGTGTTCCTTTAAACAGCCAGCCTCTGCACATGCTCCACTGACTCAAATGAGCAGCCTAAACCTTTAGACACAAAGATACCTACACCGCCCGGCAGTCAAGGCATTGGGGGGACTGCAGGAAAGGATGCAATTGCCCGCTGAGGTGTAAACTCACTTGCTCAGTCACACAACGGACAGGCCGTCCACCACTCCCATATGCGAGAAGTAATCACTCAGGAAACCAAACTGCAGAGTCACCAGCATGTTTACAAATGACAGCAGTGGTTCGATGCTGCTGTGATTGCAGCTGTTAATCCCAACCAGCAATGAACCATGCTTGGACGTCAGTTTCCAGTCGAGTTCCCACCATTTTCTGATGTTTATCAAAATTTACACTTATTTGCTGGAGTCATAATTGAGAAGTTTCCATGCGATACAACAATTGGTTGAGTAGTTGAATACGACGAAGATTGCCAGGGACTGAACAGATGTATCAAACAGGTGGAAAGCAAAAGTGATGAATGGGATTGAATGCAGAGTAATGAGTGATAATGAATTTGGGAAGAGGAAACAATAACAGTGAGGATTCTGAGTGGTTTAGAAGCACAAAGCGATGTGGGAGTGGACGTTTATAGATCACTGAAGATCGTTGGACAGCAAGGTCAGTTGGTCGAGAGGGCTTTTGGATATGTTCTGTTGCTGACCATAGGCTGGGGATGATACTAGAACTTTAGCAATCGCCAGTTGAGGGAAAATCTAAAGGGCTGAGCACAAGCCTGGTCACTACAATAATCAGCATTTTTTAAAACTATAATGTAAAAGATGGAGGGCTGAAGTAGGCCACTTTTCCCATCAGGTCCGCTTCACAAATCAATGCGTTTATCACTGATACCTCTCTCCAAGTCATGGTGGAATGTGCCTTGGAGGGTAACTTGCAATTGAAGGGGTTTCAATGCACCTTCCCACCTTGTCTTTGTCGTCGGTAACAGCTGTTGAGCTTTGAAGGTTCTGTCAACAGAGCCTGGATGAGTGACACCAGTGCGTTGTGTCAGTGGTGCACTCTGCTGCAATTGTGCCTTAGCGGTGAAGGGAGTAATTATTGCAGGTACTGTTTAGGGTACAGTTAAGTGACTGCATTGTCTTGAAGGGTGCTCAGTTCCTTAAATGTTATTTAAGCTTCACCCATCCAGGCAAATGGATAGAGAGAGAGAGATAGATCTGTTACACATCTGATTTGCGCCTTGCAAACGATGCAGGCTGCACGGATTTAAGAGCTGAGTTAATAACCACAAAAATGCCTATCCACTGAGTTGCCTTTGTACCCAAAGTATTTATATAGCTGGTCAAGTTCCGTTTCTCACAGATACTTGTTCACTGGGCGATTATATGAGGGAATTCAGTTACAATATGCTATTGAGGTTCAATGGGATATGATTGGATTCTCATTTGTCAGAGTTATCATTGTTTTTGGTGCTTATGTGGACCAATCCGATTCTAATTCCTAACTAATTCAAAATCCCTATTCCCGTCTGTGCTAGAAATCTCAACCGTTGCCGAGCAGGAGCTTTCTCTACTTGCCTTAACAATATATAAGGACACATGTTTCTGCGGCACTCAGTTTCTCTGATTCCGGGTCTGGGAACTGGGATTATGTGATCCTTTGCAGCAATGGGATACTGCCTTGTGTGGGGAGGTTGGTGAAGCAACAGATGTGAAACTACATTGTTATTGAAGCATACGTTTCAACAATACCTTGCGTTATCCACTGAGCCTTTAATTTATTGTAGAAATCTATCAATCTCAGTATTCAACATGCAGTACTCGATGCAACCTCCACAGCCTCTGGAGTTAGACGATTTGGCCCAGCCACATGCCATGTACATGGTGGGAAGTGTACCACCATTACACGTGGGGACACCTTGCAACATGTACATGGTGACTCCACCAATATTGTCTATCTCATACGCTGCAGGCAAGGATGCCCTGAGGCATGTTACCTCGGCGAGACCGAGCAGAGGCTACAGCAATGGATGAATGGACATGGCACAACAATCACCAGGCATTCGACCTGGGACCTGCTGGTGACCATCTTCCAAGGCGGACTTCGGGACAGTCAACAATACAAAGTGGCCGACCGAGGCTGATAGCCAATTTTGGTAACCATGGGGATGGCCTCAAACGGAAGCTTGAGTTCTTGCCACATTACAGGTGGTCTTACTGCACAGCACATACAGACACACGCACAGAGACACACAGACACTCCGACAGACAAACTGACAGACACGCGCACTCCTACAGACCTATACACTCACGCAGACTCTCTCTCAAAAACAAGCTCACTCTCTTTCGTTCACATACTCACATGTACACGCACTCTCTTACAGACATACCCCTTTACACTCAGGCTCACACACGTGCACCCACTCTCTCACACTCATACCTACCCACCACGCACACACTTATAAAGTTGTGGGGTGAATTTGTATTTACAGAATTCCACTTTATTTTGATCGAAAACTGCAAGTATCCATGTAAAATTCTGCCAGTCCAATATTTGTAGGGCACAGGAAGCCTCACAAAGGGCACATCACACCTTCAATGCGTTATTTGGGCCGATATGACTCCAATTGTTAAAGTTCACTTGAGAATGCAACTTCTAAAAAAGTTCTGAGATTTTCATATGAAAGAACTGAAACCAACATATCCATTCTAAAAGCTGAGAGACTTTACAATTTCAATTACCTCACACTGTAAACTTTTGTGATAAATTCTGTGTCTTATGATCTTACATTCGACAATTACCTGATGAAGAGCAGTGCTCCAAAAGCTAGTGCTCTCTAAATAAACCTGTTGGGCCATAACCTGCTGTTGTGTGATTTTTAAATTTGTACTCCCCTGTCACCACTGACTCATCCAAATCATTTGTTCTGCTCTGATCGCCGGACTGCAGGAATCGTGTGTTTGCACGGGACGGTGTTCAAAGGGGATTGACCAAGGGATTGCCTGGGCTGAAACATTCCCACTGTGAAGATAGACGAGCTCGGCTGGGGCTGTTCGTCTGAGAGCGCAGAAGGCTGAATGAGGAATTGATTTACATGCACATTAAGGGGATCGACATTTGTGATAAGAGTAAACTTCTTTTAGGAAGGATTAATAATCAGGGCTGCACATTAAACACAAGAGAGTGGACTTCTGGAGGAGATTTAGGAAGAATGTTATCACCCTGACACTGTTGTTTATCTGGAATTCACTGTATGAACCTGTGGTAAAGGTAAGAGTGATAAGAATATTTCAGGACTATTCAGCTGAACACTTGAGGAGCTGGGGCACACACGGATATGGACCAGGTACTGGAAAGTGTGGCGAGAATAAACAGTTGCTTGATGAAAGACCCAGACACCGCAACTTTGGGTGCAGTAAAATGGCGGCCAGTGTGGCTCTGTGGCGCAACGAAAAGCGGATTAGACTTCTACAGCATTGTTATTCAAAGTTAGTTGGGTTTGAGTCCGAGTTTATTCATAATCAATGATGGTTATGCTGATTCATCGTCAATTCCTGTCGTCTGGAATTCTGGTTCCTACAGCTGATCAGAGGAAATTCCTTACCTCCTTAGTGGTGAGTTTTGAGGGAAACGTATCTTTTAAACATGTTCGGACCAGAATTGGCAGATAAGTCACAAAACGTACAAAGTTCGAGCAGAAACCCACTGCCTCTGAACATGACTGCCCCCCCCCCCCCCCCGCCCCCACCAGCACCACACACACACACACACACTCACAGCCGCACTGACATTTTTGGTTTCTTAGATATCTGTTTCGTGGGGGCGATAGGTGGATGTGGATGGTCTGGGAAAAGACATTATAGTGTTCCATCAGCCATGATGAGATCAGATTGCGGGGTAGGGCCGAGAGGTTGAATATCCTCCACTTGTTGCCCTGTGTCTGTGCTGTTACTGGTAAAGAGTTTTAAACAAGAACACCATGAGGACAATGTGAATCTAAAGCATGGAATATCAAGGTCCTTCCCTTTACCCAGCCGCTCTCACAGCGGGAATAGACGGCTCTTGTTGCAGCGTTAGATCAGAGCATGGAGCATTTTCACAGACCCTCTGTCAGACTGCGTGCTCCTTCACACAGGGGTCCAACTGGGCACATGGAGCAAGGGACCATCTGGATTTTGGGATTCAGGAACAGATTTCCCCTTTGCTGGTCTGGCCTTCTTGCCACAAGTAAACACGAATTTCGGACATTCTGCAAAACCCTGGATTCCCATCACTTTACAATTTAAACTGAAATTCAACTAAATCTTGTATAACCATGTTATATCTTCAGTATTCAGGAAAACCGGTTTCAGTGCAGGATGTTTCATGTTGTCTGTATGAACTTTCAGAAGGAAGTTGGTGACGTTTCACTGAATCGAATTCTGTGCCCAATTAAAGCCGATCGAATGGAAAGCCCTGTGACAGCGGCAATGTAACATTGTCTGTCAACAACGCACGAACCCATGGAAACCTACTTGTCAATGAAGTCTGTTGTTCACAACATTTTTTAGGTCATTTTCTGAAGCGAATGCTCCAATAATCACAAGTCCATGTCCATATAACTTCCTCTGCGTTAGTGTTCATTTCAGAACTACAGCAAAAGTCGAGCTGTTGGGTGGAAGGTGCCAGATGTATGAATATGACGCGTTAGAGGCTGGCTGCCGCGCCTCCTGTGGCGTAATAACTCAGCGCCTGGTACTTAACAGGTGTTTAAAATGCCGAGTTTATAACTTCAGTCCCGATTTTAAACTGCTTTCAATGACACTGACCAAGGGTAATTGGATCATAAGACTGAAACACAATTGAAAAACAATGTTGAGTAAATCAAACTTTGCCCTTAAACTCCAGTTTCTGATTTGGATGATTGTTCTGTCTTTGGGAAAAGTGTCAATTATTAACTAAAAAGCTGCAAGTATTCCCCAGGTGAATATCTATCTGTGGATAGAGAAACAGGAGGAAAGTTTTAGTCTGATGGCCCTTCTCATATCGTTGACCTTGCACGAGGTTACATTCTGGGCAAGACTGTTTAGTTCGGTTCATATTATTTAATTTGCTGTAAACTCGCACAGTCCATTAAAGCAATCGAAAAGAACTAGATTTATCTGTTTGGGTAGTTTGAATGTTGTCAGCAAATCTACTAAAGGCATGATAAGTAGTATTGCTGCTGTGCGGAACAGAGCGTTCAAATAGGAATAAGGACGAGTCTTGTTGCTGGATTTTTCTGGCGGAGATCAGCGAGTATTAAACGGACTCAGTCCCATTTCTTGGGATTGTGACCAAATGTTAGAGGCAACAGATGGCAATGATAATGATGTTTTACATCGACGGACCAAATCTTACTCATTAGAGTCGCCATAGTATTACAGATCAGGTGGACGGGAGAGATGATGATCCTAATGGCAACTTGAGACAGTGCAACAATTAATTCCATGTTGTTGGTCTCACTCTATACCATAATCCAGTTAGCCAGCGGACTGAGCTAACTGGTTTCCATTTAATGCCGAGCTAAAGCAAACAACTCTCACCTCTGCATGTCCACTCACCTGAAGGTGGGACTTCCCCTCCTATTTATTCTTACCAACCTCACATCAGCTGGAACCCTTCCATTAGGACACAACTCAGTCTTTCGTATTTTTTTTCGGTGCGATTCTTCAAATACTCCACCATCCCATTAAACCCCCTCTTTTCTTTTCTAGGCCATTACTAGTCTGATAAATAAATTCTCTAACTTCAAATGAGGCTGATACTGTTAATGGAGATCTTTCTGAGCGCACATCCTATGCGGAGTAACCTGAATGCCTTAGTCTGCCCAAATTTTGTTTTACTCACGTTGTGATCAGCATGTCCTTGATCACTATGACCTGCTTTTACCAAACGCAAACAAAGCTTTTTCACTGTACTTCAGCACAGATGAAAATCAATCAATCAATCGTATAAAATCAAGCAATCGAACGGCACAATCATTTCCTCACTGTGTGGAGCCAGTGCAGTGAAGGGGGCCTAAAGGTCTGCAGTGTGACAACATTTTGTGATTCTGAGTGAAATCACAGTTAAACCAACAGAATGTGGGAAGGAACACAGACGCGATATTGACAAAGACAGGACACCACACGTCTGCACCACAGACAATCAATCAAGAACACCGAAGATCTTTCAACATCATCCTCTAAGGTACATGCCATACGCCAGATGAAAACCTGAAAAATACGGGAAAGTGCTGTGGTCAGCGCTAACAGAGCTGCCTAGGGCAAGCGTGGTTGGCCCATAACCCAGAAATTCATGGATTGAAAACATCCCTTGCTCGTTAACAGTTCCAGTATTCAGCAAGTGTATCCTACCCCCGTCAGTGCTCATCTCTAACAGAGCTCCATTCTACACATTGCGTATTGATTCGTCTTCCGCTTCCTGTCACTCAATGTATCTGAAATGAATATCTCATATTGATACACCCACCAAATTTACACAGGTGAGGAAAGACACTTCTGAAGATCTGGAATCTCTTTTCCGGTTCTTTGTCGATCTGCTATGCTCTGCTTCGCAAAATCCCTTCCCTGAGCTGGGAATACACTGCTGCAGGTGAGAGATATCAGTTGTGGTGTGTACCATGTGCACGATGCCCTACCGTTAGTCCCCACGTTGTTTCACGCAGCACGGTCTTCCCAGTGAATTGAAAAACCGTGAACGACAAATGGATCAGCCTGTGGGAGACAGCATTATGGCACAGACACCGATCCCCATTATTAGGGCAAATATCACCGATTATGAATAACCTCAGAGAGATACCAGTGACAGAGAGTCGCCATGGACTTGATTGGTTGTTTCGCTTCTGTCAGCGCGGGAATGACACCTCACGTTGATGCCGTTCCTCTCCATGTCTCTGGAACAGAGCACTGAGGGAGAAACAATAGCTCATTTTTATTTCCCTCCTCCGCGTTTGACTGTCAGCAGCCCCGCAGCTCAGGGCCCGTAGGGATAGCTCACGGTGAGTGAGGGCTTGACGTGGATCCTCTCCATCTGGGACAGTTGGAGCTCAGATTTTAACTGCTGCCCGGTTGTAGCAAAGATTCCAACACCCCTGTTTAAAAAAAGATTTTCTGCAGGATTACTGCGTGAAGATGGATTCTGAGTATCAAACAGGCTGGACAAAAATGCACTCGTTTGAATATACCTGAAGGAAGAATATCCGGAGTACATTTCTCTCTTTCCCACCAGTTCAATATCTTTCTCTCTGTCTCAGATAAATGATATTTAGAGGAAGATCGCAATAAAATTTACTCACTGCCAGCGCCTGAGTGAACTGGCCGTGCCGGTGAGAGAGAGCTTCAGAGCATATCTGCGCTTGCCTCCCCTCACACTGCCTGAAAGTGGTGGGAAATGGCTGAATACTCCACCAATGGATACAATTCAGTCCAAGGGGAAGGGATAAACAGCACTGCCCCATGTGCACGGAGAGAGAATGAGAAGGCGATGTTATTGAAACGCTTTGTTGCTTAGAATTCCTGAAGCAAAGTGGGATGCAGTTGGCTCTGAGCGGCTCTCAGCTGGTTTAGTGTTAGAAATGCAAGAGTGTCACTGGCTCGTTTGTCTCGGGGCATGACATTCCCCGAGCTTGTGTTAAATCGGCATGTGAGAGACCCTTGCTTCAAATCGCCATCGAGCCTTGGTCGTTTGATTTCACTTTTGCCAGGTCGCCCTGTAAGCTGTTCGATTTAAAAAAAAAAGATGCCCTACATTAGGTTAGTCTCTTTGAAATAAGTTTGTGTTTGGGACCAGAGTGTCATTGTCGTGAACATGGTACAGCAGCACACGTGGTGAAAGCGAAACAACTGTTTCACCCACACAATCCCACTCTGAATAAATCCACTATCTAGATGTTCACACAGTTCTGAGTGTGAAGGTTTAGGAAGCAGGGACATGGAATGAGTGGAAACAGCGCTGAACTGGCTGGTGGGATTGGTGCGGTGTATGAGGAATGACATCAATAAAGGTGGATTGGAAAGTTGGGACAGTTCCCTTTGGAGACGCGAGGGCTGATAAATCGCCTGGTTGAAGCTTTCCAAGTGATGAGGGATTTAGACAGTGGAAAAAAGCAGTGAAAATGCTCCTCCGCCTGAAAGGATCGAGAACGATTCGGCACAGATTTAAAGTCATTAGGAATAGAAGTAAAAGTGACATGAGGAGGAAGGTTTTCACACAGGGAGTGGTTAGGATCTGCAAGTCACTGTCTGACAGTGACAAAGAGGCAGGTTCAATTAAGTTACTGAAAACAGTATTCAACGTTTATGTTGAAAGTAGAAATGTGCAGAGTTACAGGGAGAAGGCAAGAGAATGATACAAAGAGAGGGATACTTTTCCTTACTGTGGAGAACCAGCACAGCTAAGGTGGGCTGTGACACAGTCGTGATTCTGAGTGAAATCCCAGTCAACAGAATGTCCAGTATTAGACAGCGGAAATGTTAACAAAGCCGGGACACATTTGGGCAACAGAATAATACACAGCATGTACATGTCACAGGGAGGTTGGCGCAGAGAGAATTAGTGTGGGGAAATACTGCAACTATACCGCTACACAGACGGATGGCAAGCCCCGTCAAAAATAATCTCTTCAAGCCGGTGTCAGCAAGTCTCACCTTAAACCTATGCTCTCTAAATTTCAACTCACCCCACTCTGGGGACGAAGTAACCTTGAATATTTAGTTTTTTTTCCATATTCCTCATGACTTTATCAACCTTCGATAAGCTCATGGCTCAGCCACCACGCCGGAGGGAATGTTGTCCCAGCCTATTCAGCCTCGCCCTACAGTCCAACGCTTTCAATCATCTCCACATCCTTATCTATATTTTGTGAGCAATTTCACGTGATTTCCTTAATTTTTCAAAGATGCCAATTGCGCTGGACAACAACGAGCTATTGGAAACGGAAAAGTGAAGAGGTCACCATCTGCAAATGTCAGTGGTGCTCGACTTTGAGCAGCAGCAGCAGGCGCGTGTGGTGTGAGATTCTGTAGTGTAGTAGTTATCGCATTTGCTTAACCTGCAAAAGATCCCTGGTTCGAAACCGGGCAGGAACAGTCTTGCTCCCGATGGCAGTCTGGTAGGTTTGCATAAATGGGCACTTCTTGCTTGCTGCTTTCATCAGCAAACCTGCCTTGGAGTTTGTTCGCCCGTATCTGCTGTAGCGATGGAAAGACATGCAACTCCATTTAATTACTGTGTAAAGCATTGTTAAGTTTTTCTCCTCCCTGGTTCTGAATATGCGGCAATGTGTACAGCAACGATGGCCATTCTGGGTTGAAGAGTGTAGTTACCGTGCTCTGATCCTTCCGCTAAAAGCAGTAACGCATTTGCTTTCCTTGCCCCGGCGGCCAGGTTCAAAGCCAAGGAGAAAGCTGATGTGCTGGTGTCAAAGTGCACCGCGGATTCCTAATGTAGTCTCTCTATCAAATGCATGCTAAAGCAGTTTCTCAAAGGCATCATTTGGAAACTGTCTGCAGTTTTTCAACGTGTGAAAATCAGCATCAGAAGCCTGAATCATGTTTTGGAGAAGTTCACATGTCAACGGCTCACTCCATCAGCAAAAGGAATGAATGAATTTACACTCTCAGACGAAGCTCTGGACTTGTGCTATCGTAGAGTCAGTAATATTAACGTGCGCATCTGAAATCCCTGCCATGTTGGAACTGAAACCGAGGAAATGTTAGAAAGGCATTGTCTCCATTGTTATTTCTTTACATCACAGAGGAGCAGAAAAATCTCAGCGGTGTGTGTGTGTGTGTGTGGAGAGGGGGAATAACACAGAGAAACACGTGCAGCTCTGGTGAAACTCCTTCTTTCTGATTCAGACAGCAACAAGTGACGTGAAGGTGACTCAGGCGGGAGAGCTTTTCACATGGAGAGCAAAGAGCACTAGCGTACAGTTAGCACCTCTTTGACATCTCGTAGGGGTGGAGGGATGGCCTTTTGCTTTCCGTCATTATGTTCAGAAAGTGTGTTTTGTGCATCTCTAATAAGTACCCTGGAATTTAGTCAACTTTACTGAGTGGCTTCTCATCGATTCCCACTCAGGGTTCCACCTCAGCTGGCAGCCATCTGGCTCATGACCTCAGCAGCAAATTGCACGTTGAATGTGAAAGACAAGGAAACTGGCCACCCGTACCGGCACTGAAGCTCGAACATACTCGTAATGTGATCTGCCCTTCTCGGATTCTACCGGTAACTCAGCTTTTTATGTAGAGAACATTCATTGGGGCGCCTTTTCTGCAAATCAGTCGTGGTAGCTGTAATAAGGTGGATGAGCTTGAGGCTCCTTTGGAAATTGGCAGTGACAATGTTGTGGGGTTAACTGAGATATGGCTTCAATGGACAGGGCCTGGGAAATGAAAATTCAAGGCTATATGTGCTATCGTAAGGACAGACTGACTGGCAGAGGGGGTGGGTGGCCTTTTTGGTAAGGAATGATATTCAGTCCCCTGCGCGGGAGGACCTAGAATCAGAGGATGTAGAGTCAGTATGGGTAGAGCTGAGAAATTCTAAGGGTAGAAAGACCCTAATGGGAGTTACCTACAGACCCCCAAACAGTAGCCTGGACGTAGTGTGTAAGCGGAATAAGGATCTGAAATTGGCCTGTCACAAAGATATTACTACAGTTGTCATGGAGAATTTCAATACGCAGGTATTCTGGGAGAATCAGGATGGTACTGGACCCCAAGAAAGGGAGTTGTGGAGTGCCTCCGAAATGGATTATTAGAACAGCTTGTGCTGGACCCTACCAGGGAAAAAGCAATTCTTGATCTGGTGTTGTGCAACGAACGGGAGTTGATCAGGGACCTCGATGTAAAGGAGCCCTTAAGAGGTAGTGACGATAATACAATAAGCTTTAATCTGTATTTTGAAACGGAGAGGGTAGAATCGGAATTGACAATATTTCAGTTTAATAAGGGGAATTATGGAGCTATGAGAGAGGAGCTGGCCAAAGTTCAATGGTGCAATACCCTAGCAGGGATGGCAGTGGAACAACAATGGCAAGTATCTCTGGGTATAATGCAGAAGATGCAGGATTAATTCATTCCAAAAAGGAAGAAATATCCTAAGAGGAGACAGGGGTGGCCGTAGCTGACGAGGGAAGTTAAGGACCATATAAAGACAAAATAGTAAAAGTATAACATAGCAAAGATGAGTGGGAATTCGGAGGAGTGGAACACTTTTAAAGAACAACAGAGGATTACTGAGAAGGAAATATGCAAAGAAAAAATAAGGTACGATGGCAAACTGGACAAAAATATAAAGGACAATAGTAAAGGTTTTGTTAGGTATATGAAAAGAAAAAAATGGTTAAGACTAAAATTGGGCCCTTGAAGACAGAAGCATCTGAATTTATTACGGGGAACAAAGAAATGGCAAAAGAATCGAATTGGTACTTTAGAACTGTCTTCACTGGGGAAGACACGAGCAATCTCCCAGATGTAACAGTGGCTGAATGACCTGAACTGAAGGGAATTTATATTGGGCAGGAAATGGTTTTGGAGAGACTGTTAGGTCTAAAGGCTGATAAGTCTCCAGGACATGACGGTCTGCATCTCAGGGTACTGAAGGAGGTGGCTCTAGAAATCGTGGATGCATTGTTGATCATTTTCCAATGTTCTATAGATTCAGGATCAGTTGCTGCGGATTGGAGGGTGGCTAATGTTGCCCCACTTTTTAAGAAAGGAGGGAGGGAGGGAGAAAACAGAGAAATATAGACCAGTTAGTCTGACCTCATTGGTGGGAAAATACTGGAGTCAATTGTAAAGGAAGAAATTATGACACATCTGGATCGCAGTAACAGGATAGGTCAGAGTCAGCATGGATTTATGAAGAGGAAATCATGCTTGAATAATCTTTAATTTTTTGAGGATGAAACTCTGAAGATGAACAAGGTAGATCCAGTGGATGTAGTATACCTGACTATCAGAAAGCCTTTGATAACGTCCCATCTAGGAGGTTAGTGAGCAAAAGTAGGGCACATGAGGTTGAGGGCACAATACTGACTTGGATTGAAAATTGGTTGGCTGACAGGAAACAAAGAGTAGTGATAAACGGCTCCCTTTCAGAATGGCAGGCGGTGACCAGTGGTTTGCCACAGGGATCAGTGCTGGGACCGCAGGTTTTTAGAATGTACATTAATGATATAGATGAAGGTATTAAAAGTAATATTATCAAATTTGCTGACGACACATAGCTGGGTGGCAGTCCGAAATGTGAGGAGGATATTAGGAGAATACAGGGTGACCTGGCCAGTCTAGGTGAGTGGACAGATGCAGATGCAGTTTAATGTGGATAAATGTGTGGTTATCCACTTTGGTGGCAAGAACAGGAAGGCAGATTACTATCTTAATGAAGTCAAGTTAGTTAAAGGGGCAGTACATCGTGATCTAGGTGTATTTGTACATCAGTCAATGAAAGCAAGCATACTGGCACAGAAGGCAGTGAAGAAAGCTAATAGCATGCTGGGATTCATTACAAGAGGAATTGAGTATAGAAGCAAAGCGGTCCTTCTGCAGCTGTACTGGGCCCTGCAAATTTGTGGAACGACATTCTGGCTGGTGAGGGAGTGCAGGGTAGGTCCACGAGATCAATTCCCAGAATGACGGGACTATCTTACGCTGAAAGATTGGAGCGACTGGGCTTGTATAAAATTGAGATTAGAAGTCTGAGAGGGGATCTGATCGAGACGTTTAAGATTATAAAATGATTGGACACTCTGGAGGCAGGAAACATGCTTCCACTGACGGGTGAGTTCCGATCCAGAGGACACAGTTAAAAATAAGGGGTAGGCCACTTAGAACAGAGTTGAGGAGAAATTTCTTCACCCAGAGAGTGGTGAGTGTATGGAATGCCCTGCCCCAGAAGGCTGTGGAGACCAAGCCTCTAGATACTTTCAAGAAAGAGTTGGATAGAGCTCTTAAGGAAAGTGGAGTCAAGGGTTCTGGGGATAAGGCAGGAACAGGATATTGGTTGAGGCTGATCAGCCATGACCATAATGAATGGTGGTGCTGGCTCGAAGGGCAGAATGGCCTACTCATGCACCTATTTTCTATTGTCTAGTGGCACTGTATTATCTGATATATTGCCTGCTCAGTTTTCTGAATTTTCCCTGCAGTTCGGTGTGTTTTATGTTACGCATAATCACGATAGTTGTACCTTTTTGAGCAATGGGCGAAACCAGTTAGCAAACCAAGAATCAAAATTACAGTATTGTCATGCAGCTCATGGTTTCTTTATCGTATCATAACCGAATGTACTTTCTCACAGACACATTCCATTTGTGACTCAAACGAGGCTCAGAAGATAGACTCAGCTTCCCACTGATATTTTTCTGGATTGATGGGCTATCATTATCTGCGGTGAAACTGGTATTGTAGCTGGGCGCATCCCAGTAGCAGTGCGAGCAGGACCGGGATCGTGCAACCGTTTGCCTATGACTTTGCTTCTGTTTTTTTCGCAAGAGTACAATTGAAAATGTATGAGAATAGTATTTCAGCGTGCATGGAGCTGTGGCCAAGCTGTCTAAGCCCCGGGATTAAGGTTTGTGCTTCCATGAAGGCGTCGGTTCGTCTCCCCTCGTGCTGTGTGCGAAAAGCTGCTGCATTTAAATTCCAACATGCGCATCTGGATTTGTTGATTTGAAACTTGTCTCTGATGTGGGAGAGTGCAGACTGTCCATCGGGTCAGTGTCTGAACTGGAGTGATCACTTGCGCCTCCCACGCTCCAGCAGCTCCACTGCTGCTTCATAGTCCAAGCAAGTTGTGTTTTTCACTGAAACCCAGTGAAGATTGTTATGTCATTGCTGTTGTGAAACAAAATGCTGCAGTGACTCTAGCGTCCTTGCTTGGTGTTCTGGCGAATGGGAAAATAATTCCAATTAATGGCGAAGTCATATTGTCTTGGATTTCTCTCATTTTCCTTCACTTCTGTCCTGGAGACATAGGTTGGTGATACGCTGCATTGTTGATCGGAGGGAAAGCTAATCTAATCGAGACTGTGATTGGTAATCTTCACTTTTCGTGGCCCACTCCTTTTCTGTTCTTCCTTTTCTCTCATTTCAGCACTTTCCGGGAAGTGGCGGTGCATTAAGGCTCTAGGATGTTTGGAAGAGCAGTTTGGAGTTGCTCTGCTGCCAATTGTCGAGGTAGTTTACAGCTCATTGCCTTCGGACTTCCTCACAAATTGCATTCGTAATGAGGTGTATCTGAAAATGTGTTTGGTTTGTCATGTTTGCTTCTGTTCCGTGTTAAGCGCTTTCCATCTTGCGATTCGCTCAATGCTGTACATGGTAGCACGGTTTGTGAGCTAATATCCAACAGCAAAATTCCTCACCCGAGGGTCTGGGAATATTTTACGGTGTATGGTCAGTAGGGGCAAAAGTAAGGAAGCCCTTCGTTTCTGCAGTATTTCACACCACTAAATTCAAGCGCGATTGGATTTTAGTTTTCTGAGGCATAATTTAGACATATTGGTTAAATTCGAATTGTTTTTAACCAATTAAAACAACTCAGTTATCCATTTCATAACCAAACCTTACATCTTTTTAAATTTGGCAGGACACACTGAGACTGCTAGCTGGTCATCAACAGGTATTTGTCGGCTCTCAGTTCTGAACAGCATTCACTCTGTTTAAGGTATAGTCACGCCTTCAACTTCATAACACTGCTCTCATCACAAAATCCTCCAGCTTCTCATGTCGGGGACAGGGGTTTGGTTACAAAGGTCCGAAAAAAGGGGAGTATCAGCTGCAGCCGTTACCGCATTGAAAAAAGAAAGCTTTATGCCCCTTCCCATGGAATGAGCCGTTCATGTGGAAATAGTTTCATTAAGCTGCGTCCCAGGGCTGGACAGGACGCTGCTGATTGAAGCTGGAGTGGCTGCTTTCTGCTGGCAGTGGAGGTTTGGACAGAATGGTGTTTGCCTCGTCTTCCTCTGTGTGGATCCCCATATCACAGAATCATGGATGGTTTGGGCTGCAATCCAACCTTGTCATGGATTTTCCGGTTTAAATAGAGGTGGGGGTCACTCTTATACTTTGATCTGAAACAGCCAAAGCTGCACACCTGGATAATGTTGAAGTACCAACATTTTAACTTGCAGCCTGCTGCTGACCATTTGATCCACAGAGACTGACACCAACCAGGCGTGCCGATCCCCATTACACAGGAAGTTTAGGGGAGATCTGAAGGGCGATGGAACAGCTGGAGCTCTCACTGTTTTCAGAGTCTGTCACCAATTTTCCTGCGTTCATCACCGAGCGTGTCAGAGGGGTCTGCAAACACCCAGAGGGAAAGGAACTATCACAAACTGGAAGTTACCCAGGCCCCTCGATGTGACTGATGTGCATCACCTGTGGCTCTGGTACTGGGGTAATTCAAACCCACAGTTTGACAGAAACTGAAACTTAAATGCAGCGCTTCACGGAGCTCAGTCCAACTATCTGTCATTAAGATACACACGTACAGAATCCCTTCTGTATAACCACTTCATCAAATCCTCCCTGTCAATCTGGCCAAATCTTAAACTTTGCGTCTTATCATCCATTTCCCCCAGCTAATGTGAACATTTTGTTTTCATCTACCAGTCATAAACCCATAAGCTCTGTCACATCTCCCTTCAACCCCAGTTGCTCCATTGTATCTTATATCATTCAGTCTTGAAACTCTGGGGAAAATGAATAAGACTATCACCTCTCAGGACCCTCCCATCCTTCACAATGTGTGATAATCTCTGTGTGACTTTACCTGGTCACCCCGGACAGAAACAGGACTAATGTGAGTTTCGGACATAAAAGAGAGGGTGCTGGAAGAACCAAATAGGACTGTTCGCTTTTGGGAGTGATAAATAATGTTCATGTTTAGAGATAGTTTCTTACTCTCTTTTAATTAACTTTTCTGTCTGCACTAATAGCGATGGATTCTGGAGGCTTCTTTCACTGAGGCTTGCAAGGATGGATATACAGACAAAAGCATCGATCAAAGTGAATTATTTATCTGTCTGATTTCTCACCTGGACTGACACTGTCTTTATTAAACGTGGCTGAATACTTAAAGTGGATTCACAGAAAGGAAACACCAAACAAACAAAATCTGACACAATTGATCGATTCATGTGAAACTGAATATGACTAACCTTTCAATAAGTGTTGTATCCTCGGTCATTACCACTCACGGCATATAAGTTCTCCATCATATTCTCCCAGACGATCTGAACCAAAGTCTTATATTTACATCCCATGATCAACTTCCTTTCAGTTAATGTGAACAGTAAATGGTAGACCCTGTAAATTTCCCTTCAGCTTCAATGAAAACCTCACCTTATGATTCATTCAACATGAATCATTTTGGGAAAGGAACCAATCTGTCTCCTCGCAGGGACCCTGTTATCCTTCCCAAAATGTGGGTGATCTGCCACTCTCAGGGACCCTGTCATCCTTCCCAATGTGTAGCAGATCTGCCCCTCTCAGGACCCTGCCATCCCTTCTGATTTGTGGGTGATCTGTCCCTCTCTCCGGGACCCTGCCATCCTTCCCTATGTGTGAGTGATCTGTCCCTCTCAGGAATACTGCCATCCTTCCCAATGTGTATGTGATCTGTCCCTCTCAGGGATCCTGCCATCCTTCCCAATGTGTGGGTGATCTGCCCCTCTCAGGGACCCTGCCATCCTTCCCAATGTGTTGGTGAACTCTCCCTCTCAAGAACACTGTAATCCTTCCCAATGTGTGGGTAATCTGCCCTCTCTCAGGGACCCTGCCATCCTTCATAATATGTGGGTAATCTGTCCCTCTCAGGGAGCCTGCCATCCTTCCCAATATGTGGTTGATCTGCCCTCTCTCAGGGACCCTGCCATCCTTCGTAATATGTGGGTAATCTGTCCCTCTCAGGGAGCCTGCCATTCTTCCCAATGTGTGGGTAATCTGCTCACTCTCACAGCCCCTGCCATCCTTCATAATGCGTGGGTAATCTGCCCCTCTCAGGGACCCTGCCATCCTTCCCAATGTGTGGGTGATGTGCCCCCTCTCAGGGACCCTGCCATTCTTCCCAATGTGTGGGTGATCTGCCCCTCTCAGAGACCTTGCCATCCTTCCCAATGTGTGGGTGACCTGTCCCTCTCTCAGAGACCCTGCCATCCTTCCCAATTTATGGGTGACTTGACCCTCTCTCAGGGGCTCTGCCATCCTTCCCAATGTGTGGATAATTTTTCCCTCTCAGGGGCCCTGCCATCCTTCCCAATGTGTGGGTGATCGTTCCCTCTCAGGGGCCCTGCCATCCTTCCCAATGTGTGGGTGATCTTTCCCTCTCAGGGACCCTGCCATCCTTCCCAATGTGTGGGTGATCTGCCCACTCTGAGAGCCCCTGATGTCCTTCCCAATGTGTGGATGATCTGCCCCCTCTCAGAGACCATGCCATCCTTCCCAATGTGTGGGTGATCTGCCCCCTCTTAGGGACATTGCAACCCACTCAGACCCATTCCCCTACATTTACTCCTTCGCCTAACACTACGGGCAATTTAGCATGGCCAATTTACCTAATTTGCACATTTTTGGACTGTGGGAGGAAACCGGAGCACCCGGAGGAAACCCACGCAGATAATGCGCAAACTCCACACAGTCAGCCGCCTGAGACGGGAATGGAACCCGTGTCTCTGGCACTGTGAGGCAGCAGGGCTAACCACCGTGCCACCGTGTCAATCTTCTGTCTGTGAAGTGCAGATTATTGGAGAGGACTCTGAGAGACAGGATTTATGATTCCTTGGAAAACCATAGTTTGATTACAGAGGTTCAGCATGGCTTTGTAAGGGACAGGTCATGCCTCACAAATCTTCTTGAATCCTTTGAGAATGTGACAAAACGCATTTATTGTTCATTGTAAAAGTACAGAGCATGGGATGCAGGGAAACCTATCTGTGTGGATGCAGAATTCCTGGCCAATAGAAGACAGAGGACGATGATAGATGAAAAGCATTCGGCCTGGAGCTCAGTGACCAGTGGTTTTCTGCAGGGAGAGTTACAGGATCTCTGCTCTTTGTGAGTTTATGAATGACTTGGATGTGTGAGCGGAAGAGTGGGTTAGTAGGTTTGCCAATGACATGAAGGTTGGTGGAGTGATGACTCCTGTGGAGGGCTGTTGGAGGTTGCAACGGGACATTGACAGGATGTCGAGCTGGGCTGAGAAGTGGCAGATGAAGTCAAATCTGGAAAAGTGTGACGTGATTCATTTAGCAGAATACAGGGATAAAGGCACAATACTGGATAGTGTGGAGGAACAGATGGATCTTGGATTTCACGACCAGAGATCCGTTAAATCTGACCCCCCGAATCTGATAATGTTAATAAGAAGGAATATGTTGAATTGGCTTTCATGAGCTGGGGATTGCGTTTTAAAGCCATGAGGTTATACTACAGCTCTAGAGAGCCCTGTTCTGACCCACTTAGAATATTGTGTTCAGTTCGGATCCCCTCAATACAGGAAGGATGTGAAAGATTTAGAGAAGGTGAAGAGGAGATTTACCAGGATGTTGCATAGACTGGAGAGCATGTCTTATGAAGAAAGCTTAAGGGAGCTTAGGCGTTTCTCACTGGTGTGAAGAAGAGTGAGGGCGACTTGATAGAGGTGAACAAGATGATGTGAGGCATAGCTAAAGTGAATAGTGAGAGACCTCTTTATCCCATGGCATACATGGCACAAGGAGGCATAATTTTAAGGTGATTGGAGGATGCGTAAGGGGAGATTTCAGATCTAGGATCTTTACACAGAGAGTGGTGGATGGGTGTAACGGTACATTTAATAGACTCTTAGTTAGGCACATGGATGATAGTAAAATGAAGGTTATGTAGGTTAGTTTGATCTTACAGTTGGGTAAAAGGTTGGCATGGCATCATGACCGAAGGGTCTTGTGTTGTATTGTTCTGTATTCTACGTTCTGTATGGTAAACTGGATAATAAGCTCAGATCAATGTAAAAGGATATGACATTCAGGAGGAGCTAGTCAACTGGATACAAAATTGTCTTGTTGGTCGAAGACAGAGGGTGGTGGGAGACATGTTGTTTTTTCTGACTGGAGGCATGTGACCAGCGGTGTAGTGGGTCCACTGTTGTTTGTCATTTGGATAAATGGTTTGGATGGCAGTATTGGTTTACTGGTAAGTAAGTTTTTTGGGTGATACTGAAATTGATG
This sequence comes from Chiloscyllium plagiosum, assembly GCF_037043375.1. Classification (NCBI taxonomy): domain Eukaryota; kingdom Metazoa; phylum Chordata; class Chondrichthyes; order Orectolobiformes; family Hemiscylliidae; genus Chiloscyllium; species Chiloscyllium plagiosum. The sequence continues at coordinate 47,035,965 of NW_028270180.1, forward strand.
GTAAAATGGACAGTGAAGAAGGTTGTCTGTGATACAACAGGATGAACAGTCCTGCTGGGATAGTGGGCTGAAGAATAGCAGATGGAGTTTAATTAGATAAATACAAAGTGTTCCATTTTGGTAAAATGACCTAGAGTGGGACTTGTAAAGTTAATGTTCGGGCCCTGCCTGGTGTTGTCAATCAGTGATCCAGGGATGCAGGTACACAGTTCTTTGAAAGTGGTATCCCAGGTAGACAGGCAGGTGAAGCAGGTGTTTGGGATGGTTACATTTATTGGGCAGAGTATTGAGAATAAGAGTTGGGATGTCAAGATGCTGCCTGACCTGCTGTGCGTTTCCAGTACCACGATTATCTATACTGTGGTTTTCAGCATCTGCAGTCTTTGTTTTTACCATGTTGTATCTGTACAAGACACTGGTGAGGTCACCTTAAAAGCATTGCTGATATGTAGGAAGAACTCATCATGTTCACTTACCTGCTTTAGGGAAGGACATCTGACATTCTAACCTGGTCTGGCTAACATGTGACTCCTGACCCACAGCAATATGCTGACTCTGTGCTACCCTCTGGTCAATTCGCAGTGGGGCAAAGAATTCTGGTCAATCAGTGACACCCACATCCCATTAATGAATAAATTAAAATACATATCTCCCTCCCTATCTCTGCAAACACCTCCATCTTCAGGAATCCGTACTGGCTTTGTAACACCATTCAGGCCTGGACCACTCTCTGTGACACTCTCACCACCTCCAGTACCTTCATTTCTCCCTGTTCCGCTCGTATCATTAAACCCTGATCATGATTCACCTTCCAACTGCCCTCCTCCTGCTAGCAGACTCCTTCCAATCCCTTTAACACTTATTCTTAAAATATTCTCTTACTTCAGGATTTTAAGTACGTTTTGATGATCTTCTTAGCCTCATAATCTAGTATGATCCATTTTTCCTGAGTGAGGGACGGGTGGGAATTTCTTGCTGAGGTTTGATATGTTTCAATGGAATGTTCTTTTGTCGAGTATTTTTCGCTGTCCCTTAAAATGTTTTCAGTTGTTCAATTACAGAGATATATTTCAGTTTTGTTTAGCCTGTTTATCTTGGTCAGTTCTCCTCTCAACCCCATGTAACTGACTATTTTTGTTTCTAGTTGTAATTTATCCTTTCTGTAATTCCCTTTCAAAGCTTAAATTCCTTTAAACTGCACTTTATCACAATTTCCCAGAGGATCTTGCCAGGTGACATTACTCAGTCACTAAGTTCCATCATACAACGGTGGCTCTGACATAGATACATCTCGAGCCAGTTGCACAATGTGTTATTCAAAGAAACACTGAAAAAAACATCTCACAACTCCTCTTCCAATATCACTGTTGTCAGTGTGATTGACAAGATTATACGAAGATTGAAGTTCCACTGAATTATCCCCAAGCCTTTGTTAACAATTCCAATGAGTTCCTCTGTCATGCAGTGATGAGCAATACTGTTCGTTGACAAATCTGTTCTGCTGCTTGTGTCCTTGGCAAGTAGCAGCCAGAATTTACATTCAGACTGACTTTACTTCATGATTATATTCGATTACTTACAGTGGGGAAACAGGCCCTTCGGCCCAACAAGTCCACACCGACCCGACCTAACACTACAGGCAATTTAGCATGGCCAATTCACCTAACCTGCACATTTTTGGAATGTGGGAGGAAACCGGAGCACCCGGAGGAAACCCACACAGACACGGGGAGAATGTACAAACTCCACACAGTCAGTCGCCTGAGGCGGGAATTGAACCTGGGTCTCTGGCGCTGATGAGGCAGCAGTGCTAACCACTGTGCTACCGTGCCACCCTCAATCTGCGTCCAAATGCTTTCGCTGTAATGCAATTGTTATCCATTATTGTTAGCGTTACCCAATTTGCCTGAGCTTGCACAAGTTTGTGAACCATTGAATATTTTTGTTCACCCTATATCCGTGTCTCCCTGGTGTCTAAATCTCATATCGCTGAGTCTTAAATCCATCTACCTTATTGCAGCGACGTTGTCTATTAAAAAAAAAACATAACTTACTTTTTCCTACAATTTTTTGTCACAAATCTATTCACTGATGTACAATTTCATTTAAACTTCGTCCCATTCTGTTCCTTTTTGCTTGTCTTAAGCCACATTCTCATGCTGTTCCGATGAGACGCCTTTTGTCTTTGGATTTGGAAAGCTCCTTTCACCTGAACACTGTCTCTGCATCCTCTCTGTCAGTTGAAAGATCTGTTCATAAATCTACTGACATGATTGGCCAGGACACTGGTCCCAGCACGGTTCCAGTGGGACCATCCGAATAGATTATTTTTTAAATCAGTTATGGGATATGGTGACTCTGGCTGACCAGCCTTTCTTGCCCAGCCCTAGTTGCCCTTGAGTTGAGTAACTTGCTCGGCCATTTCAGAGGGTAATTGTGAGGCAACAACTTTGCTGTGGGTATGTCGTGCAGGCCACGTGAGGATGGGCAGATGTCCTTCTCGAAAGGACAAGTGTTTGGGTTTTTTGTACATCAGCAATGGTCTCATACTTATTTGTGGATTGTTAATTACTATTTTTAAAATATTCATTTCAAATTCCACCATTTCTTATGGTGGGATTCCAACCTGCATCTCTTGAACATCAGCTGAGGTTTGGGATACATGCTCTAGCAATTATACCACTCGGCCATCACTTCACCTGCTCACAGGTTGCTCATTCCTGACCGGTTATATAAGTGCACGATGAAGCAAAACCTGTTCTTCCATATCAATTATGTGATCCTTATATCTTCCAAAACTCTGGTGATATCACTTAGTCTCGCTCTTGCTCTTGCTTTCGCTCTCTCTCTCTCTCTCTCTCTCTCTATTGCAGCTACACCAGATCCTGAGCCAACAGAATTCTCCACTCCAGAGAGATGAGGGAGCACAGGCCAGGGATGGAGACTGGGATTTTCCAGATCTCTATGGTGGTACTCAGTGCCATTTTAAATCCTACATCAGTCTAATTTCCCATTCTGTCTATTCCTCTGTCTCCTGTAGGTACTCAGGAAGGGTCATACTCAATTAACTTCCCAGCTGGTTGGTTTCTCGTTTTTCACCACATTGAAGGTGGTGGGCAGCCAGAGAGACAAATAGCAGGGAGATCTGGAGCCCTCAATAAATGGTGCAGGTAAGATCACTCACAGTGCACAGAACAGAGAGCAACGAGACGGCTCCAAACATCGGCTAACAAGACATGACATAGATACAGTTCTGGAGGGGAGCCCAGAATACACACACACCCCAGGCTCAATCCCCATCCCTACTGTAAGTTCTGTTGTACTAAAACTCACTACTCTGCAACACTGTATCTATGGCATGTCTTGTGCACCAGTGTCTTCAATAATTTGTAATTCCGACAACAGTTCCTATCTCTGTAACCTCCTCCTAGCCCAATAGTTCCTCCACATATTTGAAATGTACTGTATTCCAGACTACCATCCCTATTTATGTAACTTGCTTCAGTGTCTATAACATGCCTTATCTCGGTAGTCTCCTCCTCCAATAACTGGAGACAGAGTCCGTATCCCTTCAAACCTTCTCCTCCCCATTTATCTGCCCAACGTTTACATGTTGTAATTGTACTTTTCTCTACAATTTCCCCTGGAAGATCATTCCATAACTGCACCACCCTCTGTGCAGAAAATGTCCCCTAAAATCTCTTTTAAGTATTTCCTCTCCCATCCCATATTTATGCCCACAGAACACAGAACATGACAGCGCAATACAGGCCCTTCTGCCTTCGATTTTGCGCCAACCTGTAGACCCAATCTGAAGCCAATCGCACCAACACTATTCCAATTCTTGTCCATATGCCTACCCAAAGACCGTATAAATGCCTTTAAAGTTGGCCCCGACTATTCTGAGTAATGAACCGACCGCTGGCATCTGTCCCCTATCTCATTATTAATATTTATATCTACCTCAATTTAAAGCTATCTCCCGTCGTGCTAGGCATCACCATCCAAGAGAAAAGGCTCTCACTGTCCAACCAATCTCACCTGCTGATAATCTTATATATCTCAATTAATTGACCTCAAACTCAATTTGAACTCTTGAACAAAAACAGTTAAAAGTCTCTCAGCCTTTCCTCATAAGACCTTCCTCCCCATACCAGGTAACCTCCTAGTAAATCTCCTCTGAATCATTTCCAAAGCTTGCACATCCATCCTGTATTGCAGTGACCTGAACAAATGTGGCCACACCAGTTTTGTACGGCTGCAGCATGATCTTATGGTTCCGAAACTCAATCCCTCTACCAATACAAGCTCACATACTGAATGGTTTCTTAAATCTGGGTGGCAACTTTCAAGGATCTATGTACATGGACATAGAGATCTCTCTGTTCATCTACACTACCAACAATCTTTCCATTATCCCAGTACTCTGTGTTCCTGTTACTCCCTCCAGAGTGAATCGCCTCACACCTTTCCACATTAAACTCCATTTGCGAACTTTCAGTCCAGCTGTGCAGCTTATCTATACCTTTCTGTAACCTACAACGTCCTTCGTCACTATCCACATCTCTACCAACCTTACTGTCTTCTGCAAATTTACTAACCCATCCGTCAATGCCCACATTTAGGTCATTTATATAAATGACAGCAACAGTGGACCCAAAACAAATCCTGGCAGTATCCACTTGTAGCTGAACTCCAGGATCAATCTTTCTCATCAACCACTACCCTCTGTCTTCTTTCAGTGAGTCAATTTCTGATCCAAACTGCTTAATCACCCACAATCCCATGCCTCCGTATTATGGGCAATAGCCTACCATGGGGGACCTTAAAAAAACGCCTTACTGAAATACATATACACCACATCAACTGCTTTACACTCATCCATCTCTGTCTTTGTTCTCCTTCTTAAAGACCTCAATAAGGTTTTTGGGAGGCACGACCTACCCTTCACAAAATCGTGTTGACTATCCCTAATCAACGTACTCATCTCCAGATGAATATAAAACCTATCCATTACAAGCCTTTCTAACACTTTACCCAGAATCAAAGTAAGGCTCACACGTCTATAACTACCAGGATTGTCTCCACTCCTCTGCTTGGGGTGACACGGTGGCGCAGTGGTTAGCACTGCTGCCTCACAGCGCCAGAGACCCGGCTTCAATTCCTGCTTCAGCCAACTGTCTGTGAGGAGTTTGCACATTCTCCCCGTGTCTGTGTGGGTTTCCTCCGCGTCTGCCGATTTCCTCCCACAGTCCAAAATGTGCAGGTTAGGTGAATTGGCCATGCTAAATTGCACATAGTGTTAGATGAAGGGGTAAATGTAAGGGAATGTGTCTGAGTGGGTTGCTCATCCGATGGTCGGTGTGGACTTCTTGGGCCGAAGGGCCTGTTTCCACACTGTAAGTAATCTATTATAAGGGTACAACATTTGCTCTCCTCCAGCTTTCTGGCACTATTCCCGTAAACAATTACGACATAAACATCAGAAGCCAAAGGCATGGCAATCTCCTTCCTGGATTCCCAGAGAATCCGAGGATAAATCCCATCCGGCCCCGGGGACTTATCTATTTTTAGACTTTGCAGAATTGCTAACACCTCCTCCTTCTGCACTTCGATCCAATCTAGTTATGGACTACTACCCTGGGTCAAGTCGTTGGCTAATCACCTTTCCTGTATTCGACGTGGTTTGAATCATCGTCCTGCAATTTTTATCATCGAAGGACAATGATACATATATTTCTGCTCGTGTTCCTGACACTACTCTGCCACAATGTTTTGGGATACACCTGTTCAGGACCCAATGCTTTCTCCACTTTTGTGTTCTAAGACCTCCAGCACCATCTCTTCTGTAATGGGAACTCTTTTCAAGCCATCACTGTTTCTTTAACTGACTTGTCTGCAGTAATTTCTGACATTAAATGTTCATTTAGGGTCTCACCCACCTTCTGTGATTGCACACATGGATGGCCTTATTGATCTTTGCGGGGCCCTAGTGTCTCTCTAGTTGCTTTTTTGTACTTGTGCGCTGTAGAATTTCCTTGCATTCTCCTTAACCTAAAATGCCAAATCTATCTAATCCCCATATGTTGCTTTCCAACTTATTCAGCCTCTCCGTTTCTGTCAAACGCTCCAGTATCAGTAACATCTCCGTCAATCTTTGCTCCATTTGCAGTTTCAGGAAATGCTTCCTAAAGCAGGAGGATCAGAATTCTATGCAGTACTCCAATTGGGGACCCAGCAATGACTTATACAGCCATTTTACGATGTACCAACTCATGTAGTCTGCAAAATGCCCTTTCCCCATCCTGTCCACGTGTGATGCCACATCCAAGGAACAATGTAACTGTACTCCTTGGTCTCTCTGTTCGCCAACACTGCCCATTAATTGTGTTAGTCCTCCCTAGTTTGCTTTAACAAAATCCATCGCCTGAATTCAACTCCATCTTTCATTCCTTGACCACTGGCTCAGTTGTTCGAGAACCCCCTCGATAACTGTATTTCCTGCTATAACCCGTGTTATATCCGGACTTTTTTTTAGATTAGATTACTTACAGTGTGGAAACAGGCCCTTCGGCCTAACAAGTCCACACCGCCCCGCCGAAGCGCAACCCACCCATACCCCTACATTTACGCCTTACCTAACACTACGGACAATTTAGCATGACCAATTCACCTGACCTGCACATCTTTGGACTGTGGGAGGAAACCGGAGCACCCGGAGGAAACCCACGCAAACACGGGGAGAACGTGCAAACTCCACACAGTCAGTCACCTGAGGCGGGAACTGAACCCGGGTCTCCGGCGCTGTGAGGCAGCAGTGCTAACCACTGTGCCACCGTGCCACCCACTTTTATCAACAAACTTATTAACAATAACTCCTATGCTCTTACAGAAATAATATCTGTAAATGATGCATAACAGTGGATCTAGTACTGTTCCTTATGGCACACTGCTGGTGATAGGCCGTAGTCTGCACAACAAGCTTCTCCCACCACTCTCTGTCTCCCACTGTCAAGCCAATTTTGTATCCAGTTGGATAGCTGTCCCTGCTCCCATGTGATCTAACCTCACTAACCAGTGTCCCACGCTAAACCCTGTCTAAGGCCTTGCTGTGGTCAGTATAGACAAAGTCTCCTGTTCTGTCATCATCTATCTTCTTAGTCACTTCTTCAACAAACACAGTCAAGTTTGTGAGACACTACTTGTGCAGGCTTCCTGCTCATCACCCATGGCTGTCACTGATATGAATAGCTCTTTAAGAGGCACTTCTACCTGAGTTTCCCCCAATGTCCTCGGATATACATGATTAGCTCCAGGGATTTGTCTATTTTTTATGCATTTTAAAATCTCCAGCAATTCTTTTTCTGATGTGCAGAGTCTTTTGAAGACTTTATTTCCCTGACATCTCCAGTCTTTAAGTTCTAATGTGAAATATTCGTAAAGGATCTCACCCATCTCCTGTGGTTCCACACATGGATTATCCCATTGATCTTCAAGGGGACAAATTCTGTCCTTAGTTAATCTTCTGTCATTAGTATTCATGTAGAATCCCTTTGGAGTTTCCTCAGCATTATCAGCCAAAGTTTTCTCTGGTCTCTTGTTTGCCCTACTGCTTTCCCTCTTCAGTGTATTACTGTACCCACAATGATCTTTGAGGAATCCAGCTCGCCATATATAACATGGACCGCCTTTTTCTTGACCAGAACCTCAATATCCCCAGGCATCCAGAATTTTATACTTATAATCAGCATTGTCCTTCACACTAACAGAAATATCCTCACCCTGAACTTTCATTTTATCTTTCTTTTGAAAGCTTTCCACCTGCCTGAAGTCCATTTACCTGCAAATAGTCTCCACAATCAACTGTTAAAAGCTCTTGACCAATAACTTCTGGATTGGGGCAGGCCAATTTTGACGTTTCACTTATGGACCAGGCTTGTCCTTTTGCATAACTGTTCTAAAACTAATATAGTTGTGGTCAGTTTGTCAATGTGCTCCCCAACTAACACCTCAGTCCCTTTCCCTACATTGTATTCCAAGGGGAGGTCAGGTTTTGCCCTTTTCTCTAGGGGGAGAGCAAACAACCAGTGGTAATTGTGCACATCAGTACACATGACATAAATACAGTTAGGTGGGTTCTGGTCAAGTAAGTATTGGGAGTTAGATAAGAAGTTAAAAAGCAGGACTACAAGGACAGTGAGCTCCAGATTTCTCCCAGTGCCGCTCGCCAGTGAATACGGAAATAGAAAGATAAGACGATCAATGAGTGCCTGAGGGGCTGGTGGTGGGGGAAGGGTTTTTACGTCTTCGATCATTGGGATCTCTTCTGCAGTAGAGATGACCTGGACAAGTTGGACGGGTTAGACTTGAACCAGAGGGGTACTAGCAACCTGGGAGGGCGATTTGCTAGTGTTACCTGGGAGGGCTTAATCTGGTTTGCCAGGTGATTGGGATTCTGAAAACGAGAGAGACCATCGGCCAGTCAGAGGAAAATACACCAGCCACCGAGAGCAAGTTTCCTATTCAGGATATCCAGGGGCAAAGTCAAGAGAGGGAAAAGACTTCTAGTTTCAAGGGCATTTATTTCATGAGGCCTGACTGGTAAGGCAGGTGAGCTCAGTGCATGGATTGGCTCTGGGGACTGGGATATTATAGCCATAAGAGAAACATGGCTGAGAGAAGGGCAGGACTGGCAGCTCAGTGTTCCAGGATACAGAAGGTACAAGTGTGACAGAAAGACAATTAAATGAGAAGAGGGAGTTGCGCTTTTGATAAGGGAGAGCATAACATCAGTGGTCAGAGAGGATACTCCTAAAGAGTCATCAAATGAGTCCATATGGTTAGAAGTTAGAGAGAAGAGGGGGTGGTCACTTTGTTGGGACTGTATCACAGACTCACAAATAGCCAGCGGGTATGAGAAGAGCAGATGTGTAGAGAGAATGTAGATAGCTCTAGGAATAAGAGAGTAGTATTGATTGGAGATTTTAATTTCCCCTGGATTGACTTGTGAACTCAGAGAATAAACGTCCCATATGGGTTACAATTTGTCAAATAGGTCCAAGAAAGTTTCCTTGACCGATATGTAGAAGGTCCTACTCTACTCAGGTGGGCGTAAAATTGAATCTCCCCTGAGAAAACGAGATCAGGAAGTGACTGAAGTGTCAGTCGGAGAGCACTTTGGGTCCAGTGACCGCAACTGTCTTAGTTTTAACATCTATAGAAAACGATAGGAGAGGTCCACAGGTTAACGAGCTATGCTGGAACACAGCCAGTTTTGGGGTCATGAAGCAGGACCTAGCAGAGGTTGAGTGGGTGAGTCTGTTTGAAGGAGAAGAAACGACTGGAAAATGGGAGGCTTTTAAAAGTGTGATACTGAAAATTCAGGTCAGTATGTACCTGTTAGGGTGAAGGGAAAATGGCAGGTTTAGGGATCCCTGGCTGATGAGAGATATTGAGGTTCTGGTCTGGCAAATGAAGATGGTATACATTAGGTTTAAGGTTTCTGTATCTACCAAACCTCTTCCAGCCCTAAAGACACAATCGATCTGTGGAGACTCTATAATCTTCTCAGGTCTCTGCCCCACTCCGATCTGTCGAACCCACTCCAGTCCCTGTGTCTGTTCCAATCCAGTTCCTAAAGGACCTGCGATCTGTGTAATATGCTCTCATCACTATCACCCACTCTGTCAATGTAAACTCTTCCAGTATTTACACCCATCTACTTTTCTGCATAAACTTCTCCAGTTCTTACAACCCTATCTGTGTTAACAACAACCTCACCTACAACCCTTTCCCACTTAGGCCAAACTGGAGAAGGTTACTAATGCTCCTTTATCTGTGTAACTGTCTCCAATCAAAATTGCTGTTCTCATTTCCAGGAAAATCTGTCCGATTCCACATCCTCCATGTCTAAATAACACCAGAACCTAATAATTTCGATATCTCTAAACGTGTTCAGTCCCGACTACCCTTCATATGTATGTTTTTTCTTCCAGTCTATACAACCTATATTATCTCTGTAATCTGCTCCATTCCCTAAATAGTCCCTGTCTGTATAAATCTGCACTGTCCTACTATTATCCTTATCCCTGTAAACGACTCCATCCCTCCCAACCTCCCTATCTCCATGAACTCCTGCAGGCCTGACAGCTCTTCACATTTCTGTAACCTCCTGTGGCACTATGGTCCTCCCTCCCTGTCAAACCACCTGCAGTCCCCACATCCCTCCCAATCTGGGTCCTCTGCTCCAGATCAGACCATTGCTGTCTCTGTAAACACCTCCACCTCTCACAACTCTTCCCATTTGTGTAACCTCGTTCAGACCCCATACTCTCCAGCATCCTGAATCCTCTTCCTGCTATTGCAATCAAAATCATGTTTATGTAAAATCCACCAGTGCTTAAACCTTTCCCAACTCAGTAACCTCTTGCAGTCCTAACAAAACACCTAAACTGTGAAACCTTGCATTTCGCTACAATCCTCTCTCCCTCCCTCCTCAAATATGTTCATTACCATGTAACCTCACAATTACTGAATACTCCTTTTGGCACTGCAACCCACCGAATGTCTGCAAAATCCTCCTGTCCTGATATCCCTCCCTATCTCTGTAACCCCCACCACCCTCCAGTGCCCTTTTGGGGAACGTGGCAGAGGAGGGAAGCTTTGTAGAGTCTGGGCCATGATACGGAGGTAGAATCCTGGGAATTACAGATTTAGTCTTATGTCTGTGAAGTGCAGATTACTGGAGAGGACTCTGACAGACAGGATTTATGACTACTTGGAAAACCATAGTTACATTTTAGACAGTCAGCATGGGTTTGTGAGGGGCAGGTCATGCCTCACAAAACTTATTGAATTCTTTGAGGATATGGCATAATATGTTGACGCTCATTCAGAAAATAAGCAGGCATGGGATACAGGGAAATCTGTCTGTCTGGATACAGGATTGGCAGCCGAGAGAAGACAGAGTATGGCAGCAGATGGACAGTATTGATCCTGTGGTGTTCTGTAACACTCGGCTTTTGGACTCTGCTTTCTGTGATTTTTATAAATGACTTGGATGTGGATGTTGGAGAGTGGGTTAGTAAGTTTGCCAATCTGGTGGAGTGGTGACAATTTCCTGTCACAAATTGATTCGCTGATGTAAAGTCTTAGTTAAACTCTGTCCCATTCTGTTCCTTTCTGCTTGTCTTCAGCCACATTCCCATGCTGTTCCAATGCTTCACCTTTTCTATTTGGATTTGGAAAGATCCTTTCATCTGAACCATATCCCTGCATTCTCTCTGTCAGTTGAAAGTCCTGTCCCTAAACCTACCGACGTGATTGGCCAGGGCACTGGTCCCAGCACACTTCCAGTGGGACCATCTAAATGGTTTATTTTTAAAATCAGGTCTGGGATGTGGGTGTCTCTGGCCGAGCAGCCTTTCTTGCCCAGCCTTAGCTGCCCTTGAACTGACTAGCTTGCTCGGCCATTTCAGAGGGTAATTGAGAGGAAAAAGCACTTTGCTGTGGGGATATCGTGCAGACCATGTGAGGATGGCAGATGTCCCCAAATGTAGTTTTGATGAACAAACATTGTTTTGGACATCAGCAATGATTTCGTACTTATTCATGGATTGTTAGTTGCAATTTAAAAAAAAAAAACGATAATTGCAAATTCCACGATTTCTGATGGTGGGATTTAAACCTGCCTCCACTGAACATTGCGTGAGCTTTTGGATACATGCTCTCGCAATAATATTACTAGGCCATTACTTCACCTGTTCAAAGGTTGCTCATTCCTGAGCACTTATACCAGAGCATCAGGAACCTAAACGTGTTCTTCCTACATGATTGTTTCATTATGAAATCTTCCTGCCCTCTTGTGATGTCACTCAGTCTCTCTCCATGTGTTATCCCTCACTGTGATGATCTAATTGCTGCCTCTGTCAGCGGCTCTCACTCTTGCAGCTACTCCAGATCCTGAGCCAATTGAAGTCTTTACTCCAGAGAAACGCAACAGCACAGGCCAGGGATGGAGACTGGGTTTTTCAGATCTCTGTTGGACTTAGAGCCATTCTCCATGTGTATCCCTCACGGGATCACTCTAATTTCCCATACTGTCTGTTCCTCTAATTCCAGTAGATATTAGGAAGGTCCAGACTCAATAGACTTCCCAACTGCTGGGTTTCTCGTCCATCGCCACATTGAAGATGGTTGATCAGCCAGGGAGACAAAGGGAAGGGAGATTTGGAGTCTTCAATAAACCTTGCAGTGAGGTAAGATCACTCACAGTGAACAGAGCAGAGAACAAAGAGAGAGCTCCAAACATCGGCTAACAAAACATTAAAGATATAGTGCTTGAGGGGGAGCACAGTACAGACACACCCCAGGCTCAATCAACACCCCTATAGTAAATCCTGTTGTGCTAAGACTCACTAATCTGCAACACTCTATCTATGGCATGTCTTGGTGACTTGTGTCTTCAATAATTTGTGACTACTATAACAGTTCTTGTCCCGGTAACTATCTCCCTTCCCTATACTCCCTCCACATATTTGAATTGTACTGCATTCCAGACTACTATCCCCATCGCTGTAATTTGCTTCAGTGTCTATAACATGCCTTATCTTCGTAGTCTCCTCCTACAATAACAGGAGACAGGATCATGCAGCACGGAAACGGTTCCTTCGATCCAACTAGTCCATGTTGACAAGAGTCCCTGAACGAGTCGCGGTTCCCTGCACTTGACCCATATCCGTTCAAACCTTCTCCTCTCCATGTACCTGCCCAAATGTCTTTTGCATGTTGTTGTTGTACTTTTCTCTACCACTTCCCCTCGAAACCCATTCCATACCTGAACCATCATCTTCTCCTCCAAACCCTTTTAAGTTTATTCCTCTTCCATCTCCTACTTATGCCATCCAGAACACAGAACAGAACAATACAGTGCAGTACAGTCCCTTCGTCCCTCAATGTGCGCCAACCTGTGGAGCCAATCTGAAGCCCATCTAACCTTCCCTATTCCATTCTCATCCATATGCCTATCCAATGACCGTTTAAATGGCCTTAAAGTTGGCGAGTCTTCCACTGTTTCAGGCCATGCAATCCATGCCCTGACGATTCTGAGAAAAGAACGTACCTTTGGCATCTGTTCCATATCTATTAATTAATATTAATATTAGTTACTACCTCAATTTAAAGATATTTGCCCTCGTGCTAGCCATCGCCATCCGAGGGAAAAGGCTCTCACTGTCCAACCCATGTCACCCTCTGATTATCTTATGTGTCTCAATTAATTGGCCTTAAACTCTTCTCTCAAATAAAAACAGATTCAAGTCCCTCAGCCTTCCTCATAACACCTTCCCTCGTACCAGGTAACATCATAGTAAAACTCCTCAGAACCCTTTCGAAATATTTTAACATCTTTCTTCTAATATGGTGAACAATAGGCAACACTCCAAATGCGGCCGCACCAGAGTTTTTTTTTTTACAGCTGCTGCATTATCTCATTGTTCCGAAACTTAATCCCTGTACCAATAAAAGCTCACATGCTGAATGCCTTCTTAACAACCCTATCAAACTGGGTGGCAACTTTCAGCGATCCATGTACATAGACACAGTGACCTTTCTGCTCATCTGCACTACCAAGTTCTGCTTTACCCACATCCACCTGTTTGGTCACCTCAAAGAAGTCAACAAGGTTTGTGAGGCATGACCTACCCTTCACAAAACCGTGCTGACTATCCCTCATCAACGCATTCATCTCCAGATGATAATAAATGCTAGCTTTTACAAGCCTTTCCAACAATTTGCCCAGAATCGAAGTAAGGCTCACAGTTCTACAATTAGCAGGGTTGTCTCTATTCCCCTTATTGGTCAAGGGGACAACATTTGCTGTCCTCCAGCCTTCTGACACTATTCCTGAAGACAATGACGGCATAAAGGTCAAAACCAAAGGCTCAGAAATCTCCTTACTGGCTTCCCAGAGAAACCAAGAATAAATCCCATCTGGCCCAGGGGACCTTTTTTTTCACTTTCCAGAATTGCTAATACCTTATCCTTCTGCAGTTCAATTCCCATCTAGTTATGGACTCCACTGCCCTGGGGTAAAGACGTTGGCTACCTGTACCCCTCATAGTTTTATAAACTTTTATGAGGACACCCCTCAGCCACCTACGCCCAGTGGAAATGTGAAGGACAATGATATAAATATTTCTGCTCCCGTCCCTGCTACTACTTTGCCACAATGTTCTGGGGTATACTTGTTCAGGAACTAGGGCTTTCTCTACCTTTGTGTTCTAAGACCTCCAGCACCACCCCTTCTGTAATGGGGACTCTTTACAAGCCATCACTGTTTCTTTCACTTTGTTTCCTAGTGTTTGTCCACAAAACGTTCTGACATGAAACGCTCATTTAGGCTCTCTCCCATCTCCTGTGGTCGATACATGGATGGCCTCACTGATCTTTGAGGAGCCCTAGTGTCACTCTAGTTGTTTTTTTGTACTTGTGTACTGTAGAAATTTCTTCGCATTCTCCTTAACCTTATCTGCCAAATCTATCTCATTCCCCCATGTTGCTTTCCAGCTTATCCAGCCTCTCTGTTTCTGTCAACCCCTCCAGTATCAGTAACATCTTCGTCAATCTTTGCTCCATTTGCAGTTTCAGGAAATACTTCTCAGATCAGGATGATCAGAATTCTATGCAGCGTTCCAAAGCTGTGCCGATTATCCCTAATGAATCCTTGTTGTTGCAAATGCATGTAACTCCTGTCCTGCAGAATTGCTTCCAACAACGTTTGCATTGCTGACATCAAAGTAATTGGTGTTGATGTCCCTGGATTTCCGTTGCAGCCTTTCCTTAGTACTGGCACAACCTTAGCCACGCTCCAGGCTTCCAGCTCATCACCCATGGCTATCAGTGATAGAAATATCTCTTTATGGGACCTCACAATTTCTTCCTGAGCTTCCCGCAATATCCTGGGATATACTTGATTAGTTCCCAAGGATTTGTCCATCTTATATGCATTTTAGAACCTTCATTACCTCCTGTTCTGTTAAGTGGAGTATTTTGAAGACGTCACTGTTCCTTATTCACTGGCTTCCCCAGTATTTCTCCAAGTTAAGTTCAAATGTGAAATTTTTGTTCAGGATCTCACCCATCTCCTGTGTTTCCACACTTGGATGGCCCCATTCGTCGTCAAGGAGCCATATTCTGCCCCTAGTTAATCTCCTGAAGAATATACTTGAATAATTCCTTTGGGTTTTCCTCAACCTGATCTGCCAACGCTTTTTGTGGTCCCCTTTGTGCCTTCCTGAATTCCCTCTTAAGTTAATTACTCCACCTGCAATGTTCTTCAATGGGTTCCCTTGATCCAGCTAGCTATATGTGACACGTTCCCCCTTTTTGTTGAGCAGAGCCTCAATACCCCCAGTCATCCAGTGTATCTCACTTGTGTCAGCATTGTACTTCACACTAACAAAAATACGGTGCCCCTGAACTCTCATTTTATCGTTCTTTTGAAAGCTTTCCATCTGCCTGACGTCCGTTTACCTGCAAATAGCAATGGTCCCCAATCAACCTTCGTCTTTCTAATGAAAACAATCCAAATCTATTCAATCTCTCCTTATTGCTAGCGCCCTATATACCAGGCACCATCCTGGTGAACCTCCTCTACACCCTGTCCAAAGCATGTACATCCTTTTGGTAATGTGGAGACCACACTAAACCAAAGTCCTATGTAACTGTAACATGACCTGCCAACTCTTGTACTCAATACCCTGTCCAATGAAGGAAAGCGTGCCGTATGCCACCTTGACCACTTTACTGACCTGCGTTACCACCTTCAAGGAACAATGGACCTGAATACCCAAATCTCAATTTTCCCCAGGACCTTCCCATTTACAGTGTAGTTCACTCTTGAATTGGATCTTGCGAAATGGATCAACTGGCATTTGCCCAGATTGAACTCCATCTGCCATTTCTCTGCCCGCCTCTCCAATCTATCTATATTCTGCTCTATGATCTGACATTCCCCTTCACTGTCTGCTCCTCCACCAATCTTAGTGTCATCTGCAAACTTGCTAATCAAGGAACCGATACCTTCCTCCAAATTATTAATATGCATCACAAGCAACAGTGGGCCCTGCACGGATCCCTGTGGAACACCACTGGTCACAGGTCTCCATTTTGAGAAATTCATTTTGCTATCATTCATGTGTCTATCCAAAAGTTACTTAAATGTCCATAATGCACCTGGATCCACCATCAATACTGGCAATACATTCCACTCACCCAACACACTGTGCAAAGAAGCGACCTCTGAAATCTCCCCTCAACATTCCTCCAAATTACCTTACAATTTTGCCTCCTTGTTCTAGCTATTTTAACTTGGGAAAACTCTCGGGCCACCCACTCTATGTCTGCCTCTCATCATCTCATACGGTTCTATCAAGTCACTTCTCATTCTTTTTCATTCCAAAGAGAAAAGCATTGGCTCCCTCAATCTTTCTTCATTAGATCTCCCGTCCAGTCCAAGCAGCATCCTGATAATTCTCCTCTGCACCCTTTCCAAAGCTTCCACATCTTTCCTGTAATGAGGTGCACAGAACTGAACACAATATTCCAATTATGATCTGTATTGAGCTGCAGCATAACCTCACGGCGTTTAGACGCAATCACCCTGCTAACGGAAGCCGACACAACATTGGCGTTCTTAACAAACCTAACAACTTGGGTGGCAACTTTGAAGGAACTCTGGACGTTGACCCCAAGACTTTTCTGTTACTCCACACTGTCAAGAATCCTGCATTAACACTGTGAAGTCTTTCGGCAGAATCCTTCAATTTTACACCCTCCCTATTTTGGTATTTTCCTCCAGTCCCCACTACACTCATAATCTATGAAACCTCTTCCAGACCGTACAATCCTCCTTTGCTCTGTAACCTCTGTTAGCATATAATTGTAGTCGTGTGGTTTAGGCGAGGAGTTAGAAATCCATTGGGGCTTGCACACACAAGTTCGAATCCTGTCCAACAGGGCAGTGGGGTTGATTGGTGCAGGTGTCCATAGATGTTCTCTGAAGTGCTCTGTGAGAAGGTGTCCCATGTCCCCAATGTAGAGGAGATTAGGAGACTGGGCGCCTTCTCACAGCACGCTTTACAGAGCATCTCCATATCCCGGACACCTGAAAATCAACCCACCGACCTGTTGCCAAACATTTCAACACCCCTGCCACTCTGCCGAGAATATGCAGGTCCTAGGCCTCTTCCACCATCACGCCCCCATCACCAGATGCCTGGACGATGAACGCCTTGTCTTCTGCCTTGGGACCCCGCAACCCCAGAGCATCAATGCGCACTTCACCAGTTTTCTCATTTCCCCTTGACCCCCTTTACCCCAGTTCCAACTGTCCAGCTCAGCACTACCCTCATGACATGTCCCGCCTGTCAATCTTCCTTCCTGCCTATCCGCTCCACCCTCCTCTCTGACCTAACACTCTACCACCATCTACAACCACCTATTGCACTCTCAGACACCTTGTTCCCAACCCCACACCCCTCCCATCGATCTCTCCACCCCAGAGGATCCAAGGCTCATTCCTGATGAAGGGCTCCATCCCGAAATGTCGACTTTCCTTCTCCTCGGATGCTGTCTGACCTGCTGTGCTTTTCCAGCAACACACTCTCAACACTGACCGTCAGCATCTGCAGACCTCACTGTCTCCTGTTTATCAGATGTGCCAATGGAGTGAGGAATGGCAGATGGAGATTAATTTAGATTAATGTGAGGTGCTTCATTTTGGAAAAGCAAATCCTCACAGGAATTATACACTTAATGGTAAGGTTTTATGGAGAGTTGCTAAACAAAGAAACCTAGAGTGCAGGTTCATAGTTCCTTGAAAGTAGAGTCGTAGCTAGATAGGATAGTGAAGAAGACGTTTGGTCAGAGTATCTAGTATAAGAGTTGGGAGGTCATCTTGCGGCTGTACAGGGCATTGGTTAGACCACTTTTGCAACATGCATGCGATTCTCGTCTCGTTCCTATTGGAAGGATTTTGTGAAACTTCAAAGGGTTCAGAAAAGATTTACAAGGATTTTGCCAGGGTGGGAGAATTTGAGTTATAGGGAGAGGTTAAATAGGCTAGGGCTGTTTTTCCTGGAGCGTCAGAGGCTGAGGGGTGACCTTATAGAGGTTCATAAAGTCAGGAAGGGCATCGATACGATAAACAGACAAGGTCGTTTCCCTGGGGAGGGGGAGTCCAGAACTAGTGGGCATAATTTCAGCGCAGACAGGTGTAAGATTTGAAGGAGACCTAAGGGGCAACTTTTTCACATAGAGGGTGCTGTGTGTATGGAATCAACTGCCAGAGGAAGTGGTGAAGGCTGGTACAGTTACAGCATTTAAAAGGCATCTGGGTGGGTATATGAATAGGAACGGTTTAGTAGGATATGTGCCGGTAAATTGAACTAGAATGGTTATGATATCAGGTCGGCGTGACCGAATTGGACTGAGGGGGTCTGTTTCTCTGCTGTACATCTCTATGACGCTATTTTTTCCCCACTGTCCATTTACAACCTGATATTTCAGTCTGTTTCTCCTGTTTACCTTGGTCAGTTCTCCTCTCAAACTCATGTTTGTTTCTGATGCTCGGGTGTGCTTTATGGCAACTTGAAAACCTGATAATCTCTTTGAATTCCACTATATTGCAATCTCCTGGAGGATCTCTGTGTGACATCACTCCTTCACTCACCTTCGTCACTCAACCGTCGATCTGAGTTAGTGACATCCCGAGCCATTTACACAATATGTTATTCAAAAAAACACTGTCAAAAAACATTCAAAGAGGAACTCTGATAATATCACTCTTGCCAGTGTGACTGTCCAAGATCATGAAAAGATTGAAGTCTCCCAAAATTGTCATAATGCCTTTGTTACAGATTCCAATGAATTCCAGTTTAATACAGGGAGGAACGATGAAATGCTGCGAGGCAGCCTTAAAAAAAAAGTTCTTCTGCTTGTGTTTGTGACACATGGGACCCAGGATTCACAATCAGGCTGATTCAGCCACATCATCTTAGGCCAAATGCTTTCTCTGTAATGTCTTTGTTATCCATTACTGTCACGGTTACCCATCCTGTACTCCCATTCTGCCCTAGACCCCACAAGGTTGTTTACCAATGAATATTTACGTTCCACCTTTTGTTCACCCTGTAACCACATCTCTCTGCTGACTAAATCCCATTTATCTCTGTGTCACAAGTCTATTATCTTATTGCAATTCCAAAAAAATCATTATAATTTATTCTTTCCCACAATGTCCTGTCACAAACTGATTCACTGATGTACAGTTTTAGTTACACTCTGTCCCTTCCTGTTCCTTTCTGCTTGTCTTCAGTCACATTCCTGGACTGTTCCGATGCGTCAACTTTTCTCTTTGGATTTGAAAAGCTCCTTTCATCTGAACCCTGTTCCTGCATCCTCCATGTTAGCTTAAAGCTCTGTCCGTAAACCTACCGACATGATTGGCCAGGACACTGGTCCCCACGATGTCGTTTTTAATTCACTCGTGGAATATTGCTGTCTCTGGCTGGCCAGCATTTCATGCCCACTTCCGAGCTGCCCTTGAGCTAAGTGCCTTGCCAGAGCTCTACAGAGGGTAGTTTAAGGTCAATTCCATTGCTCTGGGTCTGGAGTCAAACGTAGGTCAGACCAGCTGCCTACCACTGATTTACTTCCTGAAAGGATATTGAGCATTCATATGGATATCCCTGCCACCGGCATTAAATTCTAGATGAACAGGCAAGTGAGAGTAATATTAGGCCATCGCCTCGCCCACTGATAGCTCCCTTATCCCTGAGTACTGCTCCCAATGCACCTTCTTCTTGACCGTGGTTTGATCCTGACAACTTCCAGCACTCTGGTGCTACCACTCAGTATCTCTCCATGTGGTATCTGTCACTGTGAGGGTTTAATTGCTGACAGTGACTGCAGCTTTTTCAGCTACTCCAGATCCTGAGCCAACAGAATTCTGCACTCCAGGGAGACGAGGCAGCGCAGGCCAGGGATGGAGGCTGGGATTTTCCAGATCTCTGTGGGACTCAGTGCCACTCTCCATGCGTAACCCTCACTGTATCAGTCTAATTTCCCATTCTGTCTATTTATCTGTCTCCTGCATATATTCAGGACAGTCCTGACTCAATAAACTTCCCAACTGCTGGATGTTTCATCCATCATCCCATTGAACACAGTTGGTCATCCGGAGGACAGAGAGATCTCGAGTCTTCAATAAATCCTGCAGCGAGGTAAGATCACTCACAGTGAACAGAGCAGAGCAAACTTAAGGGATCGAGGTTTGGTCCGGAAGACCTGACACAGATACAGTGCTGAAGGGTGAACACAGAGCATGAAGGTCCCAGGCTCAAGCTCCACTCTCTTGTTTACTTTTATCTCTGCAGTTCTGAACCTTCCTATGACAATACAGGAAGTTCACAATTATCAATCCAGGCCTGTGCTGCCTTAGTGAGCATCAGGACAACAGAGGGGAAAGGAGGCCTCCCTCAAGAAGGTGGTATTGAAACCTGGGATCTTTCTGTTCCCTATTACACCCCCCTCACGCGGTCACTTGTCATGTGATAGAGTCATACAGCAAGGAAACACACCTTTTGGTCCAAGTCATCTGCACCAGTGTCTTGAGTGGTTGTAATTGCCAGAAAAGTTCCTATTCCACCCCTCCCATTACATTGCTGTATATTTGAAACCTACTACAATGCTGACGACTCTCCCTATTGGCAAATTGCTCCGGTCTCGATAACATGCCCATCTCAATAATATCTTCCTGCACTCAGTACAATAATCTCCATTTCTGTAGTTTTCCACAATAACTGCAATCCATCCTGTCTCTGTAAAATCCTCCAAACCGGACCAAAATATCCACCTGTGTACCTTCCTCAAGCCCCAAGAAAAAGTGATATCACTGTAACCTTCTACAGGCCCGATCACACTCCTGCCTCCTGGCCTATAGCAACACACGACCTCTGTAACCATCTCCCATGCCTACCAACCTCCTTATCTGTGTAAACACCTCCAGACCTTTTTCCAGCTTCCACAACACTCCACATCTCTGCGTGCTCCTCCCTGTACCTCAAACACCCTCACTTTGTGTAGCTCTGCCGTTTAGGTTGGCATGGCGGTTCAGTGGTGAGCACTGTTACCTCGCCACCGCCAGAGACCCAGGTTCGATTCTACTCCTAGGGGATTGTCTGCATGGAGTTAGAAAGTTATCTCTGTGTCTGCATGGGTTTCCTCCCAGAGTCCAAAGATGGTCGGGTGAATTGGCCATTCCAAACAACCCAGAGCATTAGGTGCATCATTTAGAGGGAACTGGGTCTAGGTGGATTACTCTTTGGAGAGTTGGTGTGGACTTGCTGGACTGAAGTGTCGTTTCCATATTGTAGGGAATCTAATAAAATCTAAACTCTCCCTCTGCGTTCCATATTACTGACCCTAAAATATCTCTCTAACAATGAAACAGCTCCAAATCTCCCAGTCTCTGTAAACTCCAAAAGTCCCAATATCCCTCTTTATCAGTGTAACCTGAAACCCTCTCAAAATGTGGAGACCCCACAATCCTCCCTATCTGATATTTTTAAGGTCAGTAATATGGAACGCAGAGGGAGAATTTAGTTTTTCCAGATCTCTGTGGGATTCATTCTAAACTGCCCAGAGCATTAGGCGCATCATTTAGAGGGAACTGGGTCTGGGTGGATTACTCTTTGGAGAGTTGGTGTGGACTTGCTGGACCGAAGTGTCATCTTCATATTGTAGGGAATCTAATAAAATCTAAACTAGTTCTTGTACCCCCTTACATCCTTTGTCCAGACTGTTAATGTATAGCATTGTCCCAACACTGAACCCTGCGGAACTCCCCTCGTCGCCAGTTCCCATCGTGAAAAGGACCCCTTAATACCTACTATTTCTTCTGCTAATCAGCCAATCCTCTATCCACACCAAGCATGTTGTTCTGAAACTGAAATTTCATTTCACAAACCCTGCTGGATTTGTTTTCCTGTCTTGCTGTAAACAGCAGAGTAGATAAAAGGGAGGAATGGTTTGTCGGGATTTTCAGAACCTTTTCAACAAGGTCCCACTGAAGAGGTGGATAAGCAATATTGGCAAATGTGGGATTGGAGGAAATGTACTGGCATGGATTGGGAATTCTTTAACATAAAACTACGCGGGAATAAATGGATTAGTGCTTGACCCCTAACTATTCACAAAGAGATTCGATGCATTTGATGGACGGACAAAATCTACTGCTTCCATGTTTGTTGCTGACACAGAGATGGGAGTGTGGGTTGTGTGGAGGAAGCAAAGGGGATTTGAACAGTCCATGAGTTTCCCTTGTACAAATTCATTGATGGGATGTGGCTATCTCTTGCTCAGCCATCATTGCCATCCCATCTGTAATTCCCTGGAGAAGGTGGTGGTGAGCTGCCTTCCTGAGCCACTGCACCAGCCGTTGCAACTGTTATTATCTGTGTACCCTCCAGCAGGCGCTAAAACACTCTTCATGTCTGTAAATGCATACAGACAATGCAGCTCTTCCTTTTTCTGGGACATCCTCCTCTGCCGACAACTCTTATTGTTCATCAGAATGTTTCACCTCCTCCATTCCCATCTGTGTTAGTGATCTCTCAAATTTCTTTATTCTTGATTACACTTCTGATCACCTATAACCTCTTCCTTTCTAAATTTGTAACCCCACAGTATCTGTAACTCTCCATGTAACTGTATTCAATGACAGCACAGGTTCCCTTCCTTAAATGTCTGGAATTACAGCGGCTGGTTGTGCTAAATTGGTACTTTTCATCCTCCGTATCCTTGTTAGCTCTTCCAGCCCGTGCAATCCCACTAATTTGCAATTCTTCCATTCTCTGTACCTCCTTATATCCTGAGAGTCCTTTTTATTTTATTAGATTACTTGCAGTGTGGAAATAGGCCTAACAAATCCACACCAACCCTTCGAAAAGCAACCCACCCAGACCCATCCCCCTACATTTACCCCTTCACCTAACACTACAGGCAATTTAGCATGGCCAATTCACCTAACCTGCACATGTTTGGACTGTGGGAGGAATACCATGCAGACACTGGAAGAATGTACAAACTCCACACAGATAGTTGCCCGAGACTGGAATTGAACCATGGTCTCTGGCGCTGTGGGGCAGCAGTGCTAACCACTGTGCCACCGAGAAACAGTCAGAGAATAAAATAATATCCTGGTGTCTCCCTCCCAATTCAGTTTTCTGGTTTGGAAGCTGATGAAGGTGCTGGCTGCTCAGGGGAGTGCAGTCGGAGCCATGTCTGTGGTACCACAAGCAGCCTGACTTGAACGAAGGAGGAGCAATATTCACAGAGAAGTCAGTAAAGTGAAGAAGGTGTCAGCGTGTCTGTAATTCCAGGATAGTGGGGTTAAGAATGTCACGGTGTCTGCAGGACATTCGTCTCGGGGACAGTGAGCAGTCAAAGGTCATGTCCACTTTGGTAGGAATGACCTGGGTAGGAAGGGTGAAGTGGTCTGGGAGTCAGAATTTAGGGAGCTAGGTGGATGGTTAGCAAGCAGGATCTCAAATGTAGCAATCCCTGGAATACTCCCCATGCCATGTACAAGTGAGAACAGAACTTAGAGGTTTAGGTAGATGAGAGTGTGACTGGAACGATGGTGCAGCAGGATGGGCTTCGGCTTCCTGGGGCATTGGGACTGGTTCTGGGGAAGGCAGCAACTGTACAAGCCGGATGGTCTAACGTGAAAGAGCTGGGACTGAATTTCTTACGTGGTGTTTGGGAGGGATTGAAAAAAACTTGGCGTGTGCTTAGGATCCAAAAAGGAATAATGGAGGAGACTACCAAGATTCTCAACATCATGGGAGATACAGTTGGTATTAATTTACAACAACAAGTTTATCAGTGGAAGATGGAGAAAGAAAGAAAGCCTTAATCAGAGGTACTCTACATGGACATGATTACGCGGAGTGTGGGGAGTTCTTGATGAAGATTGATGTGTGGAAATCTGATGTACTGATCACCGAGAGCTGGCTCAAGGAATGGCAGGACTGGGTGTTAACTATTACTGCGTATAGAGGATTCCAAAATAATAGAAGGGAAGGGAAATGATGAAGGTAGAAGCATTGGTTGAGATTTGCGTTTGCTAAGGGGTCCAAGAGAAAGAGGATCCGTCCAAGGACAGAATGAATTTGGCTGGAGCTATAGAACAACAAGTGTACAATTAAACTGTGAGGTACAGTCTGTCAGCCAGCAACCAAAGAAATGATGGAGAATAAATAGGCAGGGTCATTTGAGAGCGATGACTGTACTACAGATTAGTTATAATGTGAAACTTAATTTATCCAGATATTGACTGGGTTACTGGTGGTGCAGGGTTATGATGGACCAGTGTCCCTGGATTACATGGAGGAGAGCTCACTGCAGGAATATGTGTCCAGCCCAAAAGAGTATGTACTGTTGGACCTGGTCCTTGGGAAAGAGGTGGGGCAAGTGGATCGAGTGTCGGTAGTGGAATGTTTTGGGGCGCAGCGATCATTTTATTGTAAAGTTCAGGATGATGGTAGAGAATGATATGCAATAATTGAGAGTGATAAACATTAGTTGACTTAGAGCAACCTTCATTGGGGCACGAATGAAGCTGGGAACTTTTCAACGAGGCCAATGAAATGGTAGCTTTAACTAGCATGTACCAGGTCAGGTTTCGCTGTCATTATGGAGATGGGGCTTCAGTGTGACCACGACTGGGAACTGGATAATCAACAGTTTTCCCCATTTCTACTGGAAGGATTAATAGGCCAACACAGTGAAGTCGCATTGTGTATAAAGGATCGGATTAGTATTATTGTGATGCTAATCAATTTACACACTGCTCCTCCCTGTCCTCTCCCCTCATCCCTGCGTATTGATCCTATCAAATATTGGTAAACTTTGAAAACTTCAGAACATAGCACAGTGCAGAGGAGATCACTCTGTCCACTGTCTACATTGGACAAGATGTAATGTTGTTTTTTTATAGCCCTAGTTCTGTCTCCTCGGACGGCGTAGGACTTCAGGTGTAGATCCCGGCACCTTTTAAAAATGGTTTGAGAGTTTCTGCCTATACTCCACTTCCATGTGTGACTCCCAGATCCCAACCATACTCCTGGTAAAATAACAACCTTCCTCACAACGTCCCTAACATTTCACCCAATTACATTAAATATTCACTGCTGGTAACTGAGCTCTCCAACAGGAACAAGGTATTCTACCCAGGCCCCTGACAATATGTGCATCCCAATCAAATCTCCTCTCAGCATCCTCAATTCCAATCTTTCCTCATAACTGCACTTCCATGTGACAGGGAAACGGATCTCCTCTGTGCCCTCTCCAGTCCAATTCAATCCTTCCATGTAATGGGGCGACCAGAAGTGCACACAATCCCCAAGCTGTGACTGGACTCATTATTTATGCAGTTCCTGCATAAGCTTCCTGCTCTGAAGAATATTTTGTCTGATAGAGCAAATAATGCCATTTGCTACACCTACAAGATCGTTGATGTTTCTAGCTACCTTCATTTATCTGCCCACACTGACCATATTCTAATTTATTGTGCATTCTTCTCTATTGTTGATGTCCTCAAATGCCTTGCCGTGCAATTCTCTGGGTTGTTTGCTCCATTCACCTGGACCCATAGTTTCTGTTTTAAAACAGTCTGCCATGGGATCTCTCGTCAAATCCAAGTAAGTCACATGCAGTTACAGGTTCGTGCCTCAAACCGACATAGTCAGATTAATTACACACGATCTTCCTTGAACAAATTCAGACAGCCTATCCTGGGGTTCCTGGGACTTCCTCAGTGACCGTTTACCCACTGGCTCAGAATTCCAGTCTCGATCTTTTCAGTCAGTCCCTTGCTCCACATTAAACAAAGCTACAGTGTTAGCCGTTTTCCAGGCCTCTGGCACTATCCCTGCATCCAGTGAGGATTGGATAATGTGGGTAACTATAGCGCAGGGGATTTTCCCCAGCTCCTTTTAACAGTCTGGAACATTGTGTTACCCCTATTTTAAGGATTTGAATCTCCTTTAAAATTCTCCGCTCCAAGTTTTTGCTCCCAATATTTCATCCTTACTTTGATTCAGACAGAGAGAAACCAAAACCATCTTATGATTTGGTCAAGTCTCATTTCAGTCGGGTTTCATGGAGGGTTACTCTCCACAAGGTGAAATGCATTTTCATATGATACCATCCCCAATCTGCCTCATACCTTCCCTGCCCGCGTGGCCTTCCTCTCATCTAACACTAACGCGACGATATTTCCCTTTGTCATAACATCTGCCCTCTGCCTGGATATCACAGAATGCACTGACCTCCCTGTTAAAGTTGGCATCTTTAAAAAGTCATTATGCTCTTGGATGATCAGTCCAAAACTGCCCTAGACATGGCAGAGGGAGTAAAACTGGGGTTTCACTTTGTAGACAAGCCCCTGAGATTCTGGTGGATGACATGGTGCAGGAGAGGGACATTATCTTCCTCTAAGACTGGCAGGGGAGGCCATGGCACCAGACCCTGCCAGCTTCTCCCGAGGTTGCCCCTCTGTCAGTGAGATGCCAGCCTTCTGGGTGAATGTCAGCATTGTAGGAAGGAGGTCAGTGACCTTCTCCACTCCACCAGGCTAAGTGCCACCATCTGCACTCTGTGAGCTCAATCTCACTCTATCTCTGTTACTGCACCCACCTCCCACCTAGGCTCATGTTCTCCTACCCTCACTAAATGCAGCACCTTCTCTCAGTCTCTCTCTAACCGCTTCTCTGTCCGTCTTCCAAACTCTGTCTGGTGTCTGTGCGCCCACTCACTCACTGAGGACATCTCGCTACCTTTCCCCCAGCTGTCCCAGCTGTAACAAATAATTCCACCTCCCTTAATACCGCTTGCTAATTCTCACATTTCGGAAGGATCCACCCCAACCGAGAGCAGAAAGAGCCAAGAGGGATCAAGGACTCCCCAACATTCAGCTCCTCACCCCATCACAGGGGAAGAATCCTGACCCTAACGACCACGAGAGGTTGTCTGACCGTGTCCAAGCTCCCGGACTGGGATCTGAGACTCACATTGACTCACTGTGTTGGGCACCGTGACTGACTGTGGACAATGATATCAAGCTTCCTCGGTTTGTGTCGGCGCTAAACACCAAGACAATACAGCAAGCGGGTGAGCCTGGTAGCTCTGGCTGAGGGGAATCACTGCTGAGTGCAGGGTAAGGCAAGACAATAATTCTGTGAGTATTCAAGTCAGCTCAAAGTGAGTGCGTACAAACACGGAGTGAGCAGCCCAGAGGGACAGCCCATGAGCTGGATGTGTGTCCCTGAGCACAGTGTCCTTGCAGCAGCATTGAGTGCGTACAAACACGGAGTGAGCAGCCCAGAGGGACAGCCCATGAGCTGGGTGTGTGTCCCTGAGCACAGTGTCCTTGCAGCAGCATTGAGTACGTACAAACACGGAGTGAGTAGCCCAGAGGGGTAGTCCATGAGGTGGGTGTGTCCCTCTGAGTACAGTGTCCTTGCAGCAGCATTGAAATGAGAGTTGTCAGTGCACCCTGAGCTGCAGCATTGAAGTACAGAAGCGTACTGTCAATGGGTCGGGGATCTGCTGGGATGGCATGGTGAGGCTGGCATCTGACAGATGCCATCATTGGTGGATGTGAATTACATGCAGCTTCTGTCTGTGCAGTGTCCCCCGAGACGTTGGGGTCCAAGTTAGAAGGCCGTCGGAACGAGGGACGAGATGGAGTCACCAGTTACCAGCTTGGACTTTCACGTCCAATTCTCCATATTGAGTTTCCCTACTGTGAGAGGGAGGGTATGAAGCTGCAAGTTGTTGAGGAGAGATCCACTGAATGTGGCTGGTGATCATCAGTAATCATTCAGTCAGCATCTCCCCACTCCCCCGCTCAAATCTTGTTTTAAACAACAGTCCAGTACAGGAACAGGCTCTTCTGCCAGCAAGCCCCACTGACACATGATGCCCTTCTAAAGTTAAAAAGAAAATTTTTGCTCAGACACCCTCTATGTCATTCTGTTCCCGACTTACCCATATTTGTGGCAAGATCTCTCTTACACCTTGCTATATTAGCTTCTTCTCCTCTATCAGTGCATTGAAGGCACTTTCACATTCTGTCTGAACAAGTAAAAATAAACTTGCCAATCACATCTCCTAAACTTTCTCCCTTTTACCTTAAACCTACGGTCCTGAGTAATTGATATTTCTACTCTGGGGGGAAAAATGCTTCTAACTGTCCTTCTATCTATGCCTCTGATAATTTTGTAAATATCTATCAGGCAGCCCCATAGCCAATAATGCCCAGGTGCACACAAACCACGTTTGTTCGATTTATCCTTCTGGCTATTACCCTCCAAACCAGACAAGATGCTGGTAAAATTTTCCATACCCTCGCCAACACTTCCACATCGTGTGGCAACCAGTACTGTACACAAGATTCTAAATGTACCCGAACACAGTTTCTCTACAGCTGCAATATGACCTGCTAATTTTCATACTGCATGCTCCGATGCCTGTCTGCAAGTTTGCCGTCAGTTTTCTTGATCACCCTATCCACCCGTGTTGCCACTTTCCGGGAACTGTGGAGCTGTACACCTAGATCCCTTCCAATGTTGATGCGGCGAGTAGTTTTTCCTTCCACTTTATACTTCTCTCCTGCATTAGACCTTTTAAAATGCATCACATTGCACCTGTACAGATAAGGTTACATCTACATTTTCTCTGTCCAAATCTGCAGCTGACCTGTATCCTGCTGTATTCTCTGGCAATTATTCTCATGATCTGCAATTCCGCCAAAATATTTACAGATCTCCAGTCTCAAAAACACTGTTCCACCACTACTTTGTCTTCTTTGACCAAGCCGTTCTCTATCCATCTTACTAACTGACCGCTGATCCTATGTCACTTCACCTTCTGTATGAGCCTGCCATAAGGAACCATATCAAAGGCCTTGCTAAGGTCCAATTGGCCAACATTCAGCCCCATGCCCTCATCAATCAATTTTGTCAGTTCCTCAAAATAATCAATCAAGTTTGTGAGACAGGACCTTCCCCGCACAAGTGCATTGCCTGTTGCTCGTAAATCAATATTAGAGTACTGCACTAATTCAGACAAGTGATTATCCCATCATATACCTGACTTGAACTTTGGAGGTTAGATTAGATTCCCTACAATGTGGAAACAGGCCCTTCGGCCCAACCAGTCCACATCAATCCTCAGAAGAGTAACCCACCCAGACCCATTCCCCTGCCCTATCTTTACCCCTGACTAATGCACCTAATACCATGGGCAATTTAGCATGGCCAATTCACCTGTCCTGCACGGCTTTGGACTGTGGGAGGAAACCGGAGCATCCAGAGGAAACCCACGCAGACATGGGGAGAATGTGCAAACTGCACACAGTCACCCAAGGCCGGAATTGAACCTAGGACTTTTGTACTGTGGGGCAGCAGTGTTAAGCACTGAGCTCTTGACAGTTACTGTGCAGTGGGAGGTATGTCGGGCCGTGGTGGTACTGTACAGTGGGAGATATGTCGGGCTGTGAGGTTGCAGACTGAGTTGTCCAGAGTATGATTTGGCTGCTGCTGTTGGCCCATTGCACCTCTTAGATGCATCATAATTTGTTGCTCAATCTGTTTAACATCTGTCCCAAATGGGAACCCATATCATGGTGAGGTGGGTCTGCAAAATGTGAAGGTAGTCCTTGCTCCCCACAAGGGCTGTGCAGTGACCATTCTTCCCGATATATGAAATTGAGTGGTGTATCTGCAGTAGGCAGCTCGGTGACGATGTGGTCAATTATATGTTTCCCTTTTACTGATTCCCCCATAACCTGCCACAGAGCAGTCTAGCAGCCATAGGATCCAGCATCAATGCTGAGCACTGTATTGACTATATACCAAGGAGCTGCCCCCTCAGCCTGGCTATGTCCTGTCAATGGGACAGAACCTACCAGAGAGGGTGGTGAAGTTACCAGGGACGTAGTCCTGTTCACAGAATCCTGCTTTGCAGACAATGTCTGATTGTTTCTTTATTCGTCCGTGGGAAATATATAACAGGTCACTTTTACATTTTGTATAATAAAGTGTTAATATCACTTTGTTTCTTACGTATTTTAAAATAAACCAAACATCAATATTTTTCAGTTGAAAACAATTTAAGTGAACAATAATTGAAATACCAGAGCGCACACTTAACTATTACACAATTCAGTGACTGTAGTAAACAGCCGATTCATGTTCAGATCATTAAACACACCATCTTGCAGGAAGCAAAGCTGTTGGAAATGACTTTGAGGAAAAGTCTGAATTCAGACACAGTGTTACTGGCCCTCACCATGACCTCCAAAACACTGGCCATCTCCAAAATCTGTCCAGGGAGCTTTCAAACTGGATCTGGGCAGTTACTCACACAATCCCTCACAATAGACTGGTTCGAGACATACCTGAACAACAGGAAGAGGTGTGTGGGGCAGACTACTCAATGGACTAGAACATGGCACAGTTCAACATTTGTAACAATGACCTGTAAACAACCATGTCTTGCAAGTATATCCCTTCTTATGCCACCTAAACTTTGTGTAAATCTGCACCTTGGATCCAATCCTGAATGAAGGTGTTATAAAGGTGAAGGGCTCCTACAGCACATAGCATCTTACATTGAATCCATCATAAACCATATCCAGTGTATGTTAGCCCCATAATGTCAGTATCCAAACAGAATTGTATGGCCCCATGGATGGCCAGAATCATCCCAGCCCAACGACCTTGAGTGTGACTTGAGCTGGAAATGTCTGTGTAAATGTTTGCAGCATTGTTCTAACCATTAACAGCATAGTCTCTTTACTGAAGGCCTGACATCCTTTCATAGTACCAACTTTTAGATTGTCCAATAAGCACAAAATCCACCCAATTATTCACTTTTATAACAACAATATGATGAAAACAGTGGCCACCTCACAGTAAGGAGCTTTGAAATGATGAATCTCATTACCACACCCAAGGACTTTGAACATATTCATTTATTTTCCCTTGTCTTAATATTGTGAACTCATAGTCGACTCTCCTGTTCCTCAGATGCTGCCAGAACGACTGTGTTTTTTTTTATAAGAACCACACTTTTTGACTCTGATCTCCAGCATCTGCTGTCCTCACTTTCTCCCTGCTTATATTCACTCATAATCACTTTCATGGCAACAATATCACTGTGTGTTTAAATATGTTACAGTCAGATACGAGTACGTTTTGAGTTCCTTCTGTCTATCTCAGAGCTCAGTAATGTGGGATGTGAATGTCAGTGTCTGTGTGATGCTCGGTACGTAGGCCATGCATCTGAGAGATGGACAGATTGTTTAAAACAGCACATTCGTTCAGCTGTTCACAACAAACAGGTTACTGCCTGGACCCTAACAGCCTGAGCTCACAAAACTAAAAGCACAGTGTCCAGCATTGAGCAGGTCTGGACTATATTTTCATTTGCATTTATTCATGGAATATGATTGGGCCAGTGTTTATTGCCCAGCTCTTGTTGCCATTGAGAAGGTGAGGGTGAGCTGCCAATTGAACCACTGCAGTCGATGTGCTGTAATTAGACTTACGATACAATTAGGGAGGGAACTTGAAATAGTGGCACTGAAGGAACGGCAATATACTTCCCAATCAGGATGGTGGGTTGCTTGGAACGGAAAGCGAACATGGTGATGATCCCATGTATCTGTTTCCCTTGTCTTTCTTCACGGTCATGGTTTCAGAGGTACGTTGTAAGAAACATTGGTAAATTTCTGCAGGGCACCGTGTAGATGACAGGTATTTCTGCTCCTCAGTGTCAGTGGATGAGAGGTGAAGCTGCATTCACAGGCAAATGGGGAGGGGCGGGTATTTCATCACATACACATTAAATGTGCGTCTTAGAGATGGTGTCCACGTTTTTGGAAATCATGAGGTATGTTATCTCTGCAGGATTCCTAGCTCTTGAGATATTCTTTCGCCAATTAATTTATATGCGTCAAAGTGTGACGCTGGAAAGTCACAACAGGTCAGGCAGCATCTGAGGTACAGGAGAGTCAACGTTTTAGCATAAGCCCCTTACAAGAATGGGGAATGAAATTATATGGTCAGTCCAGTTCTGGTTAATGGTAATCCCCGGGATATTGGTATTTGGGAGTTCAGTGATGGTGGTGGCATTGAACGTTAGAGGACATGGTTCCATTTTCAATTGTTAGAGGTAATCGTTGTCAATGTGTGCAATGGAAATTGTACTTATCACTGTTAAGCACACACCTTCATATTCCCAGGTCCTTGTTGCATTTGGATAAGGATTGCTTCAAAATCTGAGCAAATCGCAAATAGTGTTGAATTCTGTCCAATCATTGACAAACATCCCCAGTTTTCACTTCACTTGAGTAGAGATAGTCATTTATGAAGCAGCTGAAAAGTGTTGGGCCTATGGCAGAGAGCACTCTTACAGCTCAGTGATGATGTCCCTCTCTCTGAGCTAGGAAGCTTGCTTCTAATTTCACCTGGACCAGATGTGTCTAACAACATATCTGAATGGAATAATGTTACAGTATCTTCCCCAGGCGTTGAGTAAGGACTTGGTTAGCGCAATCAGTTGGACGACTTGTCTGTAATGCATATTAATACTAACAGTGTGGTTCAATTATTGCACTGACTGAGGTGTCTGAAATGGGCTGCCCTACCTAAGCTCTCCCTCACTTGAGGCATGATGACTGCCCAGTTAAACTACCACCCGTCGCCTCTGTCTAACGAGAGAGAAGCCCTATCATCTGTCGGGTATGGTGCCCTACTTTGCCGTTTCTGATCTACAGGCTTACCCAGAAACCCCTCCACTGGGGAGCTGCGGTGGAGCTGAGATGGCTGCTCTCCTCCAACCCCAGCCACCTTCATTTGTACCAGGTGTAACTTCTGCCAACGCAGACGTTTCCTATATGCTCCAGGTTTGCCGTTAATCCTGGATGCGACATTTGGTCAAATGCAGTTATGATCATGTTAACTGTCACTGTCACCTTACCTCTAAAATTCAGCTATGTGTTTTCTTGTTGTACATCATTAAACCAAGGCTTCAATGAGCCCAAGGGATGAGAGCCCAAACTGAGCTTTAATGAGCAGGTTGGTGCTGAGGAAGTGCTGCTTGATTCCACTGTAGGTGACATCTGCCATCCCTTTATTGATGATAGAGATGAGAGCAATGGGGCAGTTATTGATTGTCTGATGTTTTGTCTGTGTATGTACAGGACAGACCCGGATAGTTTCCCACATTGTCAAGTAGATGCCAGTGCTGTATCCCAGCAGGAACAGCCTGAATGAAATGTTATCAGAGCGCACGGCCTTTGCATTCTCCAGTCCCTCCAGCTGTTTGTAAATACCACACACAGCGAATAGGATTAGGTGAAGACTGCCATCTGGCGGAGACTACAATATATCAACTAGGAGAAAGTGAGGACTGCAAGATGCTGGAGATCAGAGCTGAAAAATGTGTTGCTGTAAAAGTGCAGCAGGTCAGGCTGCATCCAAGGAACAGGAGAATCGACGTTTCAGGCATAAGTCTGAAGAAGGGTTTATGCCCGAAACATTGATTCTCTTGCTCTTTGGATGCTGCCTGACCTGCTGTACTTTTCCAGCAACACATTTTTTTAACGAAAATAGATCATCCCATCGATATTTTTGTCTGAACACTTTTGTAAAAGTTGCAGCCTTAGCTTTTCTATTATTGTGCTGGGCTCTTCAATCTTTAAGGAAGGTGGTATTTGTGGATCCTCCTCCTCCAGTGAGTTGTGTGATTGTCCACCACCACTCACCCACACTGCGAGAGGATTGCAGTGATTAGGTCTGATTCATTGGATAGATGTATGTATCATTTGCTATTTATAAGATGTGATGAGTAAGTGGCCCAAGAGGGGAGTCAGCAGGAGTTTTTGTGTCAGTGTTTGATCTGACGTCGTGAGGCTGAGGGAGGGGAGTCAGCAGGAGGTTTCCGTGTCAGTATTTGATCTGACCCCGTGAGGCTGAGGGAGGGGAGTCAACAGGATGTTTCCGTGTCAATATTTGATCTGACCCCGTGAGGCTGAGGGAAGGGAGTCAGCAGGAGGTTTCCGTGTCAATATTTGATCTGACCCCGTGAGGCTGAGGGAGGGTGATCAGCAGGAGGTTTCCGTGTCAGTGTTTGATCTGACACCTTGAGGCTGAGGGAGGGGAGTCAGCAGGAAATTTCCGTGTCAGTGTTTGATCTGACACCGTGAGGCTGAGGCAGGGGGATCAGTAGGAGTTTTCCGTGTCAGTGTTTGATCTGACACCGTGAACCTGAGGGAGGGAGGACAGCAGGAGGTTTCTGTGTCAGAGTTTGATGTGACACCGTGAGGCTGAGGGAGGGGAGTCAGCAGGAGTTTTCTGTGTCAGTGTTTGATCTGACCCCGTGAGGCTGATGGAGGGGAGTCAGCAGGAGTTTTCAGTGTCAGTGTTTGATCTGACACCGTGAGACTGCGGGAGGGGAGTCAGCAGGAGGTTTCATTGTCAGTGTTTGATCTGACACCGTGAGGCTGCGGGAGGGGAGTCAGCAGGAGTTTTCTGTGTCAGTGTTTGATCTGACACCGTGAGGCTGCGGGAGGGGAGTCAGCAGGAGGTTTCTGTTTCAGTGTTTGATCTGACACAATGAGCGTCAAAACTCTAGACCCTGTACCACACTCTATCTGCTAAACCCATTCTAAACCCTGCTCCCCTCCCTATCTTTCTGAACCCTCCAAACCTTATACCTCTTCCTACATATCTCAACCCCACCAAACCC
Source organism: Chiloscyllium plagiosum (assembly GCF_037043375.1). NCBI lineage: Eukaryota > Metazoa > Chordata > Chondrichthyes > Orectolobiformes > Hemiscylliidae > Chiloscyllium > Chiloscyllium plagiosum. The sequence continues at coordinate 47,070,846 of NW_028270180.1, forward strand.
TTCACCTATCTGTCTAATCCCCTCCAATCCCTACCCCCTTCCCTATCTCTCTAACCTGCTCCAAACCCTATTCTATTCCGTATCTCTCTCAAACCCTGCACGCCTCCCTATCTCTCTAACCCCTCCAAACCTACACATTGCCCTATCCGTCTAACCCCCTCCAATCCGTAACCCTTCTCTATCTCTCTAACCTCCTCCAAACCCTATATTACTCCATAACTCTCTCAAACCCTGCACGCCTCCCTATCCCTCTAATCCTCTCGAAACCCTACACGCCTCCCTAATATCTCTCAGCCCCTCCCAATTCATATACTACTCCCTATCTCTCTCAACCCGCTCATACTACCCGCTAATGTTTTATCACGCCTCATATTTACGCTTCTACTGCCGTTTTAAGTTTAGCCCTACACATACGGTAGTTGCCTCCATTGACCTGTTCAGTTTGTACCTGCTTTAAGCTTCTCTTTCCGATTTAATTCCCTTCGAACTGCAGCAACTGTTCCATAACTAGTAATGCAACACCACCTCCTCCTTTACCCCTCTCTGTACTGCCTATACTTCTTGTACCGCAGAATATTGAGTTTTCAGCCCTGATCTCCCACACGCACATCTCTGTAATGGCAAAAATATCACAATTCCATGTGTCACCTCGTTCCCTTATCACATCTATCTGTCCGATAATATACCCAAAAGTAAGGGAAACCACATCCACCCTGGAATATATCACCTGGAATACTCTGTACCTCGGAGTTCTTCAGTCATTGACTGCTCGTTATCAAGCTGCCTAATTCATGAACCAAAACTGTAACTCTGGGACTGAATGAATATTTTTTGAATAGTAATTTCGTTTTCAGTAAATGTATTCATCAAATGCAACTTTCCAGAACTGAACAGCCAGCTCTAGATACAACGGGTTTCTGCAGATTAATTGCCTGCTCAGTGTGCAGAGGGGACAGCCCTTTGTAATGGAGAAAGTGAGACCTGCAGATGTTTTTGATCAGAGTCGAAAAGTGTGGCGCTGGAAAAGCACAGCATGTCAGGCGACATTTGAGAAGCAGGACAGTCAAAGCTTTGGGCATCAGCCTTTCATCAGGAAGGCATTGGTGCCTTCCCATGTTTTCCATTCCATGCTTAACAGGTTATAGGGAACCATATGTGTTCAGGAAAGCAGCACTGTATAGAGCCCTGAAATGGAAAGCAGTCAATCAGATAGTTGGACAGTGAGTAGATATGGTGAGGTCAAGTACAGACTGATTGCAATACAAACATAGGGATAGATAAATATCTTCGGCGAGACGGGATCCACCCTGGCTTACTACAGGAAGAGAGCGAAGAGATTCCTGCACCTTTGGAGATGATCTTTGCGTCCTCACTCTTCACTGGAATAGTGTCAGATGATTGGAGGGTTGCAAATGTTACTCCCTTGTTCAGGAAATGGAATAGGGATAATCCTGAGAATTACAGCCCAGTTTACATCAGCATTGGGCAAAGTTTTGGAGAGAATTCTGAGAGACAGAATTTATGATTACTTGCAAATCATAGTTTGGTTAGAAATAGTCAGCATGGCTTTGTGAGGGGCAGGTCATGCCTCACAAACCTTACTGAATTCTTTGAGGATGGGATCATGAAGCGAGAGTAGTGGATGTGGAGTACATGGTTTTTAACCAGGCATTTGGTAAATTTCCCCATGGTAGGTTCATTCAGAAAGTAAGGACACATCGGATACAGGGAAACCTGCCTGTCTGGACTCAGAATTGACTGGCCCATAGAAGACAGAGGGGGGTGGTAAATGGCAAGCATTCTGTCTGGTGCTCGGTGACCATTGGTGTTCCATTGGGATCGGTTCTGGGGTCACTGTTGTTTGTGATATTTATAAATGACTTCGATAAGAAAGAGGGTAGGTGGATTAGTAAGTTTTTTCAATTTAACAAAGCATGGTGGAATTGTGGGTAGTGTGGAGGGATATTGCAGTTTGCACAGGACATTGACAGGATGCTAAACTGGGCTGATAAGGGACAGTTGGAGTTCAACCTGGCAAATTGTGAAGCGATTCAGTTTGGAAGGTCAAATTTAAAAAAAAAAATACATGGTTAAATGTAGGATTCATGCATTGTGGAGTAACAGTGGGATCTGATGATCCATGTCATTGCTCCCACAAAGTTGCCACCCAGGTTGATAAGGTTATTAAGAAGCCGGATGGTGTTTTCATTAGCATGGGGATTTAGTTTAAGTAGTGAGGTTATGCTGCAGCTCTATGGAACCCTGGCGAGATCACACTTAGAATGTTGTGTTCCGTACTGGTCGCCTCATGATACGAAAGATGTGGAAGCATTGGTGAGCATAATGAGTAAATTTATCAGGACGCTGCTTGGACTGGAGGGCAGATCTTGCGAAGAAAATTCAGAGAACTAGGATTTTTCCGCAGTGGAACGAAAAAGAATGGAACATGACTTGATAGAGGTGGGCAAGATGATTAGAGGCATATATAGAGTGCACAGCCAGAGACTTTCACCAAGGACGGAAATGGCTATGATGATGGGGCACGATTTTAAGGTAATTGGAGGAATATTTATGGCAGATGTCCGAGGTAGGTTCTTTACACAGAGAGTATTGGTGTGTGGATAGGCACATGAATGATCGTATGATGAAAGATATGTAGGTTAGTCTGATCTTTTAACAGGATAAAATGTCGGCAGGACGTTAAGGGCTCAACGGTCTGGACTATGATTCCTATTTCACCAAGCTTGTAGATTCTCATCAATTCTTGAGTGTGTGAGGGAGTAATGTGTGTGAGATCATGAAGCTTTGACGAGGTTAGATTACATTACAGTGTGGAAACAGGCCCTTCGGCCCAACAAGTCCACACCGACCCGCCAAAGCGCAACCCACTCATACCCCTACATTTACCCCTTACCTAACACTACGGGCAATTTAGCATGGCCAATTCACCTGACCTGCACATCTTTGGACTGTGGGAGGAAACCGGAGCACCCGGAGGCAACCAGGTGTTAAGTCAAAACTTATATTTACGGTGTGCATTGTTACAGTCACCTGTGTGCCAGTACAATATGTGTATTTCACCACACACCAGCAGAATCCGCCACGTTCAGTTATTAACGTACTTCTTGGCCTGCCGTTTTTTGCTGTTTTCTGCAGATATATTCTGTTGCGTGAACCATGCATTAATGTCTGGCCATCCACAGAGATGTAAAATTTTATTTTGATACTGATGATAATGAAGGTGACATTTATTGGGTACGGTTTCAGAGGTTTCTTTGTGAGATTCAAGATAGTGCATCAGACTGTCAACTTCTTAACGTCTTTTCCCAGCATCCGGTCCAGAGTGCAGATGAATGGAGTCTGGGAGGCAGGCCAGGTGTCAGCACCATCAGTAAGTTGTGCGGTGTGATTCTGACACTGCATGTCGACACATCTGCCCACTGGGCCAGGCTCTGACTGAAGATGATTTTTTCAAACCTGGTTGCTGGTCAGCCATTGATATCTAATTTGGACATCATTTGTAGCTACACTGAGACCAGCAATAGTCTATTAGCGAGCTCCCACCTTTCCCAGGGTGGATTCCAAATTATTTGTTGTGAAGAAATGTTTGACTGACTGCCCTGTCCCAGGTTAGAAACACTTTGCACAGATCTAGGAGCAGGTCAGTGTGTCACTCAGCATCACAGGCAACTGTGAATTCCAGAAACACTGTAAATGATTCCAAATCTTTTGGAAGCCATTTTACCGTAGCTCATTGCAAGGTGTTGAGTTTACTGACCCGAACAATAATTAGCTGTTAGCTATGTTCCGTGAATAATCTCTGAAAACAATTAGGTCGATTCTATATTTATGGGAGCAAGGTATAAACTCCTATCGATCATTTGTAACACAGAAATAAAGAATGCACATTTTATTTTATATCGAGTAAAGAACATGGTCCCTAACTGTTGAGATCAGAATAATGTATTCAATGTCAGAATTCAAAACAATGCATTGCCACTCCAACATTTTGAAAATAGTAGGCTTCTGAATGATTACGTGTTCAGAGTGAGTAAACGATTGAACAATCAAATAAAATTAGCATTATTACATATTTATGAATAATCAATCAGTTAAATTTCTCAGTGAAATGTACGAGCTTCAGGTAATAGCCAGCAATCTAGAAATGCGTTAATTCAACATGCACTGTAAATGATTTATGTTATCAAATTTTAGCGAACAATAATTTGAAAACTTCCGATGTTTAGAAAGAATGATACTTAGTATGAAATGTGGACAGTGAAAAAAAAAGATGGACGTATTATGGTCTGAGGGAAAGGTCAGACCTTTTCAAAGAGATTTGTGCCAAAGCAATGATGTATTTGTTTTCGTTATCAGAATATAACATTTAAAATATTAATGTTCGGAGTAATAAATAGACGACATAATGAGACTGACCTTGCAATATTTGCATTTTAAATGTTCATCCTGCACCAAATAATCAGATATTTGCGAGCATTTACAACGAGAAATAATCCGATACTGACTTTTATTTGCATCAGACACATGATAGAGTGCAAGCCTCTAAAGTACAGGAGGAGGCCATTGGCTACTGTGTGTGCACCAGCTCCAGTAATGTTTCCCAAGCACCTTCCATTTGCCAGCCCTATCTATGTAGCCCATTAAATTCATGATTTCCAAATATATATCCAATTCTTTATTGAATCGTCATGTACAACTCTCCCAGGCAGTCTAATCCAAATCCTCACAACTCTCTCAATAAAGAAGTATTTATGTATCTCAGTCCCAGCTCTTTTGCTGACCATCTTGAAATCAGAACTCCTTGATGGTGTAATGCCAACTAACGGAAACAGAGTTTTCCTGATTTACTCTGCAACTTTCTTCATACTTTTGAGCACCACAATCAGTTCACATCATTGTCTGTTCTGCTCCAGGAAGAATAAGCCTTGCAAGTACTGTAACAAACACTACAAAGGAAAAACAGGCAGAAAACTAGCCACCTAGATGCATGAACAACAACTAGCCAGAAAAAAGACATGACGCACTATCACTAGATCCTTATATACGGATGAGGAAGTATATCATTTTGACTAGGTCTGCACATCGATCTTGGACAAGCCAAACAGAGACACGCACAAGAATTCCTAGAAGCAGAGCATTCCAACCTGAACTCTATCAACAAACACAGCGATTTTGATTCCATCTAACACTCTCTGAGGAAAAGAACCAGACATGAAATCACCAATACTGGAAATTACATAACTGACTCAAGGAAACCTAAACACTTAAGTAGGAAGTGGGACATAACACTAGCATTTCAGCGGAGGCTCACTGATAATGTTCACTAGTATAGTGATGAACCATCTGAAAATGAACTCTCCTACTCAGCGAGCAAACTGACATCCAGAAGAAATGCAGTTTCTCTCGACCTTTCTTTAACTAAATCCTTCATTCCAGTGATCATTCTGATTATTTATAAGGTCATTGGTATTCTTCTGCAAAGTAATGTGGTGTCTGTCTGATTGTGTGTGTTTGAGAGAGAGACAGAACAATTCTCTGTTATCTCTGAATTACTCCACGTGCTATATAGAAAAGAGGTAAGGATTAGGACGGCGGTATAGTTAACATGTTGTTAAAAATCTAGTTCAGGGTTGATGGTTTCAGATTTTTGGATTATTGGGATTTCTTCCAGGACAGGCGGGACCTGCACAAAAAAGACAGATTGCATCTTAACTGGAGGACCAACAACATCCTTTTGGGGAGCTTTGCTAGTGCATGTCGAATGGATTTAAACGAATAAACCAGGAGTTTGGTAACCAAAGCAGTGGGTCAGAAACTGAGTAGAAAGTCGAGATGAATTGCACATCAGGCATGGCCAGACTAATGACCATGCTGAGGGAAGGAATCATATCTGTTCACATTGTGAGATGGAAGTTGGAATAAATGATAGAGATGAGGCTCAGGTTTATCAGCGATTTACAAATGAGGATGTAGAGTGTGGGGGATGTGAGGGATTGAGGTGTGAGAGATCAGGAAGGCAGTGCACAAGAAAATATTAAAGGGGAAATATTAAAGGGGTGGAGTGGAGTGGGGAATTCTGTGATAAATAACTGGCAGCAAAACACAGGAAAACTTGCTGTTTGTCAAAGTGAATATCTGGGAAGTAATTTATTATGCTTCAGAGAAATAGCACCCTCATAGCTAGAAGTCTGCATGATATTGAAGGAAAATCAATGTCCATGACATTGCTGTAGCTATAATAATGTTGGTAAACAGCTGGAAAAATGCTCGTGCTGTTGTTAGACAATGCTTTCACTGAGCATGGGAATTACCCTGGATGTTCCCAGAGATGACTTGGATGCTGTAGGTGGAGAAAGGGCTGAAGCTCCATGATATGATGCTGTTTTGTAATCTCGCCACTAACTGAGTCCAGTCAAAGGAACAAACCAGCAACTGTCAATGCTTATTGCTTCAGAATTTAACAGAGGGTTCATGGCTGCCACCGCATAGAATCATGAAACGAATTAAAGGTCTGTGCCAGTAAGTGTTCATCCAAAGGCTTTTTAAACGTTTGTGAGGTTACCTCCCTCAACGACCCTCCAAACAATGCATTCCGGATTCATACCACCCTCTCAGTACGAAATACATTCCACAAATCCTCTCTCAAATCCCTTTGCCTTTCATTATAAAAAATGCGTTCCTTTATTTTTGACTCTTTGACTAAGGGAAACAGCTTCGGTTTGTTCATCCTCTCCATACCCCTATACTCCAGTATATCTGTAGCAGGTTCACTCCTCAACATTCCCTGTTGCAAAGAACAAGCGAGCAAATTTAGCACTCCCCATACATAGTTTGAGCACTCCCTTGTCTTATTACTTCTGACGTGCATCATCCCACATTTATTAGTGTTAAATTTAATCGGCCATTGATCTGGATATCTGAATAATCTATATATATCCTCCTGATTGTGAGCCACTCAGCTCAGCTTTGTGTCATCCACAACATTGGTCAGCATTCCACTGCCCCCCCGCCCCCACCTCCCCACCCCCATTTTCCACATGCTCACCATCGTCATTTATGAATATCACAAACAAACCGTGATTTCCTTCCTGTTCCCCAGATGTTATTCAGAGGAAGATTTGAGAATTCCAGTGTCTGTTTTTTCTTATTTTGGTTAATTTACAGAGTGATGTGGTTAACATATTTTATGAGGAAGCCAGAAATAACATTTTTGACACAGAGTTGAATTCATCTTTTACACTTTGCATGTTTTATTTATAAAGCTTGTAAATAATTTAAGATGAACTAGAGTTTGGCATCTTGCGCTGGAACATTAAATTTTTGGAGGCCTGCAATAGCCAGAGCTGGAGACATTTTTCATCTGCTGGATGGACACAGACTAATTCATTATTTGTTTAAATCAGCGAGTGTGATGAGGATAAATACTCAATTAAATTCTATGTTATGGACAAACTGAAGGAGATCAAATTATATTCTCATGTCGAACTTGAATTGGAACCAAATACATACTGTAAAGAAAAATCAAAACTATTGAAACACCACAGAAGACAAGAAAAAAAATCCTCTGCACTTGAAACAGAAATATAGAGTACATGTACAATCTTAACAATAATCAAGTGATAGAAAAGAAAGTACATGAAAACTTTTCTTAATTTTGAATGGAAACCTGATCTCGATTTTCCTGAACAGTGAGATTTTCGCTTCCCCGAAAACAAGTTTTTTCCTGTCACTAAAACTTCACCCGTCATTCTTCCTCCTTCGTCCTACTCTTTCGTCACACCCCTACTTCCCTTGCACTACCCCTTCTGCTGCTACATGCTCTTCTACTGATGAGTTCACTTTACACCCTCCTTCTACCACTCCTACTGTAAGTTACACCAATTCTCCAGTTACTCCCACTTCATCTGACCTTCGCATTCCCTTTTTGCTTTCCAACTGGGATGATGGGAGCCGCTGGCTTCTGTGCTGTGCTGCTATTGATCATCAGTGAATGTAGAGATTGGGAAGATCAATGTCCAATCAGAACAGACAATAGTGTGTGTCTGTCACTGTCTCATGCACCGTGAACAGATGGTTTTGTTCCCCATGGTCCAGAGTGGAGTGTCTTTCTGTCTCTATGTCGCAGTGCACAACCAAACAGCCTCATCACAAATAGGACGACCCTTTCCTCAGAATCAGAAGTCTATGCATCAGTTTTCCCTTAAACATTGTGAGTACAGTGAGCACATTCTTCAAACAAGCCGTGTTTTACTTTTTATTATTTTCACAGTTTACCTCTTTTGAGGTGAGATCAGAGTAGCTTCCCTTGCACCAAAGTATTATTTGACTCATGTGGCATCACGGACCCTGAGTACACAGTGGTCAATGGGAATCGGAGGAAATTCTATCCTGGTAATTTCCTCACTGAACGATGGCACCTTCCCCAGAGCTTTTGAGAATGACAAATGAACTTGCTAATACCTTTCAAATCCAAGGATGACTTTGCCCTGTTAATAACATCAACATTTATTATGTTTTCACAGTTTTGTCTAAAATCTTAGAAAAGTAAGACTTTGCTGGTTGAGTCTCACTCCAATGAAATCAGGGCAGTACAATAAGATTACGTTCATTTTCATTCAGTTACTTCCTGAGGACTGATCATGTGATGTCAGTGCCAGTGATATCAACATTTTATCTGTGCAAAAGCATCACATCTCATTGGCTCAAGGTTGCACCACTCCACAATTCTATTTCTTTCTCCAGCTCATTCGCCATGCTCATCAGATATATGAGGCACACAAGATGCAATAACACAGAGATGTCTATGACCCCTTGGAACCTACCTCCCCACCCGTGCCCTGCACTCTGACTTCATCCCCTCCCCAAAATGAACCTCCTGTCGTATCTTCACCTTTCCTCCTACCCTTCCACACTCTGATGTTGAATGTTCTGTACTTAAAGATAGTCTCAGCATTATCCCGCTGTGCCCCGACTTTAATGAATTTCGGGTACGGCATGACGTTGAACTCTTCTCCCACCATCTTCTCCTCGGCACCGATTTCTTTGGGCAAAGATTCTGTTCCCCGTTCCACAGACTCTTCGCCGAGCTCCAATACTCTTCCTCCACCTGGACATCTCCCTCTGCCGTTTGCTTGAACTCAATCTGTTCATTGAGAATGTTCGATGTGACATTGGTTGTCTTAATTTCTCTGCATCCCCTCACCCAATCCAACAAATCACCCTCTGAACAGGCTGTACGCCGTGTGCTTTGATCCAACCCTGACTTTGTTATTCAGCCTGTGTTGGTAAGGGTGATGCTGCTGTAATCAGGTGGACTGACCTCTACATTGCAGAGACTGAGCACCAGCTCTCAGTTACCTCCTCATATCACCTGCTGGACTGTGACCCGAACATGGTACATCAGGCCATTGAATCAACTATGATAATTGACCACATTTCATCTTGTCATTCACACCCTACCTGCTCCCACCTAACGGTCCCAAAGTTGATGGACCTCTGATAGCAGAGCTTACTTCTATCTCCTCCTAAAAATCCACAAACAGAACTGCCCAGGCAGACCAATTGCTTCAGCCTACTCCTGCCACACAAAGGGGGTGCATGGACACAAACGTGGGCTCCAGTCATACCTGTTTCTTCAAAGGGTACGTACAAAATTCCCTGTTCCACTTCTATTCCAGCCCCAACCACAACTCTTTCTCCAATGCATAGATTATATAACCGATTGTGCTTCTCTCTCTTGTCCTGAATTTGAAAAAAAAAATCATCGATTTCACTTCCAATTTGCAACTCTCCCTCACTTTCACCTAGTCTTTCTCTGACTCATCCCTTCCTTTCCTCGACATCTCTGTTTCCACCCTCACAACCTGTTTCTTGCTAATACTCCATCCCATTCCACCAATTTTTCTGTCTCCACCGCATTGCTTCTGATGATGTCAATTTCCAAAATGTCCATCTTCTTCCTCAACTGAGAATTTCCCAGCACTGTTCTCGAGAGTGCCCTCAACCAGGTCTGACCCACCTCTTGCATTTCTATTCTCACCCTCTCTCTACCCTCCTGCAACAGCGAGATAATTCCTCTTGCCATGGCTTACCATCCCACCAGATTTCACATGAAGTGGATCATCAGCCGCCATTTCCCTCACCTCCAGCAAGATGCCATCACCAGATATATATTTCGCTCCTCTCCCTTGTCTGCCTTCTGTAGGGACCAGGACACCCTGGTTCACTCTTTAATCACTCCCATTACCCCGCCCTCACCCCCACCACAGGTCCACTTCACCTGCCCCTGCCGAAAGTGTAACATGTTCGCACTTCTGTCCTCCTTTCTCACTATCCAAGGGCCCAACTACACCGTACTGAAGAAGCAGCATCTTACCGACATTTCCCACAATTAGTCTAGATTCGCTTCTCACAATGTGGTCTCCTCTACATTGGGGAAACTAACGGTAGCCTGGGTGGCCGCTTCACTGAACATCCAAAGTCTACCTATACAAATGACCCTGAGCTTCCAGTTGCCTGCCAGTTTAATACCGAATCATGTTCCCTGGCTAATATCTCTGTGTCAGGCTTGCTGCTGTGTTCCAGGAAAAGTCTATGCAAACTGGAAGAACAACGCCTCATTTACCGTGTGAGGACCCTACAGCCCTTCTGACTCAAAATCAAGTTCAATAATTTTCAGCCCTGAACTCCCCAATGTCCTAGTTCTCACATCGCCTTTCATTATACACCCTCTCTGTTTAGCCACTAGCAATCTCCATTAACAGCTGTCCAGCCCCTTCTGCATATCAACCAACATTTTCCGAGCTACCATCAGTTCTGGGGAAGGGTCACTGAACCCGAAAAGTTAACTGATTTCTCTGCACAGATGCTGCCAGACCTACTGAGCTTTTGAAGCAACTACGGTTTGTGTTTCAACATTTTCATGGCAAGTTCTCACAATGCAAAGCGTCATCAATATTTAGAGCCTTGTCAAACATAGGAACTTCGTAATTTTTCATTTAATGTCCATAACAAATTACTCAAGATCCAAGTGAGACGGGGGCTTTGCTGTTATGGTTCAGACCAGACAATTTGTTATAGTTCAGAAAAAAAAGAAATCAAAAGAGCTGGAGCAAAACTCATCAAATCTGGTAGAATCTGCGCAGAGATGCACAGAATTAACCTTTGACTTTTCAGAAGTGTCGCATCACAATCAATATGTTAACTCTGTTTCTATCTGCAGATACTTATTCGTTTTTTATTTCGTTTCTCCACCATTTTCAGGTTGTATCTAATGTTTGCAGATCATTATATCTCATGTTTCTTGACCGGTCCATATGTTGACCTTGGTTGTATTTGGACACTGTGGTCCTTTCCTGTTCCTATTACAGTTGGTGTGTCTGTGACACGTGTATTAAGTCCGAAATCTGTTTCTTCTAAAGATTCAAAGAGAAAAAAAAACATGTTTCTGAATATCCTGTAAATCTCAGAAAACCACTGTTCTAAAACACTTTTTATTGCAACTGAACTTCATGACGTAATAAGAATCGATTTTTGTTGATGGAACACTCTGTGTCCTTCATTGAACAAGCTTGTCTCCCCCTTCCATAGGCTTTCAATACATATCACAGAATTATTACAGCAAAGGTTGAGGAAACTCAACCCATTATCTCTTCCAGCTTAGAATGAGGTGTACCTCTACTGTTATTCCGTATACTGGCAACTGAAAGCATTCTATTCGCGTGACATGGTAGATGCTCTGCCCAGGACCGTAAGAAACTACAGACGGTTGCGTGCACAGCACAGACCATCACGGAAGGCAACCTTCCATCCATTTATACTTCTTATTGTCACCGAAAGTCTGATAACATAAATAAATTCTCCCAAACTGGCAATGATCTCCGACATCCTCTTCCAACAGGAAGAAGATGGAGAGGCTTGAAAACATGGACCAGCATACTCAGGAACACCTTCTTCCTTACCGTAATTAGACTGACGAATTGACATCTCTAACTTCAAATAATACTAGTCTTGCTAATAGCGATCTTGCTTTGCACATCTCACGTGCAGCTGTAACCTAATATGCCTCACTCTGTTGAAGTACCCCATGAGCTGTGTTTTTTGTCTACTATCATGTTGCTGCACTACTCACAAATCAAAGCTTTCCATTTTACATTTGACTAAAATAAATCAAATCAAATCAAATCAAATCAAATCAAATCAAATACGTGGACTACAGTGGCTCACGGTCTTCTCAAGAGCAGCTAAAAAAGTGAAGTAATGCTGGCCCATCCAGTGATACCCGTATCCCATTAACGAATATGAGAAGGTGACCACCATTCAGGGAAGAGAGACAGGGAGATAAAATCGCTTTAAACATTGTCTTAGACATATACAGGTTTCCCGCGCTATCTGAAAGTACAGTGTTCCTTTCATAGGCTGATTGTGGTGTAAAGTGAATAAGCATTCATTTGTATGGGAAAAATTTCGGCAATCTTCGTAAAAGTGAAAATCCTGTTTGGAATTCTTTTGATTAGCGAAAACAGGTCCTAATGTAGGTCATTTGGAAAGGGAAGCGGCGAAAAGCGAACTTTTGAAAAGCAGGGGATACCTGCATTTACCTGCATCAACGAACTTACAGCTGGCGTTGTTTGGAATTTGGCAACACAGCCATGCGTGTACAGGAAGTACAGTAGGGGGCTGAGGGCGCATCCTTGGGTATCCCATTTTGAGTGTGATTGTGGTCGAGGTGCTGATACCTATCTTCACAGATTGTGGTCTGTGGGTCTGAAACAGGGGGATCAAGTTGCAGAGGATGGAGCCGCGACTAATGTCACGGAATTTTGAGATTAGTCTGGAGGGGATAATGATGTGAAGGTGGAGCTGTAGTCAATGAGCAGGTGTCTGGTGTAAGTGTCCTTGTTGTCCAGATGTCCCAGGGATGAGTGCAGGGATCGGGGTATGGCATCCGTCTGGACCTGTTACATCAGTCGGCAAATTATAAGGGATCAGGTCAGCCTGGGAGACTGGAGGTGATGTTGGCCATAACCAGCGTTTCAAATCACTCCATGTTTATTGAGGTTAGAGCCACTGGGCGGTAGTCATTAAGGCATGTTACATGTGCTTTTTCACTTACGAGGATGATGGTGATCTTCTTGAAGCAGGTTGGGACTTCGGCTTGTAAGAGGGAGAAGCTGAAGTTGTATGTGAATACCTCTACCAGTTGGTCCTCACAGGATCTGAGTACACAGCCGGGAACATCGTCCAGGTCCATCGCTTCCCTTGCCTTGACCCTCAGGAAGACTGATCATGTCTGCAGCGGTGACAGCCGGCACAGATGCATCCGAGGCTGTCGGGGCAGGTTTCAGCCTGGCAGTCACACAGTTATTCATTGTAGACATTCCTTCCCCCACCTCCCTCCATCGTCATCAACACACAGTGACATTGGTGGGTGTAGACAAAATGCCATCAATGGACTGGGATTGTGCGCCATAATGAAGTAAACTCACCACAAAACGGGGCAGGGTGTGCTTCTACTGAGAGTCTTTGGTGCAGGGAGTGAAGACTTTGCAGGTGCAATTCCACTCAAGCCATTGCTTCAACACGAATGGAGTCAAGCACCTGGATTGTTGTGCCTTGTAGATGGTGGACAGTCCTTTGGGAGCCAGGAAATGTATTATACATGGACAAATTGGACAAAGGAGCAGAGGGCAGTTTTACTAAGTTTGAAGATGATGCAGTGATGGCTTGCTGGGAAGATGAGATTGAGAACGTGGGGAGGCTGCAGAAAGACTTGGGCAGTTTTGGACTGTGGGAGAAGATGTGGATGATGGAACAAAATATGGAATCGTGTGAGATTATGTACTTTGATAGGCGGAATAGAGGCCGATACTATGTTCTAATAGGATCCATTCAATCTGAAGCACAAAAGTATTTTGAAGCACTCGTCCTCCCTTATGGTTAATGTGCAGGTTCAGTTGGCAGTTACGAAAGCAAATGCAATGTTCGCGTTCATTTCAAGAGAACAAGAATACAAATGAGGTGACATACTGTTGAGAATGTAATGGGCAATGGTCAGACGGCATTTGGCATATTGTGAACTGCTGAGGGATGATGGCTTGTCATATGAGCGGCAGTGTGTGTACTCGATGGAACTTAGAAGAATGACAGGGGGAGCATCTGATTGAAACTGATCGATTACTGCAAAGATTGATACATGCTGTGTGTAGAACATATTTCCACTAGACAGAGAGACAATGCTAAAACAGCACAGTGCAGAATTGTAAGTCTCTGATCTGCTCTTGTATTTATAAATTGGTTTGACTTCACGTTCTGGTCAATGGTAACCCCTGTGATATAGACGGTGGGAGGATTCAGTGTAGCCAGTAGTCCATTAATCTGTTGAATGTAAGCTACTATCTGTGAGTCTCACCTGGCGGGAGTACATTGTCTCGACGATGATTGTCATTTGTAATCTGGTCATTTCGAAGGATTGAGCCTGTTACATCAGTATTGTTGATTTTAACTAAAAAGGTGCAATTTATCACAGCACTCATCAACAATATGTCATCGAATACGGAACACCTTTCCAATAACAAATAAAGTCTAAAATATTCAATATTAGAAACACTGTTTTCCTGTTCGCATTCAAATCAGATAATCTGTCCCATCGAGATGCTCAACTTGGAACTGTTGTTTTAAAAAAATATTTTTTGGATGTGGGCATCACTGGATGGACCCAGCATTTCTTGCCCGTCCCGAGTTGCCTTTGAGAAGGTGGTGGTGATCTACCTTTCTGAACTGGTGCAACCTACGTGCTGTGCGTTGACCCACTAGTGATTAAGGAGGAAATTCTAGTGTTTTGAACCAGCAACAGGGAAGGAACGGCGATATATTTCCAAATCAGGATGTTGATTGGTTTGGAAGGGAATTTGAAGTTGGTGGTGTTCCCAAAAGTCTACTGTCGTTGTCATTCTACATGGAAGTGTTTGTGAGATTGGAAGGAGCTCTCTGAGGATCTTTGTGGAATTTCTGCATTGTAGACAGTACGCACTGCTATTCCTGAGTGACCGTGGAGAAGGGAGTGAATGTTTGTGGATGTGATGCAAATCAAATCGGCTGCTTTGTCATGGATGGTGTCAAGCTTCCTTGGTGTTGTTGGGGCTGCACCCATTCAGGTAAGTGAGCATTATTCCATCTCATTCCTGATTTGTGCTTTGTAAATGTTGGGCAGGCTTTGGGAAGTCAGAAGGTGAGTTAAAATCGCGCAGTATTCCTAGCCTCTGATCTGCATTTATCTGTGGCGAGTCCAGTTGAGTTTATGGTCAATAATACCCCCCAGGATTTTGATCGTGGGGGAATTTAGTTATGATAATGCTGCTGAATAACAAGTGGTTATATTGTTTCTCATTCATGAAAGCCATTGTCTGGATTTGTGTGGCACGAATGTTACTTGCAACCTGTCAGCCCAAGCCTGGATTATCCCCACTCCCGACCTTATGACGGAAGGAAGATCATTGTTGAAGCTGCTGACGATGTTTGTACCTAGAACATTATCCTACTGCAGAGATGTTCTGGAGATGAGATGACTGACCTCCAACAACAATGACCATCTTCCTATCTGTCAGGTATGACTACAATAATGCAGTGTTGGCCTGCGTTTTTGCTTGGGATCCTTCATATCCCATTTGGCAGAATGCAGTCTTGATGTCAAGGACTGGAATTGAGTTCATTTCTCTATGTTTAAACCAAGGCTATGATGAGGTCAGGATCTGAGTGACCCTGGTGGAACACAAAATGGGCGTCCCTGAGCAGGTGCTGCTTGATAACAGTGTTGATGACACCTTCCATCACTTTACTGATGATGGAGAGTGGACTGATGAGGCGGTATTTGGATGGGTTGACTTTGTCCTAAGTTTTATGTACAGACCCGGGTTCAATTCCCGCCTCAGGCGACTGACTGTGTGGAGTTTGCACTTTCTCCCCGTGTCTGCGTGGGTTTCCTCCGGGTGCTCCGGTTTCCTCTCACAGTCAAAAGATGTGCAGGTTAGGTGAATTGGCCATGCTAAATTGCCCGTAGTGTTAGGTAAGGGGTAAATGTAGGTGCATGGGTGGGTTGCGCTTCGGCGGGTCCGTGTGGACCTGTTGGGCCGAAGGGCCTGTTTCTACGCTGTAATGTAATCTAAAAGATACTTGAGCAGTTTTCCCCATTGTCTCTTTGTAACAGTACTGGAACAGCTTGTCTAGGGATGCGGAAAGTTCTGGAGTACAAGTCTTCAGGACAATTGTCGGCATGTTATCAGGGGTTATAGCCTTTGCAGTATCCAGTACCTTCAACCGTTTCTTGATATCAGTCAATCGAATTTGCTGAAGGCTGCTATCTGTAATGATGGGGACCACCGGAGGAGGCCAAAATGGATCATCCACTCAAAACTTCTGACTGAAGATTGCTGCGAAAGCTGATGTTCTGGGATCTTCCATCATTGAGGATGGGGATATTTGTGGAGACTCCTACTCTAGTGAGTTGTTTGATCATCCACCATCATCCATGATCGGATTAGGAGGACTGCAGAACTTAAATCTGATGCATTCGTTGTGGGATAGCTCAGTTCTGTCTGTCCCTTGCTGTTTATGTTATTTGGCACGCAAGTATTTCTGTTTGGAAGCTTCAGCAGATTAACATTTTATCTTTGTTTTTTCCTGATTCTGCTCCTGGCATGCCCTCCGGCATTCTACATTGAACCAGAGTTGATTCTCTGCCTTGATGATAATGGTTGAGTGGGGGGATATGATGGGTCGTGACACTGCAGTTTATGCTGGAGTACAGTTCTGCTGCTATTAATGATCCACAGTGTCTTATGGATGCTCAGTCTTGAGTTGCTAGTTGTCTTCGAAATCTGTGCCATTTAGCATGGTGATAGTGCCACATAACACAATAGAGTTTATTCTGATTGTGACCGCGAGACTTTTACCGATACTGTCATGGACAGATACGTCTGCAGATGGTAGATTGGTAAGGATGAGGTCATGTATGATTTTTTTCCCCCTCCTGTTCTTTCCCTCGCCACCTGCTGCAGACCCAATCTAATAACTATATCCTTTAGGATCCGACCAGCGTGATCAGTACTACTGCTGCCAATCCATTCTTGGTGGTCGCCTTTGAAATCTCCCAGCCAATCTCCTTGCCTCAGTCAATGCTTTCTCCAAGTGTTGTTTAACATAGAGGAGCACTGATTCAGTTGCGGAAAGATGTTACGTGGTAATCAGTAAGAGAAGTCTTTGTCCATGTTTAATCTGAAGACATGGGACTTCATTAGGTCTGGAGTCAATTCTGGAGACTCCCAGAGCAACGTCCTACCGACTATATCTCACTGAGCTGCCCCCTCTGCTTGATCCGTCCTGCCTTTGGGGCAGGACATATCCAGGGATGGTGATGGTGATGGCTGGGTTATTTTTGTAAGGTATGATTCCGTGAGAATGACTGCGTCAGGCTGTTGCTTGACCATTCTGTAAGGCAGTTGACCCAATTTTGGCACTACCCTTTAGATGATAGCAAGGAAGACTTTGGAGGTTCTACAGTGGCGTTTCTAATGTTGACTTTTCCAGTGCACAGTTTCTGCCAGGTGGTCAAGCAGGTTTCAATTCATTGAAACTTTGTAACGATTGGTACAACTGAATGACTCACTGGACCATTTCAGGGGGGGATTGGGAGTCAATGTCGTTGCTTTGGGTCTGGATTTGCATGTCAGCCAGACCAGGTGCGGATGGAAGATTCCTTCATTGAAGGATATTAATGATCCAGATTGATTTTTCTGAAAATCGGCAATGATTTTATTCTCATAGGTAGATTCTTAATTCCAGGGATATTTTAAAATTATTGAATTGAATTTTTACCTTCTGCAGTGGCGGGATTCGAACCTGGGTCCAAAGAACAGGAGCTGATTTTTTGGATTGATAATCTATCGGTAATATCACGAGGCCTGCTTAGAACCACATGTTGCACTCAGCTGCTATTTCTTGTGTTGCCCTGTTTTTCATTCATTGATTATGTTATTCTGGAATTTCATCCATCATTAAATCCTGATCAAAATACACAGTCATGAACGTCGTCTCGACTGCTTGAATTTCATTCTATATGTTTGGTTTGAACAGACATTTCAAGACAGCTGCATATCAGAAAAGATCAAGAAGTGAGAATGGCTGACTGTGCACTTTACGTGTCACCGGACCAGCATGTCTGGGTATGTCAGTTAGTCCGATCTTCGAGTATGATAAAAGATCGGCAGAACGTCAAGGGTCAAAGGGTCTGCAATGTGCTGTACTGTTCTGTGTTTTATGTTTCACCCAGCCTGTGGATTCTTATCAATTGTTGAATGTGTGAGGGAGTGATATATGTAAGATCAGGAAGCTGGGAGGGGCGTTAGCCCAAAACTTCCAGTTATGTTTTTCATGTTACATTCACCTGAATGCGATTACAGTAGGTGTGGTGTCGTACACTACGCAGGCTCCGCCAAGTTCCATTATTAACGTGATTCTTGACTTGTCATTTGCTGCTGTTTTCTTCAAATACAATCTGTTGGGTGACCCATGTATTAATCAGATGTTTTTTTAAGTTGCGTGAATTGGGCAAAAATAAGACGTCAACTATGATTATTCGACTCTACTACAATCTCTGAAAATAATTAGGTTAATTCTATATTTATGGATCTAAAATATAAACTCCTGTCAAGATTTTCTAACACAGAAATAAAGAATGTACATTTTATTTTGTACATGGATGTAACTCTTTTGGCGATCAGAATTACACACACAATGTCAGGATTCAAAATAATGCACTGTCACTCCAACATTTTGAAATCGGTTGGCTTCGGATTACATGTTCAGGGTGAGCAAACGATTGGACAATCAAATAGAATTAGCAATGTTATACATTTATATATAATCAATCAGTTTAATTTCTCACTGAAATGTACAAGCTTCAGCTATTTTCCAGCGAATTAGGATATAATTCAACATGCCCTGTGAATATTAAACTAAATAAATGATTTGTGTTATCAAATTTTAGTGAACAATAATTTGAAACCGTTTAATTTTTAGAAAAAATGTTATTTAATTTGAAATGCAGACAGTGAAGAAAAATGATAAACATATTATCGTGACTAAAATGTCAGATCTTTTCAAAGACATTTGTGCCAAAGCAATGACAGATTTGTTTTCGTAATTGGAATACAACATTTAAAATATTCATGTTCTGAGCAATAATTAGACTATATAATAAAGATGGTCTTGCAATACTTGCATTTTAAATGCTTATGCTGCACTAAATAATCAGATATGCGTGAGCATTTACAATGGGAAATAATCAGATACTGACTTTTGTTCACATCAGACACATGATAGAGTGCAAAACGTTAAAGTACAGGAGGCGGCCATTGGCCACTGTGTGTGCATCAGCTCCAGGAATGCCTCGAATGCCCGTCCCATTTGCTAGCCTTATCTCTGCAGCCTGTTAAATTCATATTTCCAAATACATATCCAGATCTCTTTTTAATCTTCATCCACAACTCTCCCAGGCAGACCATTCCAAATCCTAACAACTCTCTCTCAATAGAGAATTTTTTCCTTATCTCAAACCTGGTTCTTTTGTTAACAATCTTGGAATGAGAACTCCTTGATGCTGTAATGCCAACTAACGGAAACAGAAATTTCTGTTTTACTCTACAATTTTTTTTTCATACTTTTGAGCACCGCAATAAGTTCACATATTTGTCTGTTCTCCTCCAGGAAGAATAAGCCTTGCAAGAACTGTAACAAGCACAACATCGGAAAAAACAGGCAGAAAAGTAACCACCAGGATACATGAACAACAGCTATCCAGAAAAAAAAAGACATGACGCACTATCACTAGTATCCTTACATACAGATGAGGAAGTACACCATTTCGACTGGGTCCATCTAGGACAAGCCAAACGGAAACACGCACAAGAATTCCTAGAAGCAGAACATTCCAACCTGAACTCTATCAACAAACGCATCGGTTTTGATTCCATCTAACAATCTCTGAGAAAAAGAACCGGACATAAAATCACCAATACTGGAAATTACATCACTGACTCAAGGAAACCTAAACACATAAATAGCAAGTGGGACATAACACCCGCACTTCACCAGAGGCTCACCGATAATGTTCCCTAGTACAGTGAAGAACCATCTGAAAATGAACTCTCCAGCTCAGCGAGCAAACTGGCATCCAGAAAAAGCGCAATTTCTCTCATCCTCCCTTTAACTAAATCCTTCATTTCAGTTATCATTCCAATTATTTTAAGGTTATTTGTATTCTTCTGCAAAATAATATGGTGTCTGTCTGTCTTCTGAATGTGTGTGGGTAGTGGGGGGTTGGTGCGAGAGAGAGAGAGAAGGCGAGAGAGAGAGAGAGAGATAGGTAGAGAGAGAGAGAAAGACAACAATCCTTGTGTAATCTCTGGATTACTTCCCGTGCTATGTGGAAAAGAGGGAAGGATGAGGAACATAGTATAGCTTAACATGTTGTTAACAAGCTAGTTTAGGGGTGGGGGTTTCAGATTTTTGGATCAATGGGACCTCTTCCAAGACAGGCGAGGACCTTTACAAAAAAGACAGGTTGTATCTTAACTGGACGAGCACCAGCTTCCTTGTGGGAGGGAGGGGAGGTTTGGGGGTTGCTAGTGCAAGTCAGATGGATTTGAATAAACCAGGAGAGTGAGAACCAAAGCAGCGGATCAGGAACTGAGCAGAAGGTAGAGGTGAATAGGACATCAGGCACGGCCAGTCTAATGACCATGTCGAGAGAAGGAATCAAATCACTCCAAAATGTGAGTTGGGAGTTTTAATAAATCATCGAGATTAGGTGCATGTTTATCAAGGATTAATAAATAAGGATGGAGAGTGTGTGTGATGTGAGGGAGTGAGGTGTGTGAGATCAGGGAGACAGTACACAAGAAAATGATAAAGTGGAAAGAGGTTGGGGTGGGGAATTCTGTGAGAAACAACTGGCAGAAAAAAACACAGGAAATCTTGCTATTTGTCAAAGGGAATACCTGGGAAATAATTTATTATGCTTCAGAGAAATAACATCCTTATTGATAGTGGTCTTTATTATAATGGAGGAAAAACTGTGTTCAAATTATGGCTGTAACTATAATAATTGTGGCAAACAGTTAGAATATTATCAATGCTGTTGTTGGACAATGCTTCCACAGAGCATGTGAATTACCCTGGATGTTCTCAGAGATGGCTGGGCTGACTTTGGTTGAGTCAGTGCTGCAGCTGCATGAAATGCTGCTGCTTTGTAATATAGCTACTTACTGAGTACAGTGAAAGGAACAAAGCAACAACTGCCATTGCTTATTGTTTAAGAATATACCAGGGAGTTCATGGCTGCCACTGCAAAGCATCATGCAATGAAAAACAGGCCTATCATGTCTGTGCCAGCAAGTGCATATCCAAAGGCTTTTTAAACGTTTGTGAGGTTACCTGCCTCAACCACTCTCCTAGACACCGCATTCCAAATTCATACTACCCTCTCAGTTCTAAACACATTCCACAAATCTTCTCACAAACCCCTCCCTTTCTCTTTAAAAGTGAGTCCCTTTGTTTTTGATCATTTGAGGAAGGAAAACAGCTTCTGTATGTCCATTCTCCCCATACTCCTTATGCTCTTGTACACCTGTACCAGGTTCCCTCGTCAACCTTCACTGCTGCAAAGAAAAAAAACAAGCAAAATTAGCCGTCCTCTGTCATATTTACTTTTGAGTACTCACTTGTCTTGTTACTTCTGACTTGCATCTTCCAAATTTATCGGTGTTAAATTTCATCTGGCCATTGATCTGGCTATTTGAATAATTTGGTTATGTCCTCCTGTAGCCTAACACTTTCCTCCTGACTGTGATCCACCCAGCTCATCTTTGTGTCATCCACAACATTGATCATCATTCCACTGATCCCCACTTCCATATTCTCACAATCGTCATTTCTGAATATCACAAACAACCCGTGATTTCCTTCCTGTTCTCCAAATGTTATTCAGAGGATGATTTGACAATTCCAGTTTCTTGTTTTCCCTATTTTGGTGAATTTATGAGTGATGTAATTAACACATCTTATGAGGGAGCCACAAATAGCATTTTCGTCACAGAGTTGAATTCACCTTTTACACTCTGCCTCTCTGCATGTTTTATTTATAAACCTTGTAATAATTTAGGATAAACTAGGGATTGACACCTCGCGCTGGAATATTAGCATTTTGTGTGACACTGTTCTTTGTAACATTCCCTGCAATAGCCAGAGATGAAGTAATTTTTCATCTGCAGGATGGACGTGGACTCATTCATCGTTTGTTTCAATCAGCGAGGGTGATGGGGATAAATATTCAATTAAATTCGATGTTAGGAGCAAACTGCAAAAGATCAAACCATCTTCTCATATCCACCTTGAATTGGAAGTAAACACATACTGGAAAATAATCAAAAATAGTGAAACACCACAGTAGGGGAGAAAAAAAACATGTCGTCCGCACTTGATGGAGATATGGAAATATATTGCACATGTACAACCTGAACAAGGACCAAGCAATAGAAGAGAGAGTACAAGAAATACTTTCTTAATTTTGAATGGAAACCAGACCCCGATTTTCTTGAACAGTGATGGTTTCTCATCCAATCTCACCATCCAGTCCCTTCTGCATATAAACCAACATTTTCCATATTACCATCAGTTCTGAGGAAGGGGCACTGGACATGCAACGTTAACTCTGATTTCTCTGCACAGATGCTGCCAGACCTGCTGAGCATTTACAGCAACCTTTGTTTTGTTGAACATTTTCATCGCAAGTTCTCACAATACAACACATCATCGATATTTAGAGCCCTGTCAAACAGAAGAATTTGGACAATGTGGTCCTTTCTTGTTTCTATTACAGTTGTGTGTCTGTGACACCTGAATTACTGCCGAAATCTGTTTCTTATTTAAGATAGAAAGTAACAAAAAATTCTGAACATCTTGTAAATCTCTGGAAATCTATTTTTAAAAAATACATTTTAGAGGCAGCTGATCTCCATGAAATAATCGGGATAGATTTTTGATGATGGAACGCTCTGTGTCCTTCATTGAACAAGCTTGTCTCCCCACCCTCCAAAAGCTTTCAATGCAAAACATAGAATTATTACAGCAAAGGTGGTGAAAACTCAGCCTATTGTCTCTTCCAGTTTGGAATGAACGATATCTCTACTATTATTCTCCTGTATTGTCCCCATAGCCCTGCACATTTTGTTATTAGTATCTGTTTTTAATTGTAAGCACCCTGCAAGATATGAACAATATGAGCAATCTCAAACAAAAACAGACTTTCTAGGGAAAGCTCAGCAGGTCTGGCAGTATCTGTGAAGAGAAATCAATGTTAATGCTTCAGGTGCGGTGACCCTACTCAATCTGTATTCCCAATGATTAAATGGTGTGTATATAAAATATAAAATAGCCTTGTTGTGAACTATATTTAATTCTATCAGACGTTAAGAGTGATGATGACTGGGGAATATCATTGTACTCCCCATGCAGTCTTCACAGCCATTCCGCCCTATATCTCATCCAAACGTGACTCATTAATTCAAAAGTCTTAAAGAATAAGTTCAATTTTGGTTTTGGACTGAGGGGAAAAATTGTAAAAATTATTGCTTTACAGCAAATAAAACTGCATTAAGATGTTTGTCAATTTGTATAAATTAATTACTGAAGCATATTATGAATGGAAGGTCCAACGTTTCTTTATTAGAGCAGGGAGAGGAACATTCAGAGAAGTCCACACTTCCTGTCTATGTGCAGAGCAACTGTGCCCAGTGACAGTGTGTTGGCTGGCGTTTGTTCCCGTGGAGAAGAGATCAGCACAGTAACAAGTCCTGATTGTGTTTCTTTTTTTTTTGGAGGGGTGGAAATTCGGGGTAAGATGGTTACAGCATTGCAAACGTACAATAGGGCAGAGTCATCTAGCCTGCGATAAGAAAGCATCCATCATTCTCCCTCACAACTGACTTCACTAGAGCAATAAGTGATGGGAGATGTGACCAATAGCCAGCAATGCCAGTATCCAGTACAGTACAGTTATATTGTGAACTGAAAGTGCTGTATTGAAAGCTAGAACTTTTTGCTCAATGACTGGGATTTATGTCAGTCTCCATGCATTGTAACTATGTC
The DNA here is from genome assembly GCF_037043375.1 of Chiloscyllium plagiosum. Classification (NCBI taxonomy): domain Eukaryota; kingdom Metazoa; phylum Chordata; class Chondrichthyes; order Orectolobiformes; family Hemiscylliidae; genus Chiloscyllium; species Chiloscyllium plagiosum. The sequence continues at coordinate 47,095,068 of NW_028270180.1, forward strand.
ACTGGAGCGTTTCCCTGTCCTATTGGTGAGGGGCTTCACTCTGCGCTATCCCAGTGTAGGAGCAGATGCATTAGCTCCAATAATAACAAAGATCAGCAGCTGCACAGACGTGGGGAGAACAGATCTGAATCTGAGAATAATGGACTGGATAATTACATCAGTGGAGAGGAGGCTTTCCTTGGGTCTTTTCAACATTTTTCTCTATTGGGAATTTCTACCATATCGCATATTAGCGGTACTGATTATTATTTTGGGCGGGGTGGAGGGTGTGTTACTAACCTATTCTCGCTATTGTTGGTGTTTTATACCTCTGTCCATTCATTAATCCCATAAACAATTTTGAACTTAATTGCAATTTCTGTTATCTTTATTTGTCAAAGAAATAAACTATTATCTTCAATTCAAATTGCAGTCTCCATTCATCTGAAATGCAGACCACTCCCTTACAAACATCTGAGAACAAAACTGTGGGCAACCTCAAGAACCCTTTTGGCCCTGAATTGATTTATGTCTCGTGTTATCTCTGTCACGAACCTTGTCCACTACCAGCTCATAATATTCCCAATTTCCATCTCTGCGTCAGTGCTGTGTCTGATCAAACCATTGTCTGAACGTTGGTAAAATTCAGACTTTATATTTCAAGCTCTCTCCTGGCCACTTTTCCAGTTGCAAGTATTTCAATCACAAAATTGTTCTTGTCTCGGACGTTACTTCATGATTAGGAAAATGTGTCAGAGTAGGAATGTCGTTGGATGTAATTCGGTAGCAAAGCTTATTAAACGATAAACATTGTTTCAAACCACTTGTTTCAAGTCCTACCACAGCTGATGGCAGAACTTCAATAAAAATGATAGGAATTCGAATAAAGTGCATTTCACGAAAAACAACCATAAAATCCAGATTTTGTCTGAAAATCTTGCTGTTTCACTAATGACCTTTAAGAAATCTAATGTTATTACCAGATCTGGGTTAAGTGTGACTTCAGACCCATATTAATGTGCTTGACTTTATATTGGCTTGTGGAATGGCCTCACAGTCAGGGCAATTAGTGATGATTAACAAATGCTACCCTTGGCAGAGATGCCGACTTCCCATGGAATAACAAATTTGAAGATTAAACCAAATAAAAAAAGATGCTGGAGATCTGAAATTGCATAAGAAATGCAAAGCAAAGAACAGAAAATGCTGGGAGCTTTTCTGAACTGAAAACAGTTGGAAAATAGTGTCAATAATGCTGGTGATAGGGAAGTCTGCTTTGAAAGGGAGGAGGAGTGAGCTCAATCGATAGAGAAAGAGAGAGATAGAAGAAAAAGAGCAAACAACAGGAATGATGATCAGCTGGGATGGAAATAAAATGTGAGATTCACCTAATTTATTTTTAACTTTTCCCATCTTCCTGAATACCATGCCCGTGCCGGTATATGTATCCCCCGCTTTTCAAAAATTCGCTTTTTGCCACTTCCCTTTCCGGAAAACCTCCATTACCTCCTGTTTTCGTTGACCAAAAGAAATCCGAAGAGGTTTTCACTTTTACCAAGAAAGATAATTTTTTGCTCACATAAATTAATGCTACTTCACTTTACGCCATATCAGCTTATGAAATGTTTTGTAGGAACACTCTACCTTCAGATACTCAGGGAAACCATATCATGGTTTAAGATCATGTTTAAAGCAATTTGATCCCAACTGTCTGTCTTCCCTGAGTGTCGTCATGTTCTTATATTTATTAATGGGATATAGGTATCGCTGGCTGGGCTAGCATTAGTTCACTTATTTGATTGCCCTTGAGAAGACCTTGAGCCTCAACGGCACTTAGACAGAGTGAGGCACACAAGGTGACAGCTGCACAGGAGGTTGCAAAGCAAGAGCGACTTTCGCAAGATTAATATTATTTGAAAAGTTAGAGACTTCAATTCGTTAGTGTAATTACGGTGGGGAAGAAGGTGTTCCCGAGTATGCTGGTCCATGTTTTCAAGCCTCTGTATTTCCTCCCTTTTGGAAGAGGGTGTAGGAGATCATTACAGGTTTTGGAGAGAGATCAAATATCAGCCTTTCGCTGACAATGAGAAGTCTAAATGGATTGAAGATTGTCTTCCATGATAGTCTGGGCTGTGGACACAACCGTCTGTAGTTTCTTATGGTCCTGGGAAGAGCAGTTACCGTCAAACTATTATGCACATGAATAGCATGCTTTCAGTTGCCAGTATGCAGAGCACTGAGAGAAGGCAGTTCCAAAATATTTAGATGTAACAATTGGTTGTTAAATGGATATCCATGTTCTGGTTGCTGTTTTGACAAAAATTGAAATTTAACCAATAAATTTAAATTATGTCCAAGATACCAAAACGCAATTGAGTTTATTGTATTGCCAACATCCAACCAAAGAGCCTTCACATGCTTCAAAAGAAAAGGGACGCCATCACCATCACACGAGGGAGAAATAAACAGACACGTATAAGGAGAGAGAGAACACAGCGAGGGAAACAGAATGACTGTCAATAAAACAGAGAAAGGAAACAAAACAAGAAACAAACAGTCACATGGACAGGGAGAAGGGGAGGTAGTAAGTTCAGGGAAAGAAACAGAAGACAGAGAAAATGAAAATACAAGGAAACAGACAGTGTGAGAGAAATAGTGAGATACAAAGCACACAGTCAGCTGAGGATGGGGAATGGGAGGTGCTGGGGGTGATGACCAGAGAGAGCTCGGAGTGAGTTGGGGGGAGGAAGATGAGGATTTACTATGACCTGTACCAAGGTGTACAGGCAGATCATAGTAAGCAAGGGTGTGCAGAACGATGGCCATAAAACATGTCTGAGAGGAATGCAGGTTACGTTGTACAGGGCGTGCGCGAGGCGAGATCAACATGAACAAGATCAGCATTATCTGAGATAAGAGAGTACATTCATCAGTCTAATAACAGTCAGGAAGAAACTTTTAATGAACCAGCTGCTCTGTGTTTTCAAGTTTCCATATCTTTTAGCCTGATGGAAGAGGTTGTCGGACACCATTACTGGGGTGTGATTGGTCTTTGATAATGTTAGAACAAAACATTCCAGCACAGTCACGGTGGCCGAGTGGTTAAGGCGTTGGACTCGACATCTAATGGGGTCTCCCCGCACAGGTTCGAATCCTGTTCGTGACGATGTCGTGTTTGTGGGCGGCACGGTGGCACAGTGGTTAGCACTGCTGCCTCACAGCGTCAGAGACCCAGGTTCAATTCCCGACTCAGGCGACTGACTGTGTGGAGTTTGCACATTCTCCCCGTGTCTGCGTGGGTTTTCTCCGGGTGCTCCGGTTTCCTCTCACAGTCCAAAGATGTGCAGGTCAGGTGAATTGGCTGTGCTAAATTGCCCGTAGTGTTACGTTAAAAGGGGTAAATGTAGGGGTATGGGTGAGCCGCGCTTTGGCGGGTTGCTGTGGACTTGTTGGGCCGAAGGGCCTGTTTCCACACTGTAAGTAATCTAATCTAAAAAAAAAGAAACAGGCCATTCGATGGTCCAAGCCTGCGCCGATCCAAATCTTCTATCCAAACCTGTCGCCTATTTTCTAAGGATCTGTATCCATTGGCTCTCTTCTCATTCATATATCTTTCCAGAAACATCTTAAATGGAACCACTGGTCACAGTTCACCATTTTTAGAAACTCCCTCCCCCTACTATTCACTGTGTCATGTTGCCCAGCCAGTTCTTTATCCATGTGACTTCACTTTCTCCATAGCCCGACCGTGGGGAAACATACCAAACGCCTTCCTGAAGTCCATGTACATGACATCTACAGTCTCTCCCTCATCAATCAACTTTGTCACTTCCTCAAATAATTCTATTGAGTTGGTAAGACATGACCTTCCCTGCTCAAAACCATGTTGTTTATCACTGATAAGACTACTTTCATCCAAATGAGAGTAGACCCTATCCCTCAGTATCTTCTCTAGCAGATTCCCTACCACTGACATCAGTCTCACTGGTCTATAATTGACTGGATCATCCCTACTACCTTTCTTAAACAAGGGGTTTAACCATTGTCCACTCTTCCGGGAGCTCAGCCGTGTTCAAGGATGCTCCAAAGATACCTGTTAATGCCTCAGCTATTTCCTGTCTCCCTTCCCTCAGATATCTGGGGTAGATGTTGGCAGCCTTTCTGCGGCAACGAGCCATGTAAATGGAATCGATGGTTGGGATGTTAGAGTCCGTGTTGGTCAGAGCAGTGCACCCAACCTTGTGTAGTTTCTCACGGTCCTGAGTCGAGCAGTTGCAGTACCAGGTTGTTATGCACCGGGACAATACGCTCTCAATGCTGTATCTGTAGATGTAGCGCATGCCGAATTTCCTGTATCACCTCAGGAAGGAGAGGCATTGTTGAACCTTCCCGACCGTCGGTCCGATGTGAGACGTTCAGGACAGGTTGTGAGTTATCATCACTCCGAGGCACTTGATGCTCTCCACGCCCTCAAACGGTTGATGTAGATGGGGGATGGGGTGTGTTCCCCTCCTTTCTTCTTAAAGTCAGTGATCAGTCCTTTACGTTTACCGGATTAGAGAGAGAGGTCATTATCAACAGATCATGCCACCGAGCTCTCTATCGCCTTTCTAGATTCTGACGTGTTGTTGTTTAATCTCCGTACTGCGATAGTGATGTCATCAGCGAACTTGTAGCTGGCGTTGTTTGGAATTTGGAAACTCAGCCGTGGCTGTACAGGGAGTACGTGGGGGGCTGAGTATACAGCCGTGGTTGTACAGGGAGGACATTAGGGGACTGTGGAAACAACCGTGGGAGTACAGGGAGAACAGTGGTTGACTGAGGGCACAGCCGTGGGTGTACAGGGAACACACTAAGGGGCTGAGGTCACAGCCGTGGGCGTAGCTGGAGTACCGTAAGGGACTGAGGGCACAGACGTGGGTGTGCATGGAATACAGTAAGGGGCTGAGGGCACAGACGTGGGTGTGCATGAAGGACAGTGGGGGGGGGGGGAGGGCTGAGGACACAGCCGTGGGTGTACAGGACGTACAGTAAGGTGCTGATGGTCCACTGTGTCTTATGGACGCTCAGTCTTGAGTTGCTAGATCTCTTCTAAGTCTGTACCATTTAGCATGGTGATAGTGCCACACAAAAGAAAAGAGTTTCTTTTTGAATGTCACCATGAGACTTTTACCGATACTGTCACGGACAGATATATCCGCAGTTGGTGGATTGGTAAGTATGAGGTCATATATGATTTTTTTCTTCTTGTTCTTTCCCTCACCACCTGGTGCAGTCCCAATCTAGTAGCTATGTCCTTTTTGGACCCGACCAGCCTGATCAGTAGTACTGCTGCCAACCCATTCTTGGTGGTCGACTTTGAAATGTCCCAGTCAGAATACACTTTGTGCCCTTGCCTCAGTCTTTCTCCAAGTGTTGTTTAACATAGAGGAGTTCTGATTCATATGAGGAACGACGTTACGTGGTAATCAGTAAGAGACATCGTTGCCCATGTTTAATCAGAAGCCATGGGACTTCATTGACTCTGGAGTCAATTTTGGGGACTCCCAGACCAACAACCTACCAACTGTACCTCACTGAGCTGCCCCCTCTGCTGGATCGTTCCTGCCTTTGGGGCAGGACATATCCAGGGATGGTGATGATCGTGTCTGGGTTATTTGTGTCAGGTATGGTTCCATGATTATGACTATGTCGGGCTCTTGCTTGAATAGTCTGTAAGGCAGTTGTCCCAGTTTTGGAATGACCCATTAGATGATAGTAAGGAAGACTTTGGAGATTCTACAGTGATGTTTCTAATGTTGACTTTTCCGGTGCCGGGTTTGACGCCAGATGGCCCAGCCGGTTTCAGTTCTTTGAAACTTTGTAACGATTGGTACAACTGAATGACTCACTGGACCATTTTAGGGGGCGATTGAGAATCAATGATATTGCTGTGGGTCTGGAGTTGCATGTCAGCCAGACCAGATGTGGATAGAAGACTCCTTCATTAAAAGATATTAGTGATCCAGATGGATTTTTCTGAAAAACGGCAGTGATTTCATTCTCATAGGTAGATTCATAATTCCAGGGATATTGATCTGAATTTCCACCATCTGCAGTGGCGGGATTCGTATTTGGGTCCAATGAACAGGAGCTGATTTTCTGGATTGATAATTTATCGATAACACCATCAAGCCTATTTGGAACCATATGATGTTCTCAACTGCCATTTCTTGTGTTGCCCTGTTTTTCATTAATTGGTTATGTTATTCTGTAATCTCATCCTTCATTATATCCTGATTGAAATACACAGTCATGAACGTCCTCTCGGCTGCTTGAATTTCATTTAATCCGTTTCTGCCCATCAGAAAATACCAGGAAGTAAGAATGGCTGACTGTGCACTGTACGTGTCACCGGACCAGCGTGTCTGTCCAGGCACGTAAAGTATTTATTGCGGGTCAGAGAACCTCCGACTTATTAGAGCACAGATGGAGGCCATTCAGCCCATCGAGGAGTCACAAGCTCTCCAACTGAACAAACGGATATAGAGAGATTGTGTGGAGATAGATGATGTGTGAGAGAAATAAACAGAGAGAAAGAAAGTGAAAGGAGATAAACTGAGAGAGGATAGAAAGGGGAGTGACTGGCTGAGGGAAAAGGTGTTAGATGATGGTGAAAATAGATATATCAAGACACCGCATTAGGGTATATAAATATGCACAGATAGTAATTGAAGTTTTATTTAGAAATTCCTCTTGGACGCCATACCATGTGAGCACTATGCTGATACTGGCTGCCATCCCAGAGTATTTATTTCCAATAATATCACAGAATTTACTGACAGATGAATAGAACCCATTAGGCCAATAGATTGGTTCCATGCAGAAAGCAGAGTTTTTAAACAGACTGTGCCAAGAGCAGCAGGAAATGATGACACCTCCCCCCTCCAAACTGTGTGAGAGACCACACAGTTTGAGAGGCCAGAGAATCACAGTGAGGGGGATAACTGACAGAGGGGAAATCAAAACCTCAGCTGTGGGTGAAATAATTATTGATAAAGTTTGAACACCACTTACCTAGTTTTGTAATCTACATTTCAATTTATATAGCACAGTATCAGGAGTGCATTTTAACAACCTTATCTCTTTGTACTTTGCATATATTGGTATGTGCAGAAAATCAGTTTGTTTCTGAATTTTATATTGCGTGAAAAGCACAGTATCAGGAGTGCATTTTGACAACCTTATCTCTTTGTACTTTGCATACACTGGTATGTGCAGAAAATCATTTTTTTTCTGGATTTTACGTTGCATGAATGCATTTCATTAATATTGTCTCTGCCAGTTCCTCATTGTAAATGTATCCTGGAATCTGTTCTTCATATGAGTTATAAAGCGTAACGTTCCAATCATGGTGACTGGAGAGCATCACTGTCTCTCCACCCACTCGAAGCAACCATGTCACCCAATCCTCTCCATCTTCTGTCTTTCCCCAATGTCATAATCACAATGTAAGTGAAGTCCATTAAATGACACTTCATCACAGTTCGTTAACATGGATACCATCAACAACATGACCCACACCTGCCCTCTCTGATTCTGGAATAACAATCTGAATTATGTTTGTCACGTACAATTCTCTGTTAACATATCCTTGCCATTTGTTTGTTATAACCTACGTTGCCTTAGGCACATTTTGCCATCGGGTCATGGACGAAAGATGTTCTGTCAATGTTTTACAGATATTGCAATGACTGATCTGTAGTTACAGATGTATTTCTCTATTTATGAGCAGAGAAGCATGTTAATGTTCCGTTAAACACTATTTCTTCCATTACTCCCATAGCCAAGGCAAACTGAATAATGACACACAATCAATCCATCATCTTCAACATTCCTTCCTTCAGTCACACTCACATATCACATCCAGAATGCACAAACGTTCAAAGTTATTTTGAACTTTAATAAAACAGTATTGAATTCAAATCGGTTAACTGGATCAATTTGTTCAGCGATTGTGATTATGTCAGTCTCCTTGGATCCTAAGCGTCCCTAGAGAGTTTGTCTCTTCTATCAATAAAGGAATGCTTTCAGGGTTTTAACCCATAGTATGAGCGGGAGCATCACCCACACCAGTAACAGGGATCAGCAGCTCCAGAGAGAGGTGGAAGAGAGATCAGTCTGTGAGAACATTAGACTGCAATTTTCCAACAATGGGCAGGAGTTTATCTTATGGTATTTACTGGCTTTCCCAGCCTTGGATGTCATTAGCATATCGGATTGAAGATGTACTGCTGGTTATTCAAGATGGTTACTATCCTATTCTTGCTATAGTTGGTATTCCTGGTAAGTCACTCAGTCTGTCGATTGGACTGCATTGATACTGACGATATGTAAATTTTGGAAAGGTGCAAGTCAACTTTTTCAGTTCCAATCAAAGCTTCCATTCCTTGGAAATAATAACTAGCAAATTATTAGATTAGATTAGATTACTTACAGTGTGGAAAC